>NC_058089.1:94378033-94738210 GCF_014858855.1 Bufo gargarizans | reverse complement strand
AGCTGGCTCATATTTTCTAATAACGACTTAGGCTACTTTCACACTAGCGTTTTTGCTAAGTCCAGCAAAAACGCTTCCGTTACTGATAATACAACCATCTGCATCCGTTATGAACGGATCCGATTGTATTATCTTTAACATTGCCAAGACGGATCCGTCATGAACTCCATTGAAAGTCAATGGGCGACGGATCCGTTTTCTATTGTCAAAGCAAGGAAAAAAAAAAAAGGAGACAGCACGTCCAAGGTGGAAGTTTAATCCAGATGCAACGTTTCGGCCAGTATGCCTTTGTCCAGCATGCATCTGGATTAAACTTCCACCTTGGACGTGCTGTCTCCATTTTTTTTTTCCTTGCTTTGATTGTTATACTATCTTGGGGAACTTACCAATCCCCAGTGAGACGTGCACCCAACTCTGCCAAATCTAAGGAGTGCTGTTCTTCTACTATTGACTGTTTTCTATTGTGTCCCCATTGACTTGCATTGTGGGTGATGACGGATCCATCTTGCTCCGCATCCCTGCATGCTGCAGTTTGCTCTCCGGTATGAGAACGGAATGCATTTTGGAGCACTCCGTTCTGTTCAGTTACGTTTGTCCCCAACGACAATGAATGGGGACAAAACTGAAGCGTTTTGTCCCTTATGATGGATCTTAATACCGGAAAATATTAACGCTAGTGTGAAAGTAGCCTTACTCTATGTAATAATTGGTGGTTTTGCGGGTGACATTATGTCAAATGTAGCAGTACTGGTAGGAGGAAAATGTCTCCATTTCTAATCAAGGATAAAGCAATCGCTCTAGCTTAAAGCGGACTTGTTCCATGATAAGAATTCTTTACGTGCAGCTTTTAAATGCATTTAAATGGCTTTTCCAGGAGTAAAATATTGATGACCTATTCTCAGGACTCCCGGCACCCCCACGATCAGCTCTGGCCAGCTCACAGCATACCAAGGACAGTGCCATACGTTGTATAGCGGCTGTGCTTGGTATTTCATCCCAGGCCCATTCCCTTGAATAGAACTGAGCTACATATAGCCCATGTGACAGATGAACTTGAAGTTACTGGTCTAGATGTAGACATAGGTGGTAAATGTTGGCGAGAAAGAAGGATCGGGTTGGATTTTAACATACCTGATCCTTTTTATCAGTGTAGGTAGGATGATTATTCCTAATTTCCAATGAGAACACATGCACTGTTGCATTTTATGAAGGAGTTGGGAGGAAAAGCTGACAACAATATAAAACGTATGGCCAGCTGGCCAACTAATAACTTAGATTTGGAGTTTGGACCTCCTAACTCCATTTAGTAAGAAGTTCAATAAACATGGATTATGTCCTGCAACTGGGACCACTGGTCTACCTGCATACACTAAATTGTACCCTCCATCCCATGATTTTAGAAGTTTGGGATCCTGGAAAGAAGGAATCCATGGAAAGGGAGTGGGTTGTGGCTGGAGGGTCACTCTTCAGACAATACTTGGTTTTCACAACTTCATGTTTCTTAGATGGCACTTCAACCTCCTTCACTTGGTATCCCTGGTTTCGTTATCAGACTTTTATTCTCTAGGTCAATCACAAGTTTTTACATGTGACAACACTGAACAACAAAAAGGACATAGACTGTTCTGAATGACTAAAGGCCGAAATGTCTCGAAAGAGGACTACTCTAGAAAACTGTTCTTTTAGCCGTAGACCAACAGGGTCATTATTCTATATCACCATAGAACAAGTCTAACCGTTTTAGCCAGCTAATCTATATGGACCACTATCATGTGGTGCCATAGAGAGTAAAGGGTCTTCAGAAAAAACACGCTTCCATGAGTGAGTACGAGTTTCAACATGTAAGACTCCAGAGGTCTCAACTATTCCATGGCATTTTAGCTAATATAATGATGAAATCAATTCAATATAGGTCAATGCTCAAAAAGTGTTATGTAAACTGGTCACTATAAATTCGACAAAGGAGCCTACCAGCAGGCTGATTTTGTGCTGTCACCTGACCATGTTGACCACAGCTGGTCCAAGTAGTCAATATAGTTTGGCAATCCTTTTCAAGTTGCAAAGTTGCGTAGATTTATAACTATATATAACATTCAGATAAACCAACATATGGATATTGCTTTATCATAGAATTATACTTATTAAGCATTATAATTATTCTAGTTTTAATGTAGTAGAAGATATACATCATCGATAGATGTGAGAAGATCATATTGGTAAAGTCAGATTGACCACCATTGATTTCCAGAGTGAAAGGACATTATAGAATCTCAAACACCTCACATCATTGTAAACAGAGGACCAGAAATCCATTAAAGGGGTTCTCTGGGCTATATATATTGCTGACCTGAAACTACCAGTGTACGGAACAGAAGCAGTAGGCTCCGCGCACTGTCAGCTCCCATTCACTTGAATGGGTGCTGAGCTGCAGTACTCCTGCACGGCCACCACACTGTGTATGGAGCTGTTTGGCTCCAGCTCTGTACACTGTATAGTTCACAGCACTGCGGTAACCCAAAACAGCTGATCAGTGGGGTGCGGGGTTTTGGATGACCATCAATCTGATATTGATGTCCTCCTACCCTGTCGATAAACCATCATTATTAGAGTTGAGCGAACACCTGGATGTTCGGGTTCGAGAAGTTCGGCCGAACATCCCGGAAATGTTCGGGTTCGGGATCCGAACCCGATCCGAACTTCGTCCCGAACCCGAACCCCATTGAAGTCAATGGGGACCCGAACTTTTCGGCACTAAAAAGGCTGTAAAACAGCCCAGGAAAGAGCTAGAGGGCTGCAAAAGGCAGCAACATGTAGGTAAATCCCCTGCAAACAAATGTGGATAGGGAAATGAATTAAAATAAAAATTAAATAAATAAAAATTAACCAAAATCAATTGGAGAGAGGTTCCATAGCAGAGAATCTGGCTTCCCGTCACCCACCACTGGAACAGTCCATTCTCAGATATTTAGGCCCCGGCACCCAGGCAGAGGAGAGAGGTCCCGTAACAGAGAATCTGTCTTCATGTCAGCAGAGAATTAGTCTGCATGTCATAGCAGAGAATGAGGCTTCACGTCAGCCACCACTGCAACAGTCCATTGGCATATATTTAGGCCCAGCACCCAGGCAGAGGAGGGAGGTCCCGTAACAGAGAATCTGTCTTCATGTCAGCAGAGAATTAGTCTGCATGTCATAGCAGAGAATGAGGCTTCACGTCAGCCACCACTGCAACAGTCCATTGGCATATATTTAGGCCCAGCACACACACAGGCAGAGGAGAGAGGTCCCGTAACAGAGAATCTGTCTTCATGTCAGCAGAGAATTAGTCTGCATGTCATAGCAGAGAATGAGGCTTCACGTCAGCCACCACTGCAACAGTCCATTGGCATATATTTAGGCCCAGCACACACACAGGCAGAGGAGAGAGGTCCCGTAACAGAGAATCTGGCTTCATGTCAGCAGAGAATCAGTCTGCATGTCATAGCAGAGAATGAGGCTTCACGTCAGCCACCACTGCAACAGTCCATTGGCATATATTTAGGCCCAGCACACACACAGGCAGAGGAGAGAGGTCCCGTAACAGAGGATCTGGCTTCATGTCAGCAGAGAATCAGTCTGCATGTCATAGCAGAGAATCAGGCTTCACGTCAGCCACCACTGCAACAGTCCATTGTCATAAATTTAGGCCCAGCACCCAGGCAGAGGAGAGAGGTCCCGTAACAGACAATCTGGCTTCATGTCAGCAGAGAATTAGTCTGCATGTCATAGCAGAGAATCAGGCTTCACGTCAGCCACCACTGCAACAGTCCATTGGCATATATTTAGGCCTAGCACACAGGCAGAGGAGAGAGGTCCCGTAACAGACAATCTGGCTTCATGTCAGCAGAGAATCAGTCTGCATGTCATAGCAGAGAATGAGGCTTCACGTCACCCACCACTGCAACAGTCCATTGGCATATATTAGGCCTAGCACACAGGCAGAGCAGAGAGGTCCCGTAACAGACAATCTGGCTTCATGACAGCAGAGAATCAGTCTGCATGTCATAGCAGAGAATGAGGCTTCACGTCACCCACCACTGCAACAGTCCATTGGCATATATTTAGGCCTAGCACACAGGCAGAGCAGAGAGGTCCCGTAACAGAAGATCTGGCTTCATGTCAGCAGAGAATCAGTCTGCATGTCATAGCAGAGAATGAGGCTTCACGTCAGCCACCACTGCAACAGTCCATTGGCATATATTTAGGCCCAGCACCCAGGCAGAGGAGGGAGGTCCCGTAACAGAGAATCTGTCTTCATGTCAGCAGAGAATTAGTCTGCATGTCATAGCAGAGAATGAGGCTTCACGTCAGCCACCACTGCAACAGTCCATTGGCATATATTTAGGCCCAGCACACACACAGGCAGAGGAGAGAGGTCCCGTAACAGAGGATCTGGCTTCATGTCAGCAGAGAATCAGTCTGCATGTCATAGCAGAGAATCAGGCTTCACGTCAGCCACCACTGCAACAGTCCATTGTCATAAATTTAGGCCCAGCACCCAGGCAGAGGAGAGAGGTCCCGTAACAGAGAATCTGGCTTCATGTCAGCAGAGAATCAGTCTTCATATCATAGCAGAGAATCAGGCTTCACGTCACCCACCACTGTAAGAGTCAATTTTCATAAATTTAGGCCCAGAACCCAGGCAGAGGAGAAAGGTCCCGTAACAGACAATCTGGCTTCATGTCAGCAGAGAATCAGTCTTCATATCATAGCAGAGAATCAGGCTTCACGTCACCCACCACTGTAAGAGTCAATTTTCATAAATTTAGGCCCAGAACCCAGGCAGAGGAGAAAGGTCCCGTAACAGACAATCTGGCTTCATGTCAGCAGAGAATCAGTCTTCATATCATAGCAGAGAATCAGGCTTCACGTCACCCACCACTGTAAGAGTCAATTTTCATAAATTTAGGCCCAGAACCCAGGCAGAGGAGAAAGGTCCCGTAACAGACAATCTGGCTTCATGTCAGCAGAGAATCAGTCTTCATATCATAGCAGAGAATCAGGCTTCACGTCACCCACCACTGCAACAGTCCATTGGCATATATTTAGGCCTAGCACACAGGCAGAGCAGAGAGGTCCCGTAACAGACAATCTGGCTTCATGACAGCAGAGAATCAGTCTGCATGTCATAGCAGAGAATCAGGCTTCACGTCAGCCACCACTGCAACAGTCCATTGTCATAAATTTAGGCCCAGCACCCAGAGGAGAGAGGTCCCGTAACAGACAATCTGGCTTCATGTCAGCAGAGAATTAGTCTGCATGTCATAGCAGAGAATCAGGCTTCATGTCAGCCACCACTGCAACAGTCCATTGGCATATATTTAGGCCTAGCACACAGGCAGAGGAGAGGTTCATTCAACTTTGGGTAGCATCGCAATATAATGGTAAAATGAAAATAAAAATAGGATTGAATGAGGAAGTGCCCTGGAGTCCAATAATATATGGTTATGGGGAGGTAGTTAATGTCTAATCTGGACAAGGGACGGACAGGTCCTGTGGGATCCATGCCTGGTTCATTTTTATGAACGTCAGCTTGTCCACATTGGCTGTAGACAGGCGGCTGCGTTTGTCTGTAATGACGCCCCCTGCCGTGCTGAATACACGTTCAGACAAAACGCTGGCTGCCGGGCAGGCCAGCACCTCCAAGGCATAAAAGGCTAGCTCTGGCCACGTGGACAATTTAGAGACCCAGAAGTTGAATGGGGCCGAACCATCAGTCAGTACGTGGAGGGGTGTGCACACGTACTGTTCCACCATGTTAGTGAAATGTTGCCTCCTGCTAACACGTTGCGTATCAGGTGGTGGTGCAGTTAGCTGTGGCGTGTTGACAAAAGTTTTCCACATCTCTGCCATGCTAACCCTGCCCTCAGAGGAGCTGGCCGTGACACAGCTGCCTTGGCGACCTCTTGCTCCTCCTCTGCCTTGGCCTTGGGCTTCCACTTGTTCCCCTGTGACATTTGGGAATGCTCTCAGTAGCGCGTCTACCAACGTGCGCTTGTACTCGCGCATCTTCCTATCACGCTCCAGTGCAGGAAGTAAGGTGGGCACATTGTCTTTGTAGCGTGGATCCAGCAGGGTGGCAACCCAGTAGTCCGCACAGGTTAAAATGTGGGCAACTCTGCTGTCGTTGCGCAGGCACTGCAGCATGTAGTCGCTCATGTGTGCCAGGCTGCCCAGGGATAAGGACAAGCTGTCCTCTGTGGGAGGCGTATCGTCATCGTCCTGCCTTTCCCCCCAGCCACGCACCAGTGATGGACCCGAGCTGCGTTGGGTGCCACCCCGCTGTGACCATGCTTCATCCTCATCCTCCTCCACCTCCTCCTCATCCTCGTCCTCCTCGTCCTCCAGTAGTGGGCCCTGGCTGGCCACATTTGTACCTGGCCTCTGCTGTTGCCAAAAACCTCCCTCTGAGTCACTTCGAAGAGACTGGCCTGAAAGTGCTAAAAATGACCCCTCTTCCTCCTCCTCCTCCTCCTCCTCCTGGGCCACCTCCTCTTCCATCATCGCCCTAAGTGTTTTCTCAAGGAGACATAGAAGTGGTATTGTAACGCTGATAACGGTGTCATCGCCACTGGCCATGTTGGTGGAGTACTCGAAACAGCGCAACAGGGCACACAGGTCTCGCATGGAGGCCCAGTCATTGGTGGTGAAGTGGTGCTGTTCTGTAGTGCGACTGACCCGTGCGTGCTGCAGCTGAAACTCCACTATGGCCTGCTGCTGCTCGCACAGTCTGTCCAGCATGTGCAAGGTGGAGTTCCACCTGGTGGGCACGTCGCATATGAGGTGGTGAGCGGGAAGGCCGAAGTTACGCTGTAGCGCAGACAGGCGAGCAGCAGCAGGATGTGAACGCCGGAAGTCGCGAACAGACGGCCCGCACTTTATGCAGCAGCTCTGACATGTCGGGGTAGTTGTGAATGAACTTCTGCACCACCAAATTCAGCACATGCGCCAAGCAAGGGATGTGCGTCAAATTGGCTAGTCCCAGAGCTGCAACGAGATTTCGCCCATTATCACACACCACCAGGCCGGGCTTGAGGCTCACCGGCAGCAACCACTCGTCGGTCTGTTGTTCTATACCCCGCCACAACTCCTGTGCGGTGTGGGGCCTGTCCCCCAAACATATGAGTTTCAGAATGGCCTGCTGACGTTTACCCCGGGCTGTGCTGAAGTTGGTGGTGAAGGTGTGTGGCTGACTGGATGAGCAGGTGGAAGAAGAGGAGGAGGAAGCCGAGAAGGAGGAGGTGGCAACAGGAGGCAAAGAATGTTGCCCTGCGATCCTTGGCGGCGGAAGGACGTGCGCCAAACAGCTCTCCGCCTGGGGCCCAGCTGCCACTACATTTACCCAGTGTGCAGTTAGGGAGATATAGCGTCCCTGGCCGTGCTTACTGGTCCACGTATCTGTGGTTAGGTGGACCTTGCCACAGATGGCGTTGCGCAGTGCACACTTGATTTTATCGGATACTTGGTTGTGCAGTGAAGGCACGGCTCTCTTGGAGAAGTAGTGCCGGCTGGGAACAACATACTGTGGGACAGCAAGCGACATGAGCTGTTTGAAGCTGTCTGTGTCCACCAGCCTAAATGACAGCATTTCATAGGCCAGTAGTTTAGAAATGCTGGCATTCAGGGCCAGGGATCGAGGGTGGCTAGGTGGGAATTTACGCTTTCTATCAAATGTTTGTGAGATGGAGAGCTGAACGCTGGCGTGTGACATGGTTGAGACGCTTGGTGACGGAGGTGGTGGTGGTGGTGTTGGTGGTACATCCCCTGTTTGCTGGGCGGCAGGTGCCAACGTTCCTCCAGAGGCGGAGGAAGAGGCCGAGGCGGCAGCAGCAGAATAGGCCGAGGCGGCAGCAGCAGAAGAGGTAGCAGGGGGAGCCTGAGTGACTTCCTTGGTTTTAAGGTGTTTTCTCCACTGCAGTTCATGCTTTGCATGCAGGTGCCTGGTCATGCAGGTTGTGCTCAGGTTCAGAACGTTAATGCCTCGCTTCAGGCTCTGATGGCACAGCGTGCAAACCACTCGGGTCTTGTCGTCAGCACATTGTTTGAAGAAGTGCCATGCCAGGGAACTCCTTGAAGCTGCCTTTGGGGTGCTCGGTCCCAGATGGCGGCGGTCAGTAGCAGGCGGAGTCTCTTGGCGGCGGGTGTTCTGCTTTTGCCCACTGCTCCCTCTTTTGCTACGCTGTTGGCTCGGTCTCACCACTGCCTCTTCCTCCGAACTGTGAAAGTCAGTGGCACGACCTTCATTCCATGTGGGGTCTAGGACCTCATCGTCCCCTGCATCGTCTTCCACCCAGTCTTGATCCCTGACCTCCTGTTCAGTCTGCACACTGCAGAAAGACGCAGCAGTTGGCACCTGTGTTTCGTCATCATCAGAGACATGCTGAGGTGGTATTCCCATGTCCTCATCATCAGGAAACATAAGTGGTTGTGCGTCAGTGCATTCTATGTCTTTCACCGCTGGGGAAGGGCTAGGTGGATGCCCTTGGGAAACCCTGCCAGCGGAGTCTTCAAACAGCATAAGAGACTGCTGCATAACTTGAGGCTGAGACAGTTTCCCTGGTATGCATGGGGGTGATGTGACAGACTGATGGGGTTGGTTTTCAGGCGCCATCTGTGCGCTTTCTGCAGAAGACTGGGTGGGAGATAATGTGAACGTGCTGGATCCACTGTCGGCCACCCAATTGACTAATGCCTGTACCTGCTCAGGCCTTACCATCCTTAGAACGGCATTGGGCCCCACCATATATCGCTGTAAATTCTGGCGGCTACTGGGACCTGAGGTAGTTGGTACACTAGGACGTGTGGATGTGGCAGAACGGCCACGTCCTCTCCCAGCACCAGAGGGTCCACTAACACCACCACGACCATGTCCACGTCCGCGTCCCTTACTAGATGTTTTTCTCATTGTTATGGTTCACCACAACAACAAATATATTATTTGGCCCAATGTATTGTATTCAAATTCAGCGGGATATAAATTTGAGGCCTAGTATTTAGGCGCTGGGTGACCGGTATGGATTTAGTGACAGAATTAGACTTGGAAATGCACAGAAGCGTGTGTGTGAAGTTATTCTGAATGACCCTATGTGCACCTTCAATATGATCTACCCTTTTAGGGATAGATTTCAAATAGCTCTGATATAGCAGAAACGACTAAATTATGAAATTGCTAAATTGGGAATTGTATTTCAACCCAGAACAAAAAATGTGCTTTGACGGACACTAAATAACTTTCCCAGCCACAACAGGACAGCGGTAACGAGAGATTTAGCGGGATATAAATTTGAGGCCTAGTATTTAGGCGCTGGGTGACAGGTATGGGTTTAGTGACAGAATTAGATTTGGAAATGCACAGTAGCGGTGTGTGTGAAGTTATTCTGAATGACCCTATGTGCACCTTGAATATTATATACCCTTTTAGGGATAGATTTCAAATAGCTCTGATATAGCAGAAACCACTAAATTATGAAATTGCTAAATTGGGAATTGTATTTCAACCCAGAACAAGAAATGTGCTTGAACGGACACTAAATAACTCGCCCAGCTACAGCACTAGGGACAGATTTAGCGGGATATAAATTTGAGGCCTAGTATTTAGGCGCTGGGTGACAGGTATGGGTTTAGTGCCAGAATTAGACTTGGAAATACACAGTAGCGGGTGTGTGTGAAGTTATTCTGAATGACCCAATGTGCACCTTGAATATTATATACCCTTTTAGGGATAGATTTCAAATAGCTCTGATATAGCAGAAACCACTAAATTATGAAATTGCTAAATTGGGAATTGTATTTCAACCCAGAACAAGAAATGTGCTTGAACGGACACTAAATAACTCGCCCAGCTACAGCACTAGGGACAGATTTAGCGGGATATAAATTTGAGGCCTAGTATTTAGGCGCTGGGTGACAGGTATGGGTTTAGTGACAGAATTAGACTTGGAAATACACAGTAGCGGGTGTGTGTGAAGTTATTCTGAATGACCCAATGTGCACCTTGAATATTATATACCCTTTTAGGGATAGATTTCAAATAGCTCTGATATAGCAGAAACCACTAAATTATGAAATTGCTAAATTGGGAATTGTATTTCAACCCAGAACAAGAAATGTGCTTGAACGGACACTAAATAACTCGCCCAGCTACAGCACTAGGGACAGATTTAGCGGGATATAAATTTGAGGCCTAGTATTTAGGCGCTGGGTGACAGGTATGGGTTTAGTGACAGAATTAGACTTGGAAATACACAGTAGCGGGTGTGTGTGAAGTTATTCTGAATGACCCAATGTGCACCTTGAATATTATATACCCTTTTAGGGATAGATTTCAAATAGCTCTGATATAGCAGAAACCACTAAATTATGAAATTGCTAAATTGGGAATTGTATTTCAACCCAGAACAAGAAATGTGCTTGAACGGACACTAAATAACTCGCCCAGCTACAGCACTAGGGACAGATTTAGCGGGATATAAATTTGAGGCCTAGTATTTAGGCGCTGGGTGACAGGTATGGGTTTAGTGACAGAATTAGACTTGGAAATACACAGTAGCGGGTGTGTGTGAAGTTATTCTGAATGACCCAATGTGCACCTTGAATATTATATACCCTTTTAGGGATAGATTTCAAATAGCTCTGATATAGCAGAAACCACTAAATTATGAAATTGCTAAATTGGGAATTGTATTTCAACCCAGAACAAGAAATGTGCTTGAACGGACACTAAATAACTCGCCCAGCTACAGCACTAGGGACAGATTTAGCGGGATATAAATTTGAGGCCTAGTATTTAGGCGCTGGGTGACAGGTATGGGTTTAGTGACAGAATTAGACTTGGAAATACACAGTAGCGGGTGTGTGTGAAGTTATTCTGAATGACCCAATGTGCACCTTGAATATTATATACCCTTTTAGGGATAGATTTCAAATAGCTCTGATATAGCAGAAACCACTAAATTATGAAATTGCTAAATTGGGAATTGTATTTCAACCCAGAACAAGAAATGTGCTTGAACGGACACTAAATAACTCGCCCAGCTACAGCACTAGGGACAGATTTAGCGGGATATAAATTTGAGGCCTAGTATTTAGGCGCTGGGTGACAGGTATGGGTTTAGTGACAGAATTAGACTTGGAAATACACAGTAGCGGGTGTGTGTGAAGTTATTCTGAATGACCCAATGTGCACCTTGAATATTATATACCCTTTTAGGGATAGATTTCAAATAGCTCTGATATAGCAGAAACCACTAAATTATGAAATTGCTAAATTGGGAATTGTATTTCAACCCAGAACAAGAAATGTGCTTGAACGGACACTAAATAACTCGCCCAGCTGCAGCACTAGGGACAGATTTAGCGGGATATAAATTTGAGGCCTAGTATTTAGGCGCTGGGTGACAGGTATGGGTTTAGTGACAGAATTAGACTTGGAAATACACAGTAGCGGGTGTGTGTGAAGTTATTCTGAATGACCCAATGTGCACCTTGAATATTATATACCCTTTTAGGGATAGATTTCAAATAGCTCTGATATAGCAGAAACCACTAAATTATGAAATTGCTAAATTGGGAATTGTATTTCAACCCAGAACAAGAAATGTGCTTGAACGGACACTAAATAACTCGCCCAGCTACAGCACTAAGGACAGATTTAGCGGGATATAAATTTGAGGCCTAGTATTTAGGCGCTGGGTGACAGGTATGGGTTTAGTGCCAGAATTAGACTGGGATATGGCCAAAAAATAAACAGACTATTGCTGGTTAAATGCACTTGGTGTGACAGCTTCACCCTGATGTAGGCTTTAGCCAAAAAACAACCACACCATTGAGGGTTAAATGCACTTGGTGACAGGCGCAGCTTGCCCCTGATTTAGTATATGGCCAAAAAATGAACAGACTATTGCTGGTTAAATGCACTTGGTGTGACAGCTTCACCCTGATGTAGGCTTTAGCCAAAAAACAACCACACCATTGAGGGTTAAATGCACTTGGTGACAGGCGCAGCTTGCCCCTGATTTAGTATATGGCCAAAAAATGAACAGACTATTGCTGGTTAAATGCACTTGGTGTGACAGCTTCACCCTGATGTAGGCTTTAGCCAAAAAACAACCACACCATTGAGGGTTAAGTGCACTTGGTGACAGGCGCAGCTTGCCCCTGATTTTGTATATGGCCAAAAAATGAACAGACTATTGCTGGTTAAATGCACTTGGTGTGACAGCTTCACCCTGATGTAGGCTTTAGCCAAAAAACAACCACACCATTGAGGGTTAAATGCACTTGGTCGCAGCTTGTGCTGGCGCACCACAAGACACAAAATGGCCGCCGATCACCCCAGAAAAATGTGACTGACAAACGGTCTGTGCAGCCTAAAAACAGTGAGCAATTGAGGATCAGCAGCTCAATGATCCACAGCTGCAGATCGATCAGTTAATCAAGTCCTTTGGAGGAGTTAATCTGCCTAATCTCGCCCTACTGTCGCAGCCGCAACCTCTCCCTACGCTAATCAGAGCAGAGTGACGGGCGGCGCTATGTGACTCCAGCTTAAATAGAGGCTGGGTCACATGGTGCTCTGGCCAATCACAGCCATGCCAATAGTAGGCATGGCTGTGATGGCCTCTTGGGGCAAGTAGTATGACGCTTGTTGATTGGCTGCTTTGCAGCCTTTCAAAAAGCGCCAAGAAAGCGTCACAAAAGCGCGAAGAAAGCGACGAACACCGAACCCGAACCCGGACTTTTACGAAAATGTCCGGGTTCGGGTCCGTGTCACGGACACCCCAAAATTCGGTACGAACCCGAACTATACAGTTCGAGTTCGCTCATCCCTAATCATTATCTGTAGCTTGGATAACTCTTTTAATAGTAAACTCTGAACACTTAATGGAGCCCTCTAAATTTCAAAATGAATGATGATACAAGCTCACAGGATCATCAGTCTGATCTCCTCACATGTATCAATGACATATCAGAAGAACATTTTGTCTGGAATTCTCACCCTTCCAAATCCTTGCCTGAACTTTGAGCCATGATGCAACCAATATCTGTTGACACCAGTAGTCAGTGAACAGGGGCTGAAGTAGATGTGGGGTGGTGAGGTGAGAAAGTCACACTACTACTGTTAAGTCCAGAAGTCTAGTTTGAAACTGTTAGGTCCTGGTCCCATCCACTGACCTGAAGTGATTTACTCTATCATGGTATTTCATTGCATCACACTGTACAGCAGTGGTCTCCAACCGGTGGCTCTCCAGCTGTTGCAAAAACTACAACTCCCAGCATGCTTTGACAGCCTACAGCTGTCAGGGAATGCTAGGAGTCAGGCTCGGACTGGGCCACAGGGGTACAAGGGAATCCCCCGGTGGGGCCCTGGGCAAAGTGGGCCCCTAGTCTCCCACCCTCTGCACAGGTGGCACATAACACATTAGACTTTTTGCACTACATACATTTAATCAAAGTACAGCACCTCCACCAGCCTATGTTCATATAAAAAAACTTTTCAGATTATTTATTATATTTGAATGTATCCGTATGGTGGGCCCTAGGTACCCCAATCGGACACTGCTAGGAGTTGTCGTTTCATTCATTCGTCCCTACAGCTAAATTCACAGAAATGTATAGCTATATTTCTCTCTAGACAGTGGAGAAAGACATTTTGAGGGGCATCACATACCATATGTATCTATAGGGGAACATGTGCAGGATTGTGATTATGATTAAAGGGTTTCTACCACTTAGGTGTCACATATTTAGCTGTCAGACACTAGCGATCCGCTAGTGTCTGCTCTGGCCAACCATCCTAATATAATTGCTTTTGGGGCAGTGGTTTGGCTAAAAAAACTACTTTTATTAATATGCTAATGAGCCTCTAGGTGCTATGGGGGCGTCATTAGCACCTAGAGGCTCCGTCTACCTTTAGAAACTGCCGCCCCCAGCGCGTCCCTCCAGCCCGCCCATCTCTTCCTGAATGCGATCCTCGTATGTATTCTGCGCATGCGCAGTAAATGTCTGACAGCTTCCCTGCTCAGACATCTCCACTGCGCCTGTTCCTCGGAGCACTATGGCGTCATCGCGCAGGCGCAGTGGAGATGTCTGAGCAAGGAAGCGGTCAGACATTCACTGCGCATGCGCAGAATACATACGAGGATCGCATTCAGGAGGAGATGGGCGGGCTGGAGGGACGCGCTCGGCGGCGGCAGTTTCTGAAGGTAGACGGAGCCTCTAGGTGCTAATGACGCCCCCATAGCACCTAGAGGCTCATTAGCATATTAATAAAAGTAGTTTTTTTAGCCAAACCACCGCCCCAAAAGCAATTATATTAGGATGGTTGGCCAGAGCAGACACTAGCGGATCGCTAGTGTCTGACAGCCAAATATGTGACACCTAAGTGGTAGAAACCCTTTAATTGTCTCATGTGAGCTGCTGCCCACCCACAGAAAGGAAAGAACGTTGGCCAGATGAGTGAGTAGAACAGTTTTAGAAAGAGTTTTACTTGGATAAGCCTTCCATTTCAAGTGAATTCCCGCTGTGGATCTTTTTGTTTTGCAGCATGTGGATGAGGCTTTGCAAGATCTATTTCACTTTGTAATATGATGTAGATGTCCACCCCCCCCACGGTGGAAAATCAGCATAGTATCCGCCACATGTGAATATACCCTAACAGCTGCCAAGAGAGAAGGCCGTATAAATCAAACAGAAAATAAATCATGGAATGTTCCATCAGATGCCGGATGTACAGAAGCATTGCTTCTAGGGTCGAGAGAGGTGGTGGGAGAGTGAGGAGGAGAGAAATAATTATTAAAACATTTTTTTTTCTAAAGTGAGAGACTAAGAGAGAAAAACTATGGGAGGGATTTATCAAAACTGGTGGAACGGAAAACTGTCTTAGTTGCCTATAGCAACCAACTTGTCCTTTACACCAGTTTTGATAAATCTCCCCCTAGGTGCCCTCAGAGCATCAAACACAAATTTTCAGACTAAATGGAACACTTTCGATTGCATGGAGTCCATTTTGGCACAAATCGAGTCGGTCACCCAACTCGAGCTGGAATTTAATTTTGAGTGATTTGCTCTTGTCTAGTTACTACAGCGCAACGTTATAATGGCCGTCTTAGACTACTTTCACATCTGCATTTTCGCTGTCCCGTTTTGAGATCCGTAATACAACTGGCTGCATCAGTTCAGAACGGATCCGGTTGTATTATATTGAAAATGAAGAAATCGGATCTGGCACTAAAACTATTGTAAGTCAATGGGCGCCAGATCAGTTTTTTTCATGTCCAAAAAAACCCAGATCCAGCATCTTTGGCCGGTCCACATCACGTTTAAAATAAAAAAACAACCTAACAGAGGTCTAAACTCGTGTTGAGCGAGCATGCTCAGCCGAACACTAGTTCGGCTCAAGCATCGCTATGCTCGGCACATTGCGGCGTTCGGCCGAAATATCGTGCGTGCTCGAGCACCATGCTCGAATCAGTGTATTTATCAGTGTATAAATCTAATTTAGCTTCTATTTCTGAAAAGTTTCTGGCGGGATTTGAACTCACAACCTTCTACATTACAGCCAGAAATAGAGGCTAAATTTAATTTATATATTTTATATATCTTTTAGTAATTGTAAAAAATGTATGGTACAAAATAAATGTGTAATTACAAAAAAATATATAGATAGATAAAATAATACTTCTGATATACTGTATATGAATGCATACTATGTGGGAAACTACTACTGATGTTTTAGCCATAATATATTTACATATATTATAATTTATTATATATTCTAAATATCTACTAATATATGTAAATATATTATGGCTAAAAACGTGTATATATATATATAAATTTTATTTAGCCTCTATTTCTGAAAAGTTTCTGACAAGATTTGAACTCACAACCTTCTGGATGGGCAGTTATTAAAAAAATAAAAAATAATAATATATATATATATATATATATATATATATATATATATGAGACTTTTGCTGTATAGGAATACTTACTAGTAGTAAGTATTCCTATACAGCAGAAGTCTCATATATATTTTTCTTGGGGTAACTAACTGGCCATCCAGCTCTATATGAGACTTCTGCTGTGTATTATTATTTTTTTTTATTAATTGGCCATGCAGCTCTAAAGTGTAGTGGTTAAGGTTCTTGGCTGTAATGTAGAAGGTTGTGAGTTCAAATCCCGCCAGAAATAAAGGCTAAATTAGATTTAAATACACTGGGTGTCCCAAAGCACTGACTCCATATATGGACATAGCTATATATGGAGTCAGAGCAGGGACTCCTAAGCTGAACTAGAGTCCCGACACCGTCCCCAGGGGGTGCCTGGTTTAATGCTCAGGTTCTCCCATTGACTTCCATTGTGCTCGGGTGCTCTGTAGAGCACCAGAGCATCGGGAAGTGTTCTACACGAGCACTTTGGTGCTCGATCAATACTAGTCTCAATAAATACAGTTTATTGCTGGTACTGGCAAGGGTCTTGGTGGTGGAAATGTCTTTTCTGTCTTATGAGACAAGACGTCGCCACAGTTCGCTTTCGAAAGACGTCTCCACCGTTCGAAAGTATTTGACCCCCTTGTGGTATTCTAGTCCCCCCTATGATACACCGAAACACTTGTCATAAGTGTGAAAATGTTTTCATAGAAGTGAGGGATCAGTTACTGCACATGTATAACCTGCAGATCCTCTCCTCCTACAAATAATTCCTCGCCAATGGGTGAAATCTGCGGCAAATATCAGCAACATAAGATAAAATGCTGCTAAATTCCACACCGTTTGGAAATTTCGAGGAATGAGATTTATCAATCAACTATTTCGCTGCTGCAGATTTCCCACAAAAACAATTATGCCGTGTAGCCATTCCCTAAGGGTAAGTTGTTGAAACACTACGGATTTTCTGCAGCCGAAAGGGTAGGTTCAGACAGAGGACTTTGGGCGTGGGTTTCGGAGCAAACTCTGCCGAGAACTGGGAGATTTTTTGCTACACAGTTTTCAAGACCGCATCAAGAATGTGCAGGTCCATTCTTGGAATGGTTACCACCCAGACCCCTCGCAAAGCCGAAGCAGGAGCATGCTCATGGCTTAGCCCCATTCAATGGAGCTAAACCTTGAGTGGGTCTGTATGAAAACTCATGGCAAAAACAATCCTCCGTAAGAACCTACCCAAAATCCGGAAATCGGAAATCCGCAGCAGAAAAAAAAGACACACCAAATGGTACTGAGTGGAAGCAGATTTCAATCCGCATCATAAATTGGCACGTTGCAGATTTCCAATCTGGACCACTGGTCAGTTTCTGCTGCGGATTTTTTTTTTTCTGCCGGGCGTGGATGAGAATTACTAAAAACACATTCACATTTCTGGTGCTGTGAAACACTGCCGATATTCTGCATGCAATTCCGCGACAGAAAATCTGTAGTGTTTCAGCAATGTGTGAACATACCCCCAGGGTATGCACCTCTCATCTCCTCTGAGGATCAGGCAATTATCAGGCATGAATGGTTTGTTCCTGATAATTGCTTGTAATATCGGTCCATATCAAAGGACCATCACACCTGTGCCTTCCACCTATCTATGTAGAGGAGAACCACATTACTATGGCCTCTTATTCATTTTTAGAAAATTAGGCTGCAGCATTTGCTCATGTATCAATTGTCCCAATATCCTGCACTAATTCCGGAGGGTGTCCCAATATCCTGCACTAATTCCGGAGGGTGTCCCAATATCCTGCCCTAATTTCGGAGGGTGTCCCAATATCCTGCCCTAATTTTGGAGGGTGTCCCAATATCCTGCACTAATTTCGGAGGGTGTCCCAATATCCTGCACTAATTTCGGAGAGGGTATCCCAATATCGGAGGGTGTCCCCAATATCCTGCATAATTTCGGAGGGTGTCCCATATCCTGCCCTAATTTTGGAGGGTGTCCCAATATCCTGCACTAATTTCGGAGGGTGTCCCAATATCCTGCACTAATTTCGGAGGGTGTCCCAATATCCTGCACTTATTTTGGAGGGTGTCCCAATATCTTGCACTAATTTCGGAGGGTGTCCCAATATCCTGCACTAATTTCGGAGGGTGTCCCAATATCATGCACTAATTTCGGAGGTGTCCCAATGTCTTGCACTGTTTTTTTTTTTTTTGTTTCTTTGGGGAGGTGTCCCAATGTCTTGTACTGTTTTTGGAGGATGTCCCAGGTACAATGTCTTGTACTGTTTTTAGGGGATATCCCAATACCCTGCACTGTTTGGGGGGTAACCCGATGCCCTGCACTGTTTTTTTGTGTGGCGGGTATAAGAAGTACATACCATAAGACAGGGGTTAGGGGTTTTCCCTACAATGGATCGGGATAACGGACTGTGTGGATACACACATTACATCGTGTCCTTGTCACGTATACATATATGCAGAGGATATTTCTGATGGCTATTTCTCACCATAGACCTACAAGCGGTGAAGCCAACCTTCTGCTCAGCTGGTTCATGTTCTTAGCTGCAGATTCACCACCCTTCTCTGTATCCCTGTGGGCCCTGCAGGCAGATCATGTCACTGCTATTTCTCATCCCGCAGATCGCCATGACAACAGTATGTAATGGTGTAAGCAAAGCCTAACAGACAGCACTGGGAGCACTGGGCGGGAGGCAGCCGGCTCCTTCCCATAGGGATTGGATTGAAATGCTGTAATTCTTATTTCGAGTCATTCATTCATTTAAGTGCATGACTGTCATAGGGGACAGCATGTCCTCACTGTAATACAACCTCCATCCTCTAGCGCTGCTTTGCTTCTCCTACCAGCACGCACAGGGGCAAGGACGCCCGTAGCTGTCCGTCTTGTATGGACTCACAATTCCTTTCGGGGTGCTGTCATTTCTATGTGCATTGTTGCATTTTTATCCTGTTGTGGTCATTATTGAATTTTTATACTTTTATACTTTTTTATACTATTTAATACTTTTTTGTACAATCACCAAAATGAAGGACTATATCCAGGGCGGGGTCGGACATGGAAAGAATCAGTGTATGATATCATAGACGTGATAATTACAGTATATGAATGCATGTCTAACGTATTCGCTATGCGCTGTTGCTCCCTGTTTTCATCCCCTTTTTGGGGGTTCTATATAGTTTTTTATTTACTCCCTATTTTTATATATAGTGCCTATTGATGTGACCAGATTGTGGTTATTCCATACTAGGGTCTCTAATGTCACCCTAAGGGCCAGTTCATCTAAAGTTTTTTTGCGTTTTTTTTTTTGCGCAATTTCTGCACCACAAAATGCCTCTAAGCAGCCTCCCGTTCCTTTTTTCTGCAAGTGTAAAAAAAAAAGCGGGGAAAAAAGAGGCATCCGCGCTGATTCCTCCATTGAAATGACACTGCGCGTTTTTTGGGCGCTAAAAAAGCTGGTTTGTATTGAAGTAAACACCCACTGGTTTAAAAAAAAGACATTAAAACGCATTGAGAAAAAAAACACATGCCGATTCCGCGCTGAGTTTTGTAGGCGGATTTCAAAATCCGTCGTGTGAACATAGCCTTAATCTTGACGGCTGGGAGCGATTTCACGAATGACATCTTTATGGTGCATAGCCGCACCCTATGGAGGTTTGCTAGGGGTACAGCCACACTGTCAGGTTTCTTGATGCGGTTTTGGAAGTCACAATCAGGAGCGGATCCTAAAAGGAGAGGATGTATAAAGGGCGGATACAACTTCTCTTTTTTGAATTCACTCCTGGTTTTGGCTGAAGAAACTTGACCGTGCGCCGTACCCTAAGAACCTAGTACATTGTCCTTCAAGATTCAGCTCCCGCCTGTAGGAGCGGATGCCATCTTCCTATAGTCCATTCTTTTGATTCTCAAGGTCCCAGCGCAGGGATTTATGGCATTTATACCTTTGTTTAACAAGATGTCATGTTTTCCCTTTAAGAAGTGAATTTAGGTTCTGCAGACTCCTACAGTCCCTCTACGGCAGAGAGAAGCAAGGGGACTCCGGCTTACAGATCCTACACTACATACTTTCCTACATGGTGTAGCTGGTTACAGCACTGCTGTACATGCTGATGTGGCAGAGGGGAGTTTGTCATTTGGCACGTCTTGATATTGTGTTACACAGGGCAGCAGTTAGACCCGGGCTGTGTAAACTGAGTTAACAGGACTGATTACCAGAGAGTGACATGATTCCTTGGCTCTGCTACATCTGTTTAGAGCATGCTCACTATAGCAACGCTGAAGTCTAGATTCCTAGTTTAGCATTGTCATCTGCACGGGCTGAGCACTACGAGTATGAATGACGGGAGTAACAGAGCAACATCATACTGCATATTAACTGAACATAGTCATTAGAGATGAGCCAATTTCCGCTTATGAAATTCGTTCTCACTTTGTTTATTGGTAAAATTTGAACTGCGTTATGGATTCTGATACCAAGGACCATAACGCAATTCTATGACGGAATCCATAACGCAGTTCGCCTTTTACCACCAAACGAAGTGTGTACGAATTTCATAAGCGGAAATTCGCTCATCTCTAATAGTCATAACTAGTACATGTACAGTATATGTATACTAAGACAGGACTGGCTGAATTATCTATCTATCAATTATCTATCTATCTATCTATCTATCTATCTCTATCTATCTATCTATCTATCTATCTATCAATCCATCTGTCTATCTATCTGTCTATCTCTATCTATCTATCAATCCATCTGTCTATCTCTATCTATGTCTGAATTATCTATCGATACCTCTATGAAATATCTATCTATCTCTCTATGAATTATCTATTGCTCTATGAATTATCTATCTATCTATCTATCTATCTATCCATCTGTCTATCTCTATCTGTCTGAATTATCTATCTATACCTCTATGAAATATCTATCTATCGCTCTATGAATTATCTATCGCTCTATGAATTATCTCTCTATCTCTCTATGAATTATCTATCGCTCTATGAATTATCTATCGCTCTATGAATTATCTATCGCTCTATGAATTATCTATCTATCTATCTCTCTATGAATTATCTATCTATCTCTCTATGAATTATCTATCTATACCTCTATGAAATATCTATCTATGAATTATCTATATATCAATTATCTCTATTGATCTTTCTATTAATCTATGAATTATTAATTCAATAACTATCTATCTATCTATCTATCTATCTATCGTCTATTTATCCATCAATGTATGAATTCTCTATCTATCTATCTATCTATCTATCTATATCCATCATCCATCTACTGACTATACACAAGTGCAAACATACATAAAATCACTAGACGCAGCACTGAACGTGTCATTTAACTCTTTGCATATCACAATAAGATAAAATAACGCGCTACCTTTACTAGATGAGGAAACCTAAATCACAAATGACAAACCCAGCTCTGCTGCATCTGCACATACGCATAAAGTTGAGCCCATCGATGCACTGATGAGAGCACGCAGCACCATGCACAAAAACCAAATAAACCTTACAAATCCCTATAAAACGACACAAATTGTAAGAAAAGGGTCATCAGGGGCGGTGAGAGCGCCTGGCAGTCCTTTCCCAGGGACAGATGTAGCCCGGTAGCTCAGATAAAAATACCGGAGAGGGGGCGATGTTTATAGCCCAGCATGCCGGAGCAGCGTGCATGGCTATATTCAGCAGAATACACTGCAGTGCTGAATCCAGGGAGGATGGCATGCCAGGCAGGTTTATTGCAGGAGTGAAATGAACTGATTCCTTGCATTCTATTCTTTTTTTCACAATGCACCTGCAGCCAGGGATCAGGGAGGAAAACGAATTGCATTTGTTTAGTGTCAATACTGGGTTTTTATTAGGGAAGGGAAGGGGTCTGTGTTGGGTGACAGGCAGAGTGCTTACCTCCTGCTTCCCTGTGCTCTGCTCCTCCGCCCGGCCCTGTAGAATGAAATGCTGCTGTAAGGACTGTGGGGCTATTATCTGCTGTTTATTCCTGTATCCATAGAGACATCCTGTAAAACATCAAGGGAGTGTAATATAAATATAAGTGACCAAGGTCATTCACAGGCAATGTGCCCTCCTGGCTGCTGGAGATCCTCACTGCAAGTCCCTGGACGGGGATCTGCTCCAGAGGGTGTGTCAGAGCAAGACAAAGGCAGACAAGTAGTCAGAGACCTCCACTCATCAGCTGGCTAGCAGGTTCATCCCCGGGCTACTGACTGCGCTGCGCAGCCGTGACGTCACAGCAGGACTGCAATGAGTCTGTTTATTCCAGGTTTACCAGGGTGGGGTTTACAAATTGTAGATAGAGAGTAATGATATAGATAGATAGATAGATCGATATATAGATAGATAGATAGATAGATAGATAATATATAGATAGAGATAGATAGAGATAGATCGAGAGATAGATAGATAGATAATATATAGATCGATAGATAGATAGATAGATCGACGAGATAAGATAGATCGCTCGCTCGCTCGCTAGCTCACCGCCCCCCCCCTCGCTCGGCTCCCTCGCTCGCTCCTGCGCTCGCTCGCTCGCGCGCTCCTGCGCTCGCTCCTCCTCGCTCGCTCTCGTCCTGCGCTCTCCCTCGCTCGCCCTTCGCTCGCTCCTCGCTGCTCGCTCGCTCGCTCGCTCGCTCCTCGCTCGCTCGCTCGCTCTCGCTCCTGCTCGCTCTCTCCTCGCTCGTTCTCGATCCTCGCTCGCTCTCGTCCTGCGCTCTACCTAGATAGACATTAGATGATAGATAGTCATACAATAGATCTAAATAGATAGACATTAGTTATACAGATCGTCATAATATAAAAATAAATAGATAGGCATGAGATGATAGGCAGGCAGAAACAATAGATAGATAGAAATTGACTGAACTCCACAGCACTTCCAAAATCAAACGTGTGTTTATTCACCACTCAATGGAACCTTTCTCAAGCAGTGATGATTGAGAAAGGTTCCATTGAGTGGACCAAAATGTCGCTGTCACTTGGTGAAAAAACACACGTTTTATTTTGGAAGTGCAGTGGAGTTCAGTCAATTTCTATCTATGGTTGGTGGATCGCCTCTACAGCCGCTGGCACTCCGTTTTTTTCTCTTCTTACTGCTGTGCTGCCTGCCTTTTTGCTTTTTTTGTTTATTAGATAGATAGATAGATAGATAGATAGATATTAGTAGATAGACCTGATAGATAGTCATAAGATACATATAAATAAACATGATAGATAGATGATAGACAGACACAGACAGAAAGACAGGAAGATAGATAGATAATTAGGTAGATATGTAGATAGATAGATATAGATGTACATAAGGTAGACAGATAGATAGACAGACATGAGGAAGATAGATAAATACATTTGGAACGTCTTCAGACCCTTTCACTTTTTCACATTTTGTTATTTTGCTGCCTTCTGCTAAAATAAAATAAAAAAAAGTTTCCCCGAATCAATCTGCACTCATTACTCTATAATAAGTTAAAACTAAATTTTATGATTTTTTTAGTTTATTAAAAAGAAAAAAATATGGACATAAATATTCGGACGCTTTGCTATGACACTTGACATTTAGCTCTGGGGGCCTTCCATTTCTCTTAATCATCTTTGAGATGTTTCTACACCTTGACTGGAGTCACCTGTGGTAATTTCAGTTGATTGGACATAATTTGGAAAGGCACAGCCCTGTCTATATAAGGCCTCACAACTGACAATGCATATCAGAGCAAAAACCAAGCCATAGGGAGGAAAGACCTGCCTGTAGAGCCTAGAGACAGGATTGTGTGGAGGCTCAGATCTGGAGAAGGGGACAAAAACATTTCTTCTGCACTCAAAGTTCCCAAGAGCACACTGGTCAACATAATTCTTATACGGAGGAAGTTTGGAACAACCAGGACTCTTCCCAGAGCTGGCCACCCCAACAAGGGGAGGGGGGCCTTGGTAAGAAAGGTGACTAATAACCCAATGGTCGCTCTGGATGAGGTCCAAAGATCTTGTGTGAAGATGGGAGAAGGTCAACCATCATTGCAATACTCCACCAATCTAGGCTATGGCAGAGTGGCCAAAAAGAAGACACATGAAAGTCCACCTAGAGTTTGCAAAAAGCACCTAAAGGACTCTCAGACTGTGATAAACAAATGTTCTCATGTCCAAGAATGTTTAGTATATCCTTCTAAAAGTGGTCTTCTCAGTGTCTACCACAAGGGGCTCAGTTATGGCAGACTGAAGCCATCTTTGTAATACAGCTAAATGGCTGCTATGTCATTCTACATTTTCCTTGCAGTGGCACCTGTCAAGATCAGCAGATTGCCCCAGAGTCCTCATATTGAAAGGGGATATCTCTGATGAAACAGCCACATTCATTCCTTATGGAAGGAAGCTGGAGTAGACTTAGACTGGCGGTGGATGTGCCGGAGTTATGTAGAGGCCAGCGCATGGGTTATTAGAACCGGCATCTACAACGACGGTCTTAATAAATGACCGCCTATGTCTATAAGCAATTTGGGACATCTGTTTTTCTAAAATCTGTGCCTTACATCTATAATGAAACCTCATACACAAGAAGTTCTAATATCCTTAAAAGGTTTTTCCAGGCTCCTGATACTGATATCTGTTTGGTGAAGGTCCAACACCCCACCCCCACCGATCAGCCGTTCTCTCCATCCTCCGGCACTAGAATTAGCGCTATCAGTGCTACAGGAAGAACAGCTCCGGTCAAAGTGGCTGTGCTCAACTACTATGGAAGTGAACAGGCTCTGTGCTGCAGTTACCCTGCATGGCCACTACACTTTGAACGGAGCTGTTTCCTCCTGAAGCACTGATAGCGCTAATTCTAGTGTAGGAGGCTGCAATAGCTGATCGGTGGGGGTGCTGGGTATCAGACACTCACCAATCAGACACTAAAGGGGTGTCTCACTTCAGCAAATAGAATTTATTATCTAGAGAAAGTTAATACAAGGCACTTACTAATGTATTGTGATTCTCCATATTGCTTCCTTTGCTGGCTAGACTCATTTTTCTATCACATTATACACTGGTCGTTTCCATGGTTATGACCACCCTGCAATCCAGCATTGGTGGTCTTGCTTGCACACTATAGGAAAGAGCGCCGGCCTATGTGCACTCCCATGGTCCCGGCCACCATAAAAGGTCAGCGCTTTTTCCTATAGTGGGCAAGCACGGACACCGATGCTGGATTACAGAGGTCGTAACTATGGAAACAACCATAGGAACCATAGGAATTGCCAGCAAAGGAGGCAATTCCACTTGCGGAAGTAAGAAAACCCCTTTAATGACCTTTCCTCGGTTCACTGCCTGACCCTGTCAATCAAAGCAGCAAGGGAGGGGCTGGCCACAGAAAATAACGGAGGTTGGGTGCAAAAAGAGCAATGGGGATGCTCTCATTGCACCAAAAGCTTAATTTGCATATTAAGAGAAGGCATCATACCTCCGGAGCAGAGCTTTGAATCAACAAAAGGAAAAACAGTGTTTTAATCAGGCAAACCACAGCTATGTGTCTATGCAGACAGCTGGTGACAAATTCTCTTTAAATCATTGCAACCCCTTCTGGTATTACTGTATTAACCCCCCTTTGATGTTGTTTTAGTTATTTTTAATATTCTGTAATACTTTTTATGAAGTGGAAGCAACAACCAGGGAGATTTCAGGTCATTCAAGCTGAAAACAAAGTTAACATAGTTCAAGTACTAGTCATTTGTCATCTTAATACCTATGTATTTCCAGCAATTGAAGAAACATGTGTCATTTATCACTGATTAGTACAAGAAGGAAGCTTTTAAGTGTTGCAGCACTTCACACGGGCTGGATGTCCTGTTAAATGTGCATTTCCAATAAATATAAAACAGAATTCCAGATGATAGAAATCCCATTATGTTGTCAGTAAAATCTTTTGATATTCTATTCAGCCATGTGTGCATTGCATTGATAGACATCCACTAATGGCAGCCATTTCAGTGACTGTAGGGTTTGTATCCTGCTTTCTACAGTCACTGAATGTTCTAGCACAGAGGTCCCCAACCTTTTTTGTGCCACGGACCCATTTCATGCAAAAGGATTTTTCTTTTTTTCTAAGTCCTGCGTAGATCGCCATAATGACGTATTCTAATCACAACTTCTTTCTGCATAATTAATGCTTCCCTATATACCTCTAATTACTAATCATCTCCATTTAGGTCCCAGTAGATATAATGTCTTCCCCCAGTAGTGCCCTTTGTACATATAACTCCCCCCAGTAGTGCCCTCTTCACATATAATGCCCCCTTCACATATAATGCCCCCCAGTAGTGCCCTCTTCACATATAATGCCCCCCAGTAGTGCCCTCTTCACATATAATGCCCCCAGTAGTGCTCTATTCACATATAATGCCCCCTAGTAGTGCCCTCCTCATATATCATGATCCCAGCAGTGCTTTTTTACATATAATGCCCCCAGTAGTGCCCTCTTTACATATAATGCTCCCAGCAGTGCCTCTTCACATATAATGCCTCCCAGTAGTGCCCTCTTCACATATAATGCTCCCAGCAGTGCCTCTTTACATATAATGCCCCCCAGTAGTGCCCTCTTAACATGTCCCCCAAGAGCGGCCAATTTGAATATAATGTCCCCCAGTAACGGCCTTTTCACATATAATGCCCCCCCATAAGCGCCCTATTCACATATATTGCTCCCCAGTAGTGTCCTCTTCACATATAATGCCCCCCAGTAGTGGCCTTTCCACATATAATTCCTCCTAGTATTGCCCTCTTTACATAAAGTGCCCCCTAGTTGTGGCCTCTTTAAACATAGCCCCCCCCCCCCCCAGTAGTAGTCTCTTTAAATATGATGTCAGTAGAAGCAATGTATGCTAATTTACATATATTGTTATCTACAAAAGCACAGCAGCATTGGCTGGTCTACTACTCATGCATACTACGAGGTCTCCCAAATGAGAAAGAGCACCACCGAAACCCCTACAAACCTCTCAGCTATCTAGGCCAATTTTATCTTGAGATCAGTTTTCTTTTCCTTTTGGAAGGACAACTGACTTGTACATCTTTTTTCCTCTCCTTTTGATTCGGATGGAATCAATTCATACACAAATCAAATTTACTCATCTCTAATATAAACTCATCTGATGACTATATGTCCATTGAGATAATATCGGTCAGCCTTTGTAAGTGCATTATATGTTACTATTACCTCCTTTTTCTATCAGATTATTCTGGTAGCAGATCGGCATGATAACATTAGACGTTCTCACAATGTGGATTGTTTAGGACGCTCAATGACTAATCCGTGATCACAGTGGTAAACAGAAGTAGAATAAAAGAATATACAGGAAAGGCCTTGACGGGGCTGGTACCATTCATGTACCATGCAATGACGTTATTGTCACTTCTAGAACAATGCCTATGAACAAATCCGATGTCTGTCTATTCATCCTCTACTTATGACATACAGCCTGCTTGGTGTGATCCTGCTGTCATGATTCTGCCTGTCAATGGAGCTCTTCATTGTCTTGGCAAAGCAGAGGCTCTCCACCCATTGCTTGCTCAAGAATGATGTTACTTTTTGTATTAATTAAACCTCTAATAGCATTAATGTGACCCGCGGATATTTACTGTACAAGGGGAAAAAACATCTAAGACCCTCCTCCAGGCTCCAATCCATGCCTTCACACTAGACCAGAGAAGCCACTGCCTACCTGTTGTCTCCTTCATTGACCTCAAATAGAAAGGTATTGGGATGGGACCTTCACTTGTTATAATGTTGTGGTCCCTGTAGAAAGGGACATCATGATATATTTTTGGGCTTCCTGTATAATAACTGAATTAGTACTTACAGGGGTTGGGTGGGTTTCGGAAGCCCTTTCCTCTTGGGCAGACCTGCGAAATGAAGGCTCCCTGCGCTCCCAAGTAAACTTACATTTTGACCCTGCTGCAGCCAATTGCTGGCTGCAGAGGTGACCTGCTCTGCTTGCATCATGTCAAATGGTCATGTGACCCAAGGGGAGCAGGTCACGGAATCAAAAGGTTTATATCCTTGGAACGCAGCAGAGCCGAAGTGAGGAGAGAAGGAGCGGGGACGCAGTGGCAGGGAGCAGGCAAGTATGTTTCCCAAAGTTGCACAACCCCTTTAATATCATTATGGGAACCTGTCATACTAGAGACACTGTGATGAATTTGGTGCTTCTTTACACTATTTGGTCTAACTTTTGCTAATAAAATGTTAGATAGAATTAGCAAATATTAGACAGGATTAGCATCTACCACTGTTTCTGCAAAATAATATTTTCTGGCATTACTTCTTACTTTACCCTGATCCCCTGTGCGCTGTTGGCAGCCATTTCCCAACATGGTATGCTGTCATACATCGTACAAATAACATCACATATCCATATGCCCCTATTCACGCTTTATTTTTATTTTTTTGCTGTATAGAATAGCAAAGATGGAAGACCATACTATTATATACAGGTAGACCAAGTAAAAAACACATACCACATGTATTTGCAACGTATGTCACTGTTTGCCTCTATAGTGACATAAATACCAGCTTTCCATCGGAGGCACAGGTTGAGAAAATCTCCCAGCATTGGACTGGGAGTTAAATTCAGCCCAGGCATTTTAAACATACAGGCAAATATGTTTGTGGGCCCCCACCCCACCTCAGTGATAATGGCATGTTTGTATGGACGTTACATTCTGCACTACCAGAAATACAGGACAATACAGCAGTACATGCCACTTATATCCAGTCATGTCTCCTATGATGTAGATGTTCTCTTTCCTCATCTTCTCCTTTGGAGGCAGACCCCTATGATGACCTCTTCGAGCCACGTCTCTTCTTTGCAGAGCTTACCACACAGAACATCTTAGATTTCTCACTTTTCCACCATACCCTCCTCCTGGTGCCCGAACAGTGTTATCCTACTGCTACCCCTAATACTGTGCCCACTGTGCTCCCCAATACTCGCAAACACACTGCAGAAAGAACAGTACCATACAGATAGTCCCCCCTATACTAATAGTGCTCCCAGAGTACCCTTATTCCCTACAGTGATAATGCTCCCTGAAGCTGCCCATTAGTAGTGGTTCTCTTCCTATTGTTCCCAATAATAATAATCATTCCCCCAAAGAGCCCTTGATAGCAATGCTCCACAGTGCCCTCAGTAGTGAAAAAGTTCCCCAAAGTACCCCCAGTAGCAATAAGACCCCCTAAAGTTTGTTCAGTGGTAATAAGGCCCCTAAAGTGCCGATGTAGTAATAAGGCCCCCTAAAGTGTCCCCAGTAGAAATAAGGCCCCCTAAAGTGTCCCCAGTAGTAATAAGGCCCCCTAAAGTGTCCCCAGTTGTAATAAGGCACCAGAAAGTGTCCCCAATAGTACCCCCTATAGTGCTCCCAATAGTTATAATTTCCGTTATAGTGCCCACATAGTTATAATGCCTTCTGTATTGTCCTCAGTAGCTACAATGTCTCCCTATATTGCTCCTGGTAGTTATAATGTCCACCTGTCGTGCCCCAAGTAGTTATCCCCCCCCCCCCTTTAAGATTTATGGTGGTCACAAGCCTTGAGTGCCAGGATATCTGATACACCCCCTTCTATGACCACACAAGACAGCTCTAGTAGCAAGGTCTATTGACAGGGCCTCTTGTGTGATGCACATTTCTTCCTAGCCCCAGATATCTAAAGCAGTAATTATGGCTTCCACTTCCACAGAGTTTAAAACATTAATATTCAATGATTGTTCTTTTAACAGGAACTCTACTTTCATTATTTTATAAAAATTGATAAATAGAAGGTACGAGGGGGGTGAGCTATGACTTATATGCTCTCAAACATCCTTCTCCCTTCTCCAGTGTCAGGATGGTGCCAGTTTGGCCTTGAGCTAAAGAGTTGAGTAATCTCAGACAGTTTGGTTGCTAGGAATACACTGTCTAACATTTGTTGTCAGGCAACTAATCTTCTGTGGAAACAGAAGTGACAAAGATGGTGGGCTGCAGTCCAACCAATCAATTATATCTATTTCGTACTGCTTTAATTATCAGATTTTGGGCCCTCCCGTGGCCACCATATTATGAGGCAACTATTATTTACGTAGGGATTGTCCAAATGGCATGCAAGACTACCTTCACTTCGAAGTATAAATTCTTGCTCTGAATCTTCAATGCCTTGGGCCCAGGTTTGCCCAGTATAACTACTTGGGGCACGACAAGCGGACATTGTAACTACCAGGAGCAACTAAGGGAGACATTATAGCTACTGAAGACAATACAGAAGGCATTATAACTGTGTGGGCACTATAACAGAAATTTGGATGCAGAAGTCACAATTTATTCATAAAGTCACTTAGACTACATTTACTCGAGTGAAAAGCATCTGTGTGACCGTTTTAATGGCCGTCACATGGCCGTTTTTAGAACTATAGGGATATTCACATGGCTGTTTTTTTTTTTTAACAGCCAGTGAATAGTGGCCCTCAGAAAATAGGATATGTCCTATTTTTGGCTGTTTTCATGGCCAGATAGACCCCATAGACATCAATGGGACAGTTTGTAACGACCATTCTGTTAATGGTTGTTACAAAACGGGTACACTGTGAAAAAAGGGCCTTTCAGGGGTTAAAATAATAATAATAATAATACCTTACATGCACCGTAACACTTGCTCCTCACTGGAGGCAGCAGGACCCGATGCTCCACATGGTCATGCTAGGAGCGCAGGTCCTCCTGTGAGGAACAAGTAGTCCGGTGCGTGCAAGTGGTTGAGGTGAGTATTTTTTTTGGTTGGCACTGTACTGGGGGCCACAAAGAGGAGCATTAACTATACTGGAGGCCAATTAGAGGAGCATTAACTAAACTAAGGGCACTAAGAGGAGCATTATATATACCTTGGCCACTAAGAGGGGCATTATTCATACTGGGATGCACTAAGAGGGGCATATGATTTTCAGAGGGTACTATGGGGCCATTTCGCATCAGTGTGTGCATCCATTTTCTCGGCGATGTATCTGTTTTTAATGGCCGTTAAAAACAGATACATCACCGAGAAAATGGATGCACACATTGATAGGAAATGGCCATGAAAAACTGAAAGTGTGCCCATTTTTAATGACCATTTTTTTTCACTTTCGTGTCAATGTAGCCTAAAACTAAGAACACTAAAATAAACGGAAGCTATAGCATATTGTTATGGAAATGTTGGTCTTTTAAACTTGCAGAGTCATCTGGCTTTTATCAGTAGGGACATTATTTCCTCTGGAAGTGGTATCAAATAAACATAGGACCACAGGAACCTGCTTGCATTTCCAATTGGCAATATTTCAAAAAAACTTTTTGAATTTTTTTCCTTCTATGTCCAAGAGATAGGGGTCATGAATTTTACATGTTTTACATTATAATAATATACAAACCACAGTCAGGTGCAATGGTGTATTGAGTTGTTTGTCGTTGAGGTCTGCTCTAGAGTCTTCTTCTAGATGGGCAAAACATAAGACCACAAAAACCTGGTTGGATTTCCAATTGGCAATAATTAAAAATATATATTTTCTGTCACTGTCCATGAGATAGGGGCGATGCAACTTAAACGTTTTACAATATGATGTTATACATACCGTAATCAAGGGTGATAGAAGTTTGTGTTATTTGTTTGTCATAGAGGTCTACTCTAGAGATTTCTTCTATATGGTCAAAACATAGGACCACAGAAACCTGACTGCATTTCCAGTCGTCAATATGCATCAGATAGGGGCCACCTATTTGGAGGTTTTACCTTATAGTGATATATTGTACATACTGTAATCAGGGGTGAGTTTAAAGTTATTAATTTGTCATTCATCGTTGAGGTCTACTCTAGATTATTTTTCTAGATGGGCAAGCAGTTTCCTTTCTCCCTGAGGAAAAGGTCTACAACACAGAGAACAAAATTTTTTTTGGGAAAATGCCTTACCCATCACCATCTAGCTTTACACATTAGAAAAGTAGGCCAAATCCATGGACTTTGGCGGAATCAGCCAACCATCTAATGTGTAAGCTCTTGTGAGCAGGGCCTTCATGCCGGTTTGAATTATTGATTTGTTTGTAACTCTGTAATTTCTGATTTTGTTTGTACATGTACCCTTCTTATTGTAAAGTGCTGTGGAACATGTTGGCACTGCATCAATAAAGATTATTACTGTATTATGGGGGTGTTTAAAAGAAATGGATATGGCATGTTAAACTTCATCGTACAGAACCAGTTTTTGTGAGGAGAGGGAATGTAACAGCGGCGATCCCGGCCGTCGTGTTAAGCGGTGATCTGCTGCCAGTGTTTCCTTTCAGTCCTGGCCACAGCATGCTTGCTGCTTGTTTCCTGCAGCATTTCCTTAAAGGGGTTCTGCACTTTGTTTTAACTGATGATCTATCCTCCAACACCCGGGACCCCCGCCGATCAGGTGTTTGAGAAGGCAGCGGCGCTCCAGCAGCGCCTCGGCCTTCTCACTGTTTAGCGCTGGCCGAGTGACGTCACGACTAGTATCAACTAGCATGGGCGGGGCTAAGCTCTGCTCACTTGAATGGAGCTTAGCCCCGCCCACGCTAGTTGATACTACTCGTGACATCACTGGGCTGACGCTAAACAGTGAGAAGTCCGTGGCGCTGCTGGAGCGCCGCTGCCTTCTCAAACAGCTAATCGGCGGGGATCCCTGGTGTCGGACCCCCGCCGATCAGATGCTGATGATCTATCCAGAGGATAGATCATCAGTTAAAACAAAGTGCAGAACCCCTTTAAGGGCCGGCGCGCGTCACTTCCTGTGTTTTATGGGTTGGATCATGTGACCTTGCCAACCAATCCTAGCCCTCCTGCACATATATAAGTGGCTCAGCCCCCTTTTCCCAGATGCCTTAGTGTTAAGGTCCTTGTGTACTTCTAAGGTTCCTGATATCCGCTTGTGTTCCTGTGTTCCTTACTCGTACTTGTATTCCTGGACTCTGCTACCTGTTTGATCCCTGCCTGCTTGCCTTGACTCTCCTGTTGCCGACTAGGATTGCCTGACCTGTACCTGTGCTGCCTGCCCTGACCTATTGCCTGTCTTAATTCGCCTCTGCCTCATCCTTCGGTCCTGCACTGTTGCTCCTGATTACGACTCTGCCTGCTGACAACGCCTGTACCTCTGGTACCTTTCACCTGGACCAGCTGCATTGTGTGCCTATCCTCTTCAAGGGGTACTAGTGACCTGGTGTTCCCCTCGGGAAAGTCTATCCCCACCATCAGGGGTACTGTGAAGATCCAGGGGTTCACTTAGACAATGCCCTTAGAGGAGGTAGGACACGTGGAAGGCTATGTTCACACTGGCATTATTACATTTCATTAGTGGTTCATTAGTTGTTTTTTCTGTCACTTTTTAGAGTAAGAATAGCTCCTTATGCAGCAGTATTCTTGCCGTCAAAAACCTAGAATCTCAGTCATAACCCCAAACCAGGACAGGAATAGGTGACCTATATTTACTTAGATTTCTAATGCAAGGTTTCTTTAAAAAGCTGAAATCTTGATGGCCTGGGTTCTATGAAGTGTTCTGCAGTGGTCACAACTGCGGCTAAAGCTCCTTCCAAAGCCAATTATGGCAAAGTCTTTGCAATCAAAATGAAGAACACAGTGATGGAACCACGATGGAACTGACATATGATAGATAAGAAGATAATAAGATAATAAGGGCTTCATGATGATGTATGAGTGCATATGGAAGTATGCTAGCTGTACGATATATGATAATGTAAGAGAATGCTAGAGGGTATACCAGTATATGGCTGTGTGCCAATACTACAGATTTGTCCCTATGACACTGGCTGACCTGTTACATGTGCACTTGGCAGCTGAAGGCATCTGCGTTGGTCCCATGTTCATATGTGCCTGCACTGCTGAGGAAAATTATAAAATGAATACATGCAAATGAGCCATTACTTGCCCCCGTTGCTCCTAGAGGTTCATTTGCATATATTAAAACATGGTTTTTCTCAGCAATACGGTCACATATGAACATGGGACTCTGCTCTCTCTGCAACTGCCGGACCCTTTGTACTTTAATTGACAAGGCCTGGCATGATAATGTTTTCACTCCCTGGCTCTGCCAATCAAAGTGCAGAGGGCGTGGCAGTTGCAGAAAGAGCTGAGCCCATTGGTGTAATGCCAACACCCCCATTGCTTCTAGAGGCTCATTTACATATATTAAAACATAATTTTTCTCAGTTATGTGGTCAAATATGAACATGGGACCAACACAGATCCCTTCAGCTGCCAAGTGCACATGTAACAGGTCAGCCGGTGTCATAGGGACAAAGCTGCTGACAGATGCCCTTTAACCATTGTACTGTATGAAGGGAAGTTTCGCAAATTTCTTTTTTCCTCTTTGATTTAATTTTAAGGTCTCCATGGACGAAAGAAAAGGTTATTTGGAGCATTTTTATGACTTTATATTGTATGTTCCAGGGCGTTTTGCAGGTTCCTTCAAGAAATGTGAAAAACAAATAATGACCAAAGTTTAAATTGTCCGAGGGGCAGGCAGAGCCCGATGTCCACTGTGAATGGCAGAATTTACATCTCATTACAAATCACAGAGGTAAATGTCTTCACCAGCCTTGCCTCTTATCTGCTACTATGCTTCACTGTTCACGTTGGCATCAATTCAGAGCTGATTGTTCTATGACTCCGATTTGTTTGACATTTATAAAAATCCGTTTTATGGGTTGTTTGTTTCAGTCTCCTTTATTGTAATGGAGGTCATTTCATGTACATCTCATTACAATGTCTACCAGATCTAATGGAATATGGATTTTTATGTGCCTGATCTGCTGCACTAAAAGGTCTTTTCCGCTGTTAATATATATATATATTTTTTTTTTTTAAAGATCTTTTTATTGAAATGAGAATCCACAAGTACATTCATGAACAAAGAACATCATGTACAGAAATAGCATCAGAGCACATTGTACAGGCAGTTTGTTAACGTTGGATTCCTCAAATCACAATTTTACAATTTAAGCCCCCCCCCCCCACCCCAACCCCCTCATTCGTGACCCCATCCCGAACCCCCCTCCCAACTCCCCACCCGTGAACCCCAGTCCAGGACCATAGGACTAGAAGCGGTATCAGCACTGAGCCACTCCTCCTACCCCCCCAAGAAAGTATTCCCCAAGTGCCACATTACACCTCCAGCTTCCCTAAACTATTTGCAAGCTGGGCCTTTAGATACCAGCCAGTCAGTTTAAACGGAGCTATAAGTTCTTGTATTTCAACATCGGATAACCGTTTCTCTACGAACTTCCTCCACTTTTTGATGAACCTTTCCACTAGGCGTTCCTTGTCCTGCTCCACCTCCAATCTCTCCAGGTAAAGAACCTTCTTCATTGTCCCAATGACCTCCTCCCACACCGGACCCTCCCTCTCTAGCCAGTGTTGTAAAAGAGACTTCTTTACCGACATCAATAGAAGGTGCACACCAGGCTTAGCAACCACCGATCCCAATTCCTCTTCCTGGTTCAAAGGTATATAGTGGAATATGCACTGTTGTGGCGTGGGACCCACTATCTCTCCCCAAATGTCCTCTATCGAGTCAATGGCCTGCTTCCACAATGGCTGCACCATTGGGCATTCCCAAATGGCATGTAGTAGTCCTGCTTTCGGGAGATTACACTTAGGGCACTCACGCAGATAATGAGCAGGGGCATCATGGTAGGATAAATTAAAAGCGTACGTTGCTCTATGCATCAGCCTCAGTTGCGTCTCCCTCCACTGCTCATTGTACATTGCTCGCCTAACCAGTTCCATTCCCGCCCTCATTTTTTTCGCTATATTTAAGTCAGATAACTCCCTTTCCCAAGCTTTGTATGCCCCTTTCACCAAGCCTATTGTCTGAATGCCGTGCAGACGCCTATGTAATTCAGAGAGGGGTACATGGGAACCATCACTACCTAGCAATGCCGCAAACCATGCCAGCCTCTCCGATTCCCCGACCGAGAGCGCCTGAGCCCTACAATAACTTCTAATTTGCTGGTAAGGAAGGTAGTGGGCTTCCTGGAAGCCAAACTGTGTTTTCACCTGATCCCAAGGTAGCCAATGAAGGCCGGGAGTCTGTAGCAAGTCCTGAAGCCGCATGATATTCTTTTCCCTCCATGACTGGAACATAGTGTTCTCTCTACCCTGGGGGAACGCCGGCAAAGACCACAGTGGAAGCCTGGGAGACAAGTAGCACGGAAGACCATAAATCTTCCTAATCGCCTTCCACGCCATTATGGTATCTTTCAATAGAATGGACTGTCTTATTGACACCGGAATGTCTTTCAGTCTGGAGTGAAGCAAAGCCTCAAGATCCTCGCCCTCAGCTAGTTCCCTTTCGAAGGCTATCGCCGAATAGTGACCCGTGCCCCACACCCAGTCTCGCACATGTCTGAATAGCGACGCTAGGTTGTAGTGACGAATATTCGGTAGCTGCAGCCCCCCCTCGTCTTTCAGCATCGTTAATTTGGCATAGGCGATGCGCGGCCTCTTGGTTTTCCAGAGGAAGCGGTTGAACGCTCTCTGCATCCTAACAACATCCGTGTGTTTGAGCAGCAGTGGAATCGTCTGGAGCGGGTAGAGTAGCTTCGGGAAGCTTACCATTTTAATTAAATGGGCCCTCCCACACACCGACAATGGCAGATCCTGCCACCTCTCCAGTTCATTTTCTATTTTGAGGAAGAGAGGGGGGTAATTCAGAGCGTATATTGACGCAGGGGTACGCCCAATTTTAATTCCCAAGTAGGTCAAGTAATCTTTCCGAATTTCCACCCTATTTTGTAAATCATTCGCTACGGGGGATTTGTGATCCAGGAACAGTAGCTGGCTTTTTGTCGCATTGACCCTATAGCCTGTAGCACCACCATAAAGATTTAAAGCCTCTAACGTCCTCTCTAATTGAAGCTCCGGATATCTAAGATATAACAAGATGTCATCTGCAAAGCAGCTGACTTTCAGCTCCTTGGACCCTATTCTAATGCCGTCAAAGGTGTCAGATTTAATCAGCCATCTCACCAGGGGTTCCATTGCCAGGTTGAAGAGCAACGGGGACAAGGGGCAGCCCTGCCGCGTGCCCTTTTCCAGAGTGATTGGCTTGGATAAAAAGCCCGGCACACTCACTCGTGCCTGGGGGTTATCATAGAGCGCCCTCAGGAAATTTCTGAAGCGACCTGTGATGTTAACCCTGTCCAGCACCATGTCTAACCATTGCCAACATTGTCAAATGCCTTCTCGGCATCCACTGCCAACAACGCTGGAGAAGGACCGCTTTTAGACTCTTTATATCCGCTCAGGGCTGCCAACACCTTGCGTATATTAGTCACCGCAGATCTCCCTTTCATGAACCCTACCTGATGCGAACCAATTAAATTAGGCACACAATCAGCCAATCTATTGGCCAAGATTTTCGACAGGATCTTCACGTCCTGGTTTATCAGGGAGATCGGCCTGTATGCGCTGGGCTGCATCAAATCCCTTCCCGGCTTAGGGAGGATCTTTATGTAAGCCGTCTTGCCTGAGTCAGGAAGATCTCCCCCAGCCATAATGCTATTGAATATACCACTCAACGTCGGGGATAGTTCTGGGATCAAGGTCTTATAGAATTCCGCAGGGAATCCATCCGGGCCCGGGGCTTTGCCATTCGCCAGGGATTTGATTGTCGACCCTAGTTCCTCGTCACTGACGTCTCGGCTCAACGATTCCAGCATTTCGGTGGACAGGCGTGGCAGGTCTACCATGTCTAAGAGGTTCCTAGCTTCCTGGGGTCTGGGGGGATCACTCGCATATAGCGCTTGGAAGTAGTCTCCCAATACTCCCACAATATCTTTCGGCTGGGAGCATAACTTTCCCAATTTATCTTTAAGGGGATGTAGGGCCGTCTGTTTAACGTATGGACGAGTTAAATTTGCTAACAGCCGCCCCGCCTTGTTGCCCACCCGAAAGAACTTAGCCTTCTGATAATCCCCAAACCACTTTTCCTGCCTTTCCTGACAGTAGTCAAAACTGTGCTTGGCTGTAACCCATAGGACTTTATTGGGGGTTTTGGGATTTTGCAGGAATTCAGTGTATGTCTCCCGCACCTTCTGGGTGGCCTCCTCAAATTATTCTCCTTGCTTCTCTCTTTTTCCCTATCGAATATGACATTATTCGGCCCCTGAGTACCGCTTTGGCCGCATCCCAGAATAGATTCTGGTTCGACGCCTGATCCGCGTTGTCCTGCGAGTATTCCCACCACCACCCTTTTAGCTTATCTGTAAAATCCCTATCCTTGGCTAAGTGCAGGGGCATTCTCCATATAAAATCCTGACCTCTGGGAACTGTATCCACGATTTCCATAACCACTGGAGCATGGTCCGAGATTAATAAGTCAGAGATTTCTACCAACTTAACTCTGGACAGCATCCTCTGAGATGCCAAGAAATAGTCAATCCCCTGGGCATGGGAATAATGGGTATATTCGCGATCCACTGGATGACGGTAATGCCAGGCATCATACAGGCCCGTTTTCTGTATCAGAGGGAGTAACGTCTGGGCCCTGTACTGCCGAGTATTATTTTCGGAGGTACCACGCTTCCTGTCCTCCTGTTCGTTATGCACTCTATTAAAGTCTCCTGCCACTAATAGCATCTGTGAGTCCTCGCCTAAGATATCTTGCTCCAAGGACTTGTAAAAGTCCATCTGGGAGGTGTTGGGTGCATAGACATTGTGCAGGACTATCTGCCCCACCGGAGAATCTAAGCTCACTCGCATCCATCGACCCTGTTTGTCAGTAGATACAGAGGAAATCTCGTAGCGTAGGCGTCTATGGAACAGAATCATGATGCCTGACTTCCTGCCCATTGAGGATGAACCTACCACTTGTCCCACCCACAACTTTTGCATCCTACAAAAATCCGCCTCTTCCAGATGAGTCTCCTGCAGGAACGCCACATCTATTTTGAGTTTTTTAAGGTGGCGTAGCACAGCCATACGTTTGGCAGGGGACCTTAGGCCCTTAACGTTCCACGTGGCCACTCTCATCGATGATACTCAGTGCTTACGCTCCCCGCAGGAGAATCCACCAGGAACCAGCTAAACCGACATTTCACATATTGGCACTTAGGTAGCAACAATCCTAACCCCTCTAGATCAGCGTTCACCCCCCCCCCTCTCCCTCCCTCCCCTCCCTCCCAGCCTTGCCCCCCTACCCAACCCCACAACATTAACAAATCACTTATGGACTTCGCTTTTTTCGCGCATCCTACTGTGTAGCCGTTGTCGCTACCTATGCTAAACAGATTCATTAACTACCTCTAACTCTACTCCGCCTGCCAGCCCTTAGTGTACGGCTTAAACATAGATTTCAACACATTCATATGAATGAACCAATAAGTCCAGTGTTATCTCACGTGACCCTCCAGGGCGACCTCAACAGATGCTGTCAGACCTCACGAATGTCCTTTTCAGTTAGGGACCGGATCTTGACGATCCAAGTCTGCAGGTCTAGGCATCGATCTCCCCGATCTCTGGCTGCCTCCTCTCCCCCTGACCGAGGAAATGGACCGCTGGGAGGACGTCGGTATGATATCTGAGAACAAGGGATCCGACTCCAATACCTCCGTTGCTTCCCCTGGTGAAAAGAAAGTATCCACCGTCCCATCTTGGCGAAAGATCCTCAGGGTTGCAGGGTACAGCAAGGCAAACTTGACCTTGTTTCTAGCTAGAGCCGAACATACTTGCGAAAACTCCCTCCTGCGCTTCGCCACTTCTGCTGAGTAGTCGCTGAATAGGAGTATCTTGTTGCCCCTAATCGTTAAGGGCCGCACATTGCGACGGAACTTCGTCAGGATAGCGTCCTTGGCGGCATAGTTCAGGTACCTAACTATAGCAGCTCTCGGTCTTGCATTGTTGGATCGCGACCCTGCAGGTAGCGGTGGTCCCAGGCGGTGTGCTCTCTCCACCGTACATGTGCCCCGCAGCCCCAGGGCTTGCGGGATTTCCACCTCGCAAATATCCGCCAGCTGGTTCGAAGGGATCGATTCTGGAAGGCCAATGATTCGCAGGTTATTCCTCCTAGATCGATTCTCCAGATCGTCCATTTTTTCTTTCAGATACTGATTATCACGCAGGAGGTCTCTGATATTGCTCTGAGCTTTTTCCAGCTCTTCTTCCACTATTACCACCCGCTGCTCCACATCAGCGATCTGAGTGGTATGCTGAGCCACCTCAGACTGTAGTTGTTGCAGGGCCGACGAGACCGTGGCTTCCAGGGAGGCCTTGATATCTGGCGCCAGGAGTTTAGCCACTTCTATGGCCATGGACTTGCAGGAGGCTGTCAGCTCTTCTGCTGTGGTAAGCTCATATTCCCCTTCTTCTCCCTCCGAGCCTGATGCCTCTGCACTTTTCTGCGTCAGTTGCGATGCCGAGCGGGTAAGCCTGTGCCTCTTCTCAGCCACCGGCGCCATCTTGCCCCTCACCTTCAGGTCGTCACCCGGAGGAAGTGTTGCCCGTACTTCTTTCTGCGAACCGCCCCTGACAATGAACTTCTCCATCGATGCCCCCGACACTGTTAGGGGGTTCTGAGGGTACCTTTCGGTCCCGGTATGCGGCGGTTCACCCGTTAATCAGGCCGGCCGAACGGAGAGCAGCTTACTCGCGTCTCTCCATGCGCGCGCCGGAACCGGAAGTCGTTAATATATTTATAAGTCTTAGGTTGTGTTCACATGTAATTTAAGTAGAGGCAGAAAAATTTACCGCTGAAGCTGCCTCCAAAATCAGTGCCTTTTGTACAAAGATTTCAAAATACACGCATTTTTTGATGCAGTCTTTGGCAGTTTTAATGGTCTTTTGGCTTGATTTTTCAAGCCATTTTTTTCACATTGATTTAAAACTTAAAATAGTTATGATCGTTTTTTTGCATGGTTCTGCTTGCTTCTACTTTATGGTTCCACCTTATTAAGAAAAATCTTAAACTTATCGGAAATCTGGAACATTGACGCATGCATACTGGGAAACCGGGCCCATATTAAATTTGGCTGTGGAGTCCTATGAGATCTGTGTAGCTAATAGTGTTTTACTCTCTCACAGTTACTGGATTCACATCTACACTGCTCAGTACTTCTATAATGTCTTCCATGCTGCTGCTTTTCTGTATATAATGTGTAAATATTTTATTTTTAAAGGTATTTTTTCTGTATATAATGATAGGATCTCATTTTTTATGTAGTGTTATTTTTCGCGTACACATGCATGACAACACCTGAAACAACAGGTAGGCTGGAATATTTCAGTATTAGAATGCAAGAATACATTTGGTGCAGTTTGAGTACCTGCATATACACATAAAACACAGAGCGAGACATCTGTTGGGAAGCTAAGACTGCATTGATTGTCTGCCAAGAGACTCCCATTATCTTTGACCTTCTTTGTCCATGATGGTAACTGTTGGCCAGATAATATCTTAAAACTTCCTGGAAGAAGCTGAAGGATTGGAGCCATAAATCACTTCTAATTTAATATCACTCTGGTAGATTGGATATCTTATGCGGGGGGGCCAAAGTAAACCTTTTATGATATGGCTCTCTCTCTCTCTGCATGTGTTCAGTTGGAAATAGAGTAATTGAATACATTTACATGAGTTATGAATAGTGGAAGGCATTTCAAAATATCTCCTAAGTGTGCGGCCACATGGAGCAGCCGTGGTGCGGTTGGGATGCAGCTAAGTAAGTGGCGACCGTACAAGCCACAGCGGCATCGTGTTATCTAACATTGTCCTGATGAAGAGGGTTATACGCCCTTGAAAAGCGTAGACAAATAAAAAGGATTTTTACTGCACTCCTCGTCTGATACATCCAGCCCAGCAGCGCCATAAGGATAAAATGTTCCAGCATCTTGTTTTTAACCTACCTGGATGACCGTACAAGCCACAGTGGCATTGTGTTATCTAAGGCGCACTTGTACAAGCATCACGACCCCTTCAAACAGCTGATCGGATAGTCGGATCCCTGCCGATTTGATTTTGATGACCTATCTTGAGGATAGGTTATCAATATTATTATACGGGAGAGTGGTAGCGAGGAGGCTCAGGAAAGTGAGGTAGCTAGCTGGATAACAGTTAGAAAGCGGGGTAGAGGGAAGAGTGACATGGAGGCTAACACTGATCTGACGTACCCCAACAAGTTTGCAAGGTTGGCAGATGAGGGGGATGTCAGTTCAGGGAGAGCACTGCTGCAGCCGGACACTTCCTCTGCCAGTCAAGGGAATGTCAGCTCCAGTGAGCAGGGGACCAGAAGAGTAGGGCAGGCCAGACAGGTGCTGGCAGAGCAAGAATCAATTATTAGGGGTACAGATAGGGCGATCTACCGCAAAGACCGGGATTGTCGAACGGTGTGTGTTGTCTTCCTGGCGCTCGAATTCGACACATTGCGGATCGGTTTGACAGATTACTGGGAGGGGCTGGAGAGGATCCAGCAGTCAAGGTCCATATCGGAACCAATGACAAAGTTAGAAGTAGGTGGAGCATCCTTAAAAAATATTTTAGGGATTTAGGTCACAAGCTTAGGGCAAGGAATTTAAAGGTAGTGTTTTCCAAAATACTACCTGTACCACGAGCCACACATAAAAAAGGTAGCAGAAGATTAGAGGTTAACAAGTGGCTCATGAACTGGTGTAGAATGGAGGGGTTTGGGTTCCTGGGGAACTGGGCCAACTTCTCTGTCGGCTACAGGCTCTATCGTAGAGATGGGCTGCACCTCAATGGGGAAGGGGCAGCTGTGTTAGGGGAGAAGATGGCTAGAAGGTTGGAGGAGTGTTTAAACTAGTGACTGGGGGGGAGGGTAATTATGTTATAGGATGGGAATATATAGTGCAGATAGAGACTGGGGGAAAGGTAATGGGACTGGGGGAGGAATGGATGGAGAACAATTCAGAAGGAAAGGTGTAGGGTAAAGAATATACATAAACATCTTAATTGTATGTATACTAATGCCAGAAGCCTGACTAATAAAACTAGTGAATTGGAATTAGTGATGTGTGAGGAGGACTATGACATAGTGGGAATAACTGAGACATGGCTGGATGATAGCTATGACTGGGCAGTTAATGTACAGGGTTACAGTCTGTTTAGAAAGAATCGCCAAAACCGGAGAGAGGGAGGGGTCTGCCTTTATGTAAAGTCCTGTCTAAAGCCCCCAGTCCGAGAAGATATACGTGAGGGACATGAACATGTGAAGTCACTGTGGGTAGAAATACATGAAGGCAAAAACAATAATAAAATACTAAAAGGAGTTTATTATAAACCACCTAATATACCAGAGTCCACAGAAAATCTGCTGCCAAACGAGACAGACGAGGAGGCAGATCATAATGAGGTTGTTATTATGGGGGACTTCAACTACCCAGATATAGACTGGGAAACTGAAACCTGTATATCTTTTAAAGGAAACAGGTTCTTGGCAATAACCAAAAGACAATTACCTTTCCCAACTGGTTCAGGACCCGACTAGAGGGACGGCCATACTGGACTTGGGGACACCTGGGAAATAGTGACCATAAAGTAATAACCTTCCAATTGTCAGTCAAAAGAGCGTTTCTTCAGGGAGGAACAAAAATACCAAACTTCAAAAAATGTTGCCAACTAAGAGAGGCCATAGGCCTAACTAACTGGGACAAAGTCCTCAAAAATAAAAATACAGCCACAAAATGGGATATTTTTAAAAGTACATACCTTATGGGAATAAAAGGTTAAGGAACAAGAAAAAACCAAGAAAGCCATAAATGAAAAAAAGAAAGCATTTAAATCACTAAAACAGGAGGGTAGCGAGGAAGCACTGAAAAACTATAAGGAAAAAAATAGAATATGTAAAAAAGATATAAAAGCAGCCAAACGAGAGACCGAGAGAATAATTGCCAAAGAGAGCAAAACTAACCCTAAAATGTTCTTCAATTATATAAATGGTAAAAAGTATAAATCTGAAGGTGTCGGCTTTCTGCAGAGTAATGAGGGGGGAGTTGCAGAGAGTGATGAGGATAAAGCAAAGCTATTAAATATTTTTTTCTCCACTGTATTCACTGGAAAAAATAAACTGTCAGATGAAATGCAGAATGGAAAAGTAAATTCCCGATTAAAAGTGCCCTGTCTGACCCAGGAAGAAGTACAGCGGCGTCTTAAAAAGATTAAAATAGACAAATCGCCAGGACCAGATGGCATACACCCCCGTATCCTAAGAGAATTAAGTAATGTCATAGCCAGACCCTTATTTCTGATATTTAAGGACTCAATACTGACAGGGAGTGTGGTACCAATATTCAAAAAGGGTCCAAAAACAGAACCCGGAAACTATAGGCCGGTAAGTTTAACATCTGTCGTGGGTAAACTGTTTGAAGGTTTTCTAAGAGATGCTATCTTGGAGTACCTCAGAGAAAATAAGCAAATAACACCATATCAGCATGGCTTCATGAGGGATCGGTCATGTCAAACTAATTTAATCAGTTTCTATGAGGAAGTAAGTTCTAAATGGATGTTGTATATCTGGACTTCTCCAAAGCATTTGACACTGTACAGCATGAAAGGTTAGTATATACAATGAGAATGCTTGGACTGGGAGAAAATATCTGTATGTGGGTAAGTAACTGGCTCAGTGATAGAAAACAGAGGGTGGTTATTAATGACACACACTCAGATTGGGTCACTGTCACTAGTGGAGTACCTCAGGGGTCAGTATTGGGCCATATTCTCTTCAATATATTTATTAATGATCTTGTAGAAGGCTTGCACAGTAAAATATTAATTTTTGCAGATGACACTAAACTGTGTAAAGTAATTAATATGGAAGAGGACCGTATACTGCTAAAGAGGGATCTGCATAGATTGGAGGCTTGGGCAGATAAGTGGCAGATGAGGTTTAACACTGACAAATGTAAGGTTATGCACATGGGAAGGAATAATGCAAGTCACCCGTACATACTAAATGGTAAAACACTGGGTAACACTGACATGGAAAGGGACCTAGGAATTTTAGTGAACAGCAAACTAAGCTGTAGAAACCAGTATCAGGCAGCTGCTGCCAAGGACAATAAGATAATGGGTTGCATCAAATGGGGCATAGATGCCCGTGATAAGAACAAAGTCCTACCACTTTACAAATCACTAGTCAGACCACACATGGAGTACTGTAAACAGTTCTGGGCTCCTGTGAACAAGGCAGACATAGCAGAGATGGAGAGGGTTCAGAGGAGGGCAACTAAAGTAATAACTGGAATGGGGGGACTACAGTAGCCTGAAAGATTATCAAAATCAGGGTTATTCACTTTAGAAAAAAGACGACTGAGGGGAGATCTAATAATCATGTTTAAATATATCAGGGGCAGTACAGAGATCTCTCCCATCATCTATTTATCCCCAGAACAGTGACTGTGACGAGGGGACATCCTCTGCGTCTGGAGGAAAGAAGGTTTGTACACAAACCTAGAAGAGGATTCTTGAGGTCATATTTGCAGCCACCAAATACTTACTAGAAGTGCACAAATAGTCCCACAACATGGACAGTGACATACCAGAGGGGGATCAATGGAAAAAAATTCCCACACAAAATATGTATTTTAATTAGGGGCCATTTTTATGCGTCTTAAAGGAAAACTCTCAAAAATGTGCCCTGATGGAGCTTTTGAAAATTTTTACATTAGGCCACAGGAGTACAGTCCCCAAAAATTATGCATTCACCAGACAGAAAAAAACAAGTGATTATGTGGCTGGAGGTATATTAGATGGTCAGTGGATAACAATTTTACTGCAAGCCAGTGGAGTAGAGGCCCCAAAAATTAGGCATTCACCTGACAGAAAAGGACTTTTATGCCACTGTATATACATAATAAAAGGATCATTCTTTGTTCTGGGTGGTGGCGGATATGTGTGGGCTGGCATGAGCAAATAAAATTACATGTGGTTGTCACAGGTGTTGAATTCCTCCGAGAGCTCTGCCTCATTCATTTTAAGAAATGTGAGGTAGTCCACACTGTCATGAGCTAGGCAAGTGCGCTTATCGGTAGCTATCCCCCCTGCTGCGCTGAACGTCCTTTCGGACAGAACAGTGGACGAGGGGCAAGCTAAGAGTTCCATGGCAAATTGTGGCAGCTCTGGCCACAGATCAAGCCTGCACACCCAGTAGTCTAGGGGTTCCTCGCTTCTCAGAGCGGCCACATCGGCCGTTAACCCGATGTAGTCGGATACCTGTCGGTCTAGGCTCTCCCTGATGTTGGATCCAGAGGACGGCTGTCGATGAGTTGGCGGCAAGAATGATCTAATATCCGAAGTGACCAACACATCTTCAAACCTTCCTCTTTTTGCAAGCGCGGTAGGATTGGTACCTGTACCTGTTTCGGTGTGGGTGGAAATTCCTCTGCCAGAGCTCGCAACAGCAGAATGCAGCATCTCTTGCAGCAAGGCCTGGAAATGCTGCATTCTGACCGCCCTCTGTGATGCTGGCAACATGTCTGCCGTTTTGTGTTTGTACCGGGGGTTGCCACCCAGTACTAGTCCTTGCCCATTATGCTTTTTATACAGGGGTCCCTCTTTAAACACTGAAGCATGAAGGCCCTCATTTGCACTAAATTGAAAGCGGTGGAGCACCCTGTCTCCTGCTCATCGCCTAGGAGAATGTCGTCCTCGGTCTCCTCCCCCAGCCACGGACAACACCAGGGATCCCCGAAAAGTTTAAAGTCCCCCTTAAAGCTTGCTCTTCTTTCTCCTCCTCCCCCCCCAGTCACCATCCTCCTCTGACTCCTCTTCAGACTCCTGCTGACTTGTCTACGATGGAGAAGCCCCCCCCTGGGAATTCATTCAGCATTGCGACTTCCTCATCTTCCAGCTTCTGCTCCTTGACTGCTTGATCAATGACACGACGCAATGTACACTCCAGAAAGAAGGCGTAAGGTACGATGTCACTGATGGTGCCCTGGCTGCGACTGATCAGGGCCACTAATCGGCCTTTGACCGCAGAGCTGAAAGCAGTGCAGGACCGATGTGGCTCTTGGCTTCCAGGCTTAGCAGCCGCAGCACAGAATGGCAACGTCTCATCTGGCACGTCGAATAGGTTCTGGGGAGCTTGGGGGGTGCAGCGGAAGAGGCGGTAGCAGTGGAAAAGGAGGAGTCAGCTGAGGAGGAGACGGAGGATGGAGTAGAAGGAGGAGAAGAAGAGGCAGGCCTGCATGCAATCAGTGGCGGTAACACCAAATCCACATGGGTGCAACGGGTTACATGCTTGACGGCTGTCAGAAGTTTCATCCAGTGGGCAGTAAAAGATGTGTGCCAGAGATATATTCATTTTACGCTGAACGTGGCCATATAGCTATGGGATTCCCTTCTGGGAGAGATATTTCTTTCCGGGGACCAGCCAATGGCCACAAATTTTCTAAAGGCCTCAGAGTCCACTAGTTTATATGGCAGTAGTTGGCTGGCTAGCAGTTCCGACAAGCCAACAGTCAGCCGTTAGGCAAGAAGGTTATCCAGCATCATCAACTTTATACGCTTGAACATTTGGGCCACGGAAGCCTGCCTTCTGCCAGATGAACGCAACGACGGCACGGTGCAAGGTGGAGTGGAGGACAAATAGGAGGAGAAGGAGAAGAGGCAGGATGTAGAGCGCCGGGAGTGTGGCTTTGTGGGTTCTGACGGCGTTGCTCCCACTGGGCTCGGTGATGGGAGGCCAGGTGCCTTCATAAGGCGGTGGTCCCTAGGTGAGTGTTGGGCTTACTGCAACTTATGCGTTGACAGCACAGGCTGCAGATGGCAACACTATTGTCAGCAGCTGACACGTTAAAAAAGCTCACACTGCAGAGCCCTGTGCCGGGGTCATGGGAGCGCCAGATGTGACTGCTTTTTTCCTCCTGTGCACTGTGAGTATTGCCTGCTTCTTCTCCTTCCCCTCCCTATCTGCTGCTCCGTCTCTCACTCTAAACTCCCTTCCTCATCCTCTCTTGTGGGCACCCACGTGATGTCCATCCACACGTCATCATCGTCACATTCACCACCACTGACATTAGAGATCTCAGAGTAGGCAGCAACAAAGGGGACCACCCTCCTTGGGTTGATATGGGTACTGTCGTCAGACCGCTGGGTGGTGGCCGTTGCTACGTCCTCTTCCTCATCCGATGCCAAGAATGGCTGCGAATCGGTAAGGTCTGGGAATGGATGGGAAAATAATTCCTTCTGACTCTAGTGGAGGGGCTAAGGTGGTGTCTTTGCGGGTGCACACAGTAGAGAATGAGGAGGGTGCAGATACAGAGGATGAGAAGGGTGCAGAAGCGGAAGGCTGAGTGAGCCACTCAACCAACTTTGGTGCATCCTTTTACGTAATTGCACATTCTCCAACTTCCCACTTAGGCTACAGCCTGGTGCACCTGCCCAACCCCAACCACCCCTGCTGAACGGCCTGCCACTTCCTGTCATTTTCAAAATGACCCTGTGCCAAAGTCCCTAGAGAAGAGCAGTATTTGGTGGAAGTCGGTATATCGCACCCCTCAATAAAGTATTTTGTGGAAGCAGGTATATAGTACCCATTAATTAGTATTTTGTAGAAGCAGGTACTGTATATCGCACCCCTCAATCAGTATTTTGTGGAAACAGATATATAGAACACCTGAATAAATATTTGGTGGAAGCAGGTATATGGCACCCCTCAATCAGAATTTTGTGGAAGCAGGTATATCAAACTCTTAATCAGTATTTTGTGGAAGCAGGTATATCGCACCCCTCAATCTGTATTTTGTGGAAGCAGGTATATTAAACCCCTTAATAAGTATTTTGTGGAAAGAGGTATATCGCACCCCGCAATCTGTATTTTGTGGAAAGAGGTATATAGAACCCCTTAATCAATATTTGGTGGAAGCAGGTATATCGCACCCCTCAATCAGTATTTTGTGGAAGCCGGTGTATCGCAGGCCTCAATTACTATTTGGTGGAAGCAGGTATGGTTCACTCCTTAATCAGTATTTTATGGAAGCAGGTATGTAGAACCCCTTAATCAGTATTTTGTAGAAGGAGGTGTATCACACCCCCCAATCAGTATTTTGTGGAAACAGGTATATAGGACCCCTGAATCAATATTTGGTGGAAGCAGGTATATCACACCCCTTAATCAGTGTTTGGGGGGGGGGCAATTAGTTATTCCAATAGGGTTTGTCCCTCTATATAGCTGCGGTTTCGCAGCAGAACCGCACACAACTGCTGCACAATACAAATGCACTATAATATACTTTTTATGTTAGAAAGTATATTATATCGATAGCACACCTATACCAGTCCTTAAAAGGACTTTTGTGGCCCTGTTAGCTAGCGTTTGGTGTCCCTAACAGTCTGTCCCTGCTCCACAAAGAAACCTCTCCCTACACTGGCAAAACACAGAATGTAAAATGGCTGCCAGATTGAGTTCTGTTATAGGGTTGTGGTGTGTCCATGTGCTGAAACATCTGAATTGGCTGTCCTGTCCCACCTGATGGATGTGTCATGGGTCAAAGTTCAGCGCAATGCAAAACAATATGGCGCATGAGAATATCTCCTTATGTTCGCATGTTCGGCGAATCGCGAACGAGCAAAAATTTGCAGCAAAACGACCGCTGAGCGAACCGCAAGGCCATCTCTGGTCGTTATGGTGAGGACAATATAAAGGAAATATTCGATAAAAATATATATCCTGGCCCTCCCTGCTCCAATGGCAATACACACCTCAACAAACCCCACCGCACAAGTCATATTCTGAAAAACCAGGGTCTGCCAAAGCTAAAGTGTCCTTAGTGTACAAACACATGGTAGATCAGTGCTGCAGGTCTGACTTCTGTTGACGGCTGTTGAAGGTGTTGTGGTGCTTGTGCAGCATCCCCCTGAGGAGCCGGTGCAGAATATGGGAGTGGTAGTGGCTCCGATGAGGTGTTGTGTCACGTTATACTCCTTCAGGCCATTGCACCCTGGGGATCTGTGCAGTGGAAATGTAGTTTCAAGAATCAGGCCAGAAGTGAACGTATAACAGTCTCTTTTTACTTAGTATTAAATACAACTTACTGTACAGTACATCCAGTAGCAGCAAATTCTAAGTGCAGTTTCTGGCACCAGTTGAGGAGGTATGGAGGCATGTTGGATGACTGCAACTTGGCACTTGTGGGTATAGGTGACCACTGTAAGGTTCAGACTCTAACTATGTCTGGCTTAGTGGTGGTTTGTGTGATGGTGTCTGAGCAGTAGTCCCTCACCTTGCAGCAGTGTCTGCAAAGCAGAATTTTTGCTCACAACTCTGCTGTCTTTTCTCTCACGTACTTTCTTGGAGCTGTATTTAGTAGCTTTTTTCTCTGGAGAATCCTATATTGTTTCAAGGAGCAAGGAATCTGCAGTGTGCTTCCTCTCCTGTCAGTAGCTACACAACAAATTCCGCTCCTGGCAGGAAGCAGGACCAGCCCACTCCTAATTAAAGGGGAGGAACAGGGTGTTAGCCCTGTTCCTGCCAATCTATGCCATTCATACCTCTCTTGGCTGGTACTTACGGCCAAAACATCACATGCATCACATAATAATACATAACTATAAAACAATTGTTCATACCCTCAGGTCTGCGGTACTGCACTTGTGGAGCTGCTGTTTCCTCTTCAAAGTTTACTTGCATGCCGTCTCCTATGTAGTCTCCTAGTGTAGGTGGCGCAGTTCACATCAACGCTGGTTATTTTCATTTCTTTTCATTTCTGCTTCTTAAGAGGAGCAGAACAATGAAATAATGGAAGTGCTGTATGTAACTGAGATGAATCAAGCTTAATAGACTCCATTGACTACAATGGAAGTTGTTCAGTTTCCATTCTGGAACCTTTTTTTGTTTTAACCAGACAAAAAAAGTCCTGCACGCAAGACTTTTTTGACCAGTCTCTTTTTGACGGAATCTGCAATGTAGACCCCGATCGGAACCTACAGCACAGATGTGAACAAGCCCTAAGTTGTTTTCTATGCATTAATATATCTAATTATTGGTAGGGAGGACAGGTGTTACAGTGTAGGGGGAGGGGAGGAACACCAGAATGACAACAGAAGGAAAATGACCAGAAACTAGGCTTCAAGGCTAGGGAAAGGGAAATGGAGACCACCTAAGGAAACCCTAAACCTAGCCCTGACTCTTGTCAGGTATTAATAGACCCTGAAGGTGTGAATATTCATACACCAGAAACCTAGGCCCTAGTAACCCTGAAAATCCCTAGGATTAGTGACAGGGTCTGAGACTACTGGTTCATTCCCAGATTAATGAACCAGCATCTCCCTGAGGCCTAGTGAACAATTAGCAAATGGGAGCAACAAAATACCAAAAGAAGTACACTTATCTTCAATATAAAATAGATGAGCAGGAACTCAGATGAGGACCACACACCAGCTCTTCCAACTGCAGGCAGAGAATATCAATCGCATGATATGAAGTGTGAGTGCAGACTAAATAGAGGAGCAGTAATGACCACAAGCTACACCAACAACAACACTGCAAGAAGTGAAAACAGATAGGCTGTCAAATAACATAACGTGCAGCCAGTCTCTCAGATCTTCTAACATCTGTCACTGGAGGGACCATGACAACAGGATTTATAAAATGCTGTGTAATAGATAAAATAAGAATTTTTAATGGTGCATATTTATAAGGTAATATCTGCAGTGTCTTTGAAATAAGCCAAATTCTGTCACTGGAGCTTTTCTCTTTGACCTTTTGTATCACATAGTCCACAAGTGACCTCTTCCAGATTTTGCTGCCAACATGGTTCTGGGAATTCGGATGTATTAGGCCTGTGTGAAGATGCCAGTTAACACAGGAGCACTGTCCCTATATTTGTCTTCTGGCCTGAGAAAGGAGATGGATTTCTTCTGACCAGAGAGTTTGCATAGAATTTAGATAAAGGTCGCTGAGAGAGGCTGATCCATTTCAAGGAGTTCATTATTAAAGGACAATTAGTTTTTGCAGTTTACATATTGAGTTCGGGTGAAAAAAAGAAACTTCTGGCCATTGAGCTAGGAATCCTAGTTAATCCTGACCCTAGTTGGACATGTCCAATTTCAATTCCGTATGTCACTTTTAATTATTTTTTTTCATATAAGAAGAGCTAGAAGTCCTATTGAAGAAATTTAAAGACAGCATTATGCTTTAGATCCTTAGATGACCTTTAAGGCTAGAAAGGTAGAGGAAAAAAATTCTCATGTTTTGCTTAGATATTCTGGGTTTCTCCCACCGTCTATACTGTACTGGATGTATCATTTTGAGTTTGATTGGGATGGGAAGGTGTCACGGACGGTGTACAGGAAACAAGGCAAAACAACATGCATAAATGAGTCGCTGGATCCAAAAGCTAAGGAACAAAAGGGAGACCCCTGCAGAAGACCTGGCACTTTCCCTGGCTGCTCAGCCTATGCAAAGATCCGAATGGTGGAGGTTTGCATATCCACGTACCTTGACTATATAACCCCTGAGCACCCTACAATAGTGAGGGGACATGACCACCAGCTCCCTACACAAGATACGGAGGGAGTCAGGGTCACCTGGGATCCAGCAAACAGAAAATAACAGATAAATGTTCCACACTTAACTTTGTAGAAGAGAGGAGAACCAGATGAGCATGCACACACACTCCAGGAAGAAGTATAGGCCGCACAGAAAAGCATTCTGGGGAGGAATTTAAAGGGAAGCAATTAGTCCAACACATGACAGCTGAGAGAGGCTAACGAGATGAGTAACTGAATACCACAACAAAGAAACTGAAGGGGGAGGTTCTGAAAGGCCTCTGTCAGAGCTTCTCAGCTGTCTGGTTGTGACAGTACCCCTCCCTCTACGAGTGGACTCCGGACACTCAGAACCCACCTTCTCCGGATGGGACCTATGGAAAGCCCTGATGAGACGAGAGGCCTTAATGTCCGTCACTGGGACCCACATCCTCTCCTCAGGACCATACCCCTCCCAATGAACAAGGTACTGAAGAGAACCGCGGACAAGACGAGAATCCACAATCCTAGAGACCTGAAATTCAAGATTCCCATCAACCATAATCGGAGGAGGAGGCAAAGGCGAGGGTACAATGGGTTGAACATAAGGTTTCAATAAGGACTTATGAAAAACATTATGGATCTTCCAAGTCTGAGGAAGATCAAGACGGTATGCAACAGGATTGATGACAGACAGGATTTTGTAAGGCCCAATAAACCTAGGACCCAACTTCCAGGAGGGAACCTTCAATTTGATATTCTTGGTAGACAATCACACCAGATCACCAACATTCAGGTCCGGACCAAGCACACGTCTCTTATCTGCCACACGCTTATATCTCTCACTCATGCTCTTTAGATTATCTTGAATCTTTTGCCAAATAGATGACAAAGACGAGGAGAATCTGTCCTCATCAGGTAAACCAGAAGACCCCTCTCCCGAGAAAGTCCCAAACTGCGGATGAAACCCATATGCACCAAAAATGGTGACTTATCAGAGGACTCCTGACGACGGTTATTTAAAGCAAACTCAGCAAGGGACAAAAAAGAACACCAATCCTCTTGATTCTCCGCCACAAAACAGCGCAGATATGTCTCCAGATTCTGATTGACGCGCTCTGTCTGGCCATTCGACTGCGGGTGGAAAGCAGAAGAGAATGACAACCGAACCCCCAAGCGAGAACAGAAAGCCTTCCAGAATCTGGAAACAAACTGCGTGCCCCTATCAGAGACTATGTCTGAAGGAATACCGTGCAATTTGACAATGTGATCAATAAATGCCTGCGCCAGCGTCTTAGCATTGGGCAAACCAGGAAAAGGGATGAAATGCACCATTTTGCTAAAACGGTCCACCACCACCAGAATCACAGTCTTCCCCGAGGAACGAGGCAGGTCCGTTATGAAGTCCATGGACAGATGTGTCCAAGGACGGGAAGGAATGGGTAAGGGAAGGAGAGGACCTGATGGCCGTGAATGAGGGACTTTGGCACGAGCGCAAGTCTCGCAGGCTGCCACAAAACCCTCAACCGACTTACGAAGCGCAGGCCACCAGAATCTCCGAGCGATGAGATCCAGTGTGGCTCTTACCCCCGGGTGCCCAGCAAGGACCGTATCGTGGTGTTCTTTAAAAATCTTGTGTCTTAAAGCGAGAGGCACAAACAACCTCCCAGGAGGACAAAGATCAGGAGCCTCTGACTGGGCTGCCTGCACCTCTGCCTCCAATTCAGGAAAAAGAGCCGAGACCACCACACCTTCAGCCAAAATGGGACCCGGGTCTTCAAAATTCCCACCTCCCGGAAAACAACGTGACAGGGCATCTGCCTTCACATTCTTAACTCCAGGGCGAAACGTGACAACAAAATTAAACCTAGAAAAGAACAAAGACCATCTGGCCTGTCTCGGGTTCAGACGCTTGGCTGACTCCAAGTAAGCCAGATTTTTATGGTCAGTAAATACGGTAATAGGGTGTCTGGCTCCCTCTAGCCAATGGCGCCATTCCTCAAAAGCCAACTTGATGGCCAACAATTCCCTATCTCCCACATCGTAATTTCTCTCTGCGGAGGAGAGTTTGAGAAAAAGGCACACGGTCGCCAATTGGCAGGAGAGGAACCCTGAGACAAGACCGCCCCCACACCCACCTCAGAAGCATCAACCTCAACTATGAAGGGTAAAGAAACATCAGGTTGCACCAAGATGGGAGCGGAAGCAAAACTCTCCTTGATATCAGAAAAAGCCTTACGCGCCTCTACTGACCAAGAAGAAAAATCTACCCCCTTTCTGGTCATATCAGTGAGTGGTTTAACAATAGAGGAATAATTCAAAATAAACTTCCTGTAATAATTGGCAAAGCCCAAAAAACGCATCAGCGCCTTCTGATTCTCAGGAAGCTCCCACTCAAGCACAGCGCGGACCTTCTCGGGGTCCATGCGAAAACCAGAAGCGGAGAGAAGAAACCCCAGAAATTGAATTTCTGGAACCGCAAACACACATTTTTCCAGTTTCGCATATAATTTATTCTCCCGCAGGATGAGCAAGACCTGACGTAAATGTTCCTTATGAGTTTTGAAATCGGGAGAAAAAATCAAAATGTCATCCAAATACACCAATACAAATTTTCCCATCAAATGATAAAAAATGCTGTTCACGAAATGCTGAAAAACGGCTGGGGCATTCATCAAACCAAAAGGCATAACCAAATTTTCAAAATGGCCCTCAGGGGTATTGAAGGCCGTCTTCCATTCGTCCCCTTCTCTGACCCTGACGAGGTTGTATGCCCCTCTTAGATCTAATTTGGAAAAGACTTTAGCCCCAACAACCTGGTTAAACAGGTCCGGGATCAGAGGAAGCGGATAAGGGTCACGAATAGTGATACTGTTCAGCTCCCTGAAATCCAGACAAGGTCTTAAAGAACCATCTTTTTTCTTAACAAAGAAAAAACCAGCGGCAACAGGTGACTTCGAGGGTCGTATGTGTCCTTTTCTCAGACTCTCAGAGATATAAGCACGCATAGCGATCCTCTCAGGTTGGGAAAGATTGTATAAACGAGATTTAGGCAGCTTGGCGTCTGGGATGAGATTAATAGGGCAATCGTACTCCCTGTGCGGGGGCAAATCCTGAACTCCACTCTCAGAGAAGACATCCGAAAATTCAGAGAGAAAAGATGGTACAGTCTTAGTAGCAACCTCAGAAACAGATGTCGTGAGGCAATTCTCTCTGCAAAAGTCACTCCAACCATTTATTTGCCTCGCTTGCCAATCAATGGTGGGGTTATGCTTAGTGAGCCAGGGCAGCCCCAACACCAGAGGGGTAGGCAAACCGCTAAGGACGAAACATGACACATCCTCAACATGAGCATCACTCACAATTAAACGGATATTGTGAACTATGCCCTTTAATGATTTCTGAGAAAGTGGAGCGGAATCGATAGCAAAAACAGGAATATCCTTTCCCAAAGTGCGCACCTGGAAACCATGAGTTATCGCAAATTGATTATCAATGAGATTGACCGCTGCTCCACTATCCACAAAAATCTCACAAAAAATGTTCTTGCTCTCTAGCGCCACCCTAGCAGGCAGGACAAAACGGGAACTGCAAGCAAACGGAAAACCTTCAATTTCCGCCTCAACCCTGCCAATAGTAACAGACGGAACATTTTTAAAAGATTTTTTCCTCTTTGTTTCTTTATTATTCCCAGAGAACTGCCTGAATCTCCTAGAGGGACAAATATTTGCCAAATGATTAATACCTCCACAACAAAAACAAACCCTCCCATGCGGGCTGAATCTTCTATTGTCAGAAGCAATCAACCCCAGCTGCATGGGCTCCTGCTCAGAAGGGGCTGACAGCGACTGAGACCCCTGCGCACAGAATGGGACCGCTGCACTGTCCTGGGACTGAGTATGACAGGAAGGAGAGATCTCTCCTCTTTCTCTAAGACGCCTGTCAATACGAACGGCCTGAGACATAGCAGAGTCCAAAGAAATAGGCCTTTCATGAAAGGCAAATGCATCTTTCAATCCCTCTGAAAGACCATGGCAAAATTGACTTCGGAGTGCAGCATCATTCCAACCAGTATCAGCTGCCCATCTCCGAAATTCTGAGCAGTATATTTCTGCGGATTGTTTACCCTGGCATAATAGACGTAGTCTAGACTCAGCCAGAGCAATACTGTCCGGATCATCATATATCTGACCCAGGGCTAAAAAGAATTCATCCACTGAACGGAGGGGCCGTGCCCCCACCGGCAGCGAAAAGGCCCAGGACTGAGCGTTACCTCTGAGCAGCGATATAATGATCCCCACCCTCCGTTCCTCATCACCAGAGGAATGGGGAAGAAGGCGAAAATGGAGTTTGCAAGCCTCTCTAAAACGCACAAAATTCTCACTACCCCCGGAAAACGTATCCGGGAGCGAGATCTTAGGCTCAGAACAAACTCCATGAACGCCAGCTGAACCGGTCACTTGAAGCTGAGAAAAAGTCCTGCGGAGATCAGCTACCTCCAATGAAAGACCCTGAAGGCGTTCAGCCAAAAGTGAAACCGGATCCATGCTTGAGACGGTTATGGCGGCCTATAATGTCACGGACGGTGTACAGGAAACAAGGCAAAACAACATGCATAAATGAGTCGCTGGATCCAAAAGCTAAGGAACAAAAGGGAGACCCCTGCAGAAGACCTGGCACTTTCCCTGGCTGCTCAGCCTATGCAAAGATCCGAATGGTGGAGGTTTGCATATCCACGTACCTTGACTATATAACCCCTGAGCACCCTACAATAGTGAGGGGACACGACCACCAGCTCCCTACACAAGATACGGAGGGAGTCAGGGTCACCTGGGATCCAGCAAACAGAAAATAACAGATAAATGTTCCACACTTAACTTTGTAGAAGAGAGGAGAACCAGATGAGCATGCACACACACTCCAGGAAGAAGTATAGGCCGCACAGAAAAGCATTCTGGGGAGGAATTTAAAGGGAAGCAATTAGTCCAACACATGACAGCTGAGAGAGGCTAACGAAATGAGTAACTGAATACCACAACAAAGAAACTGAAGGGGGAGGTTCTGAAAGGCCTCTGTCAGAGCTTCTCAGCTGTCTGGTTGTGACAGAAGGATTCGAGGATGTACAGTATTCTTTTGTCTGAAAAGGTTTTGGTTTGTGATATAAGTTTTCAATAATAAATACAAATTTCAAATATAAAAAAATAATTTTAGAAATATAAACCAATATTTTTCATAAAACTATCAAACTATGAAATACATTGCACTTTAAGAGCTAACTTCAAAATGTCATCATGTTCTTCCTCTTCTATTCTAATCTTATGTTTGGTCAAAGGAAGAACCCTATAGCAATCATCCAACTTCTAGAAAGTGGTGGAGACCCAGCCCAGGTTTACACAGTAGCATCTAGATTAAGTGTTGGGATATCTTTCGCTCTTAAAAATCAGCTCTAGGTGAACTAAGGCAAGCAGGCATCTTTGCCATACCTTCTCTTCCATAAGTATCAGATCATCCTTTGGCAGTGAACCCAAAGGGTTTTTAAAAGACTTTGGGCTAGATCAGGGAGTGGCGTCAAAAGACTCCCCTATATATTAGTGTATTGTCGACTGAACCTGCCAAGAATGGCCGATTAGGCCACCAGTCTAATATGTATAGGGAGCGTCCAACTTTTTCTGTTGTACTCATAGCTGTAGTCGGCTATCTCCGGAACTCCCATACAAATGAGTGGAGCAGTCATGTGCATGTGCAACCGGCCGCTCCATTCATTTCATGGGGGCTGCAGGGGTTATTCTCAAGAACATGGGGGTCCTAGCAGTAGGATCCCCACCGATCTAATAGTTATCCCCTATCTTCAAACAACCGGAAAAGCCCTTTAATATGTTTGCCTGATCCTTTTGTTTCCCTGGAATATAAGCTGCCAGAAGTGTCTGGCAGCATCTTTCTCAGTTCTTCCCACTGATTACACATACACACCAAGCCAAACATGTGTGTGTATGGGGGAGCCGGGAGAGAGTCGGAGAGATAGCAATTGGCCAAATGATCCTCTGGCCAACAACAATTAAATGTGTATGGCCACGATAAGGGATTATCCATTTTTCACCCCTAACTTTCCTCATGGAGGTATGGACTTTCTCAGAAGCAATCCCCCTTTACCTTTGTCTCTATCCCAGAATAGTCATGGATCGCAAAACATGACGTGTAGACAAACAGGAGAATTGTAGTGCAGTAGTAAAGTAGGAGACGAAGTGTAGTCGTCACGTGTAAGCCAAGGTCACAGCAGGTGGAGTTCTTGCAAAAGGCTTTTAAGACCTCTCATAGGGAAGAGCCACAAAAAACCCTACATAACCATAGAGATGTTGAGCATAGGTTGAGCACTATTTGGATTTGACATGTTTTGGTCCTTTAATAGGACCATGCAGAGCAGCAGGAGCCTGGCAGCGAGAGGGGAATAGAGCATTAGGAGAGCAGATAAGTGGAAAGAGTCCTGTTATAGAGTCTTTCTTTATGTTGACGATGGATCCTTCCATATGTGTTTATCCACTCAAGCCAGTTCCTCTAAAGCAGTGATTCTCAACTCCAGTCTTCACGACCCCCCAGCATATTATGTTTTCAGGATTTCCTTAGCATTGAGCAGGGGTGGACTGGCCATAGACCTTACAGGTAAATTTCCTGGGGGGGGCCAATGCATAGGGGATAGCCATGATCTAATGCTCTCAGCATTAACTAATGCTAGATACATCAGGTCTTATGCACCTGGCAGACGGCCTCAGGTCTTCTCCTAATTTCAACTGTATGACCATTTTCAGGATGGTGATACAGTTCAATACTTCAGCGGGCCGGGAGTATTTTGTGCTGCACTGTGGTATTAGGTTCTGCTGGGGCGCTATTTTCGCCTGCACTAAGGTATTGCTGGCCATGCCTTCTGTTAGTTTGAACTCTCTTACAACATGGGGCCACTTGAATTTTTTTTTCCAGGGCCACTTTAAGTTCCCAGTCTGCCCTTGGTATTGAGCACGTCATGTAGCAACAGGTAATCATTCTGTGGGATATTCTCAAATCGGACTGGAGCTGAGAAACACTGCTCTAGAGCAGGCATGCTCAACCTGCGGCCCTCCAGCTGTTGTAAAACTACAACTTCCACCATGCCCTTCTGTAGGCTGATAGCTGTAGGCTGTCCGGGAATGATGGGAGTTGTAGTTTTGCAACAGTTGGAGAGCCGCAGGTTGAGCATGCCTGCTTTAGAGGAACGAAAGGTCACCACAGACATGTTCATTATTCATCCTGTCTAACAAGTAACAGGAAAGGCAAACATTTACGGTGACGAAAGGATTCGTTCTTGCATGGTCAGATCATAGTGGCCATAGTGATATATTGCAGATTTCATTGCAATAGGCTGCATTTTTATTTTTTTTGTAGTGGCATAACAGTGGTCCAAGGCCAAGTACAGATGTGGACCCCTAAATTCTAATCGGATGTCTGCATAGTTTTTTTTAAAGGTAAGGAAATATTCTTTCCCCCTTATTTTACATATTCACGTGATATTTACTGATATATATGAATTAGGTGGAGACAGTAACATTGGGTTTAACATTGCCCAGGATCATAATAATTAAATTCCTGCAAGCCATGAATAAAAAATCCCTAGAGTACTTTCTCATATGCAAAAAACAAAGACGAAGCTAGTCAGCACATCCTGTAAAATGAAGTCAATGCGCGGGTGTGCGTCCCCATGGCTGAAAATGCTAAAGTACAAGCAAACACAATGCAACAGCAAACATAGAATATGTCAACCAATGCCATATTCACCATGTAAAATGAATATGAGGTACTTAGCACTAGCACTGTATATTGATTTTATCTAGTGACTATAGCATTAGGTCAGATATTCTATGCTTTGCAGAGTGCGGTTTAGGCTACTTTCACACTGGCGTTTTGGTTTCCATTTGTGAGATCCGTTCAGGGCTCTCACAAGCGGTCAAAAACGGATCAGTTTTGCCCTTAATGCATTCTGAATGGAAAAGGATCCGCTCAGAATGCATCAGTTTGCCTCCGTTCCGTCTCCATTCCGCTTTGGAGGCGGACACCAAACACTGCTTGCAGCGTTTTGGTGTCCGTCTGACGAAACTGAGCCAAACGGATTCGTCCTGGCACACAATGTAAGTCAATAGGGACGGGTCCGTTTTTACTGACACAATATGGCACAATAGAAAACGTATCCGTCCCCCATTGAATTTCAATGGCGTTCAAGACGGATCCGTCTTGGCTATGTTAAAGATAATACAAACGGATCCGTTCCTGAACGGATGCAGACGGTTGTATTATCTGAACAGATGCGTCTGTGCAGATCCATGACGGATCCGCACCAAATGCGAGTGTGCATTGAAATCTCAGCTGATAACAGTGTCATCTGCCTTCATGGTCACTGTGTTATATATTATTTCTAGATCCTGTTGGCGGTATTCTACAGCGCTATTCACAGGTATCTGCTGTCACATCTGATGAGCTTAGCTCCTCGAGAACAAAAAGATCAGCCTGGTCCTTACCTCCTCCAACATCTGCTCTCAGGAGAGAGTTGGGGGTTCGAGTGCTGAGACCCCCACCAATTGCTAACATGAGGAGATAGAATCCCTCAGACAGAGCTCTGTCTCTCCCTGTTGCTAAAGATCTGTTCAGTAGAAGGTCCATGAGTCCACCTCCAGTCCATCTTCAGCAGTGAGGAGAGAAAGTGCTCTGTCTGAGGAGTGGTTTTATCTCCTCATTTTAGTGATCGGTGGCGGTCTAAGCACTCTGACGCCCATCAAACAAAGTCTTGGAAGTAGGTAAAATTGGCAAGATGACTGGGTCAGAGAAAGTGGCATGGAGTGTTTCTGGTACGCAATGGTTAGTTAGTACTTACCAAAAATGACACAAGAAAGGACAACCGGTGAAGTGCCACTCAATGCCATAACTCCCAACTTTCATAAAATGCACAACACAGGTGCAAATGTTTTTTTACATTACACCACAACTATAACACCACCTCCTACCCTTACACAGACACCCCAACCGAGTGCCCACCACACACTAAGGATGGCCCCCATACAGTAAAGGTACCCTCAGACAATAACGATATTCCCCTAGTGCCCCTCAGACAGTAATGATTCCCCCTTAGTGCCCCCACACAGTCTAATGCCCTTTTAGTGCCTCCAACATAGTATGATTCCCCCTTAGTGCCTTCCCATGCAGTATGAGGCCACTTTAGTGCATCTTCACTCTGTATTATGCCCAACATGAAGTATTATGCCCCTTAGTACCCCCATAAAATATTGCACTCCCTTAGGCCCCTTTCACACGAACGATACGGATAAGGTCTGGATGCGTTCAGGGTGCGTTCAGGAAAACTCGCACCATTTCGCAAGCAAGTTCAGTCAGTTTTGTCTCCGATTGCGTTCAGTAGTTCAGTTTTTTTCACACGGGTGAAATGCGCATTGATGCGTTTTTCAGGCGCGTGATAAAAAAACGGAAGGTTTACAAACAATATCTCTTAGCAACCATCAGTGAAAAACGCATCGCACCCGCACTTGCTTGCAGATGCGATATGTTTTTCACGCAGCCCCATTCACTTCTATGGGGCCGGGGCTGCGTGAAAAACACAGAATATAGAACATGCTACGATTTTCACGCAACACACAAGTGATGCGTAAAAAACAATGCTCATGTACACAGACCTATTGAAATGAATGGGTCCGGATATCAGTACGGGCGCAATGCGTTCACCTCACACATTGCACCCACGCGGAAAACTCGCTCTTGTGAAAGGGGCCTTAAAGCCTCCATGAAGTATTATGCTGCCCTGGTGCCACCATAAAATATTGTGATCCCTTAGTGCCTCCATGCAGTATAATACCCCCTTTGTGCCCCACTCAGCATGATGCCCCCTTAGTGCTCCCATGCAGTATAATACCCCCTTTGTGCCCCACTCAGCATGATGCCCCCTTAGTGCTCCCATGCAGTATAATACCCCCTTTGTGCCCCACTCTGCATGATGCCCCCTTAGTGCTCCCATGCAGTATAATACCCCCTTAGTGCTCCCATGCAGTATAATACCCCCTTTGTGCCCCACTCAGCATGATGCCCCCTTAGTGCTCCCATGCAGCATAATGCCCCCTTAGTGCTCGCATGCAGTATAATACCCCCTTTGTGCCCCACTTAGCATGATGCCCCCTTAGTGCTCCCATGCAGTATAATACCCCCTTTGTGCCCCACTTAGCATGATGCCCCCTTAGTGCTCCCATGCAGTATAATACCCCCTTTGTGCCCCACTCAGCATGATGCCCCCTTAGTGCTCCCATGCAGCATGATTCCGCCTTAATGCATCCTCTCGCTGTATTATGCCCCCTTAGTGACCCATGAAGTACACTTCCCAAAATCCAGGACAGTCCTGTTGGATCAGGGACAGTTGGAAGTCATGCCCAAAGGTCATGTGCATGTAGGGAGCGAAGGCTAGTCTGCCTGGTCCGATCCCTCAGAAGAACTACTGAACCACAAATTGCTGAAAAATGTCTGCTGGATATAAAAGGTGTCACAACACACAGGGGGAAATTTATCATAGACTTGTGTTTTATGCCGGTCTTTCATATCCCCTGAGTTGCCAGACGATGAATTTTTTCGTCATAAAATAAGCACATCCTCCATCTAAGCAGAAATCTATGCCACGGAGAACTGGCGTAAATGGAGGTAAGTGTGGCGGTCCGATGAACACGCCCCCTCCTCACCCCCTTTTTGGGAAAGTGTTAACGGCAGCGTACAAACGCCATAATATATTGTTGCAAGTCACAAACATGGTGTTTGCAACTTTTTATCCTCCAGAAAACTAGCGCGGGAGATGATGCGTCTTTGAAGCAGATTTTAATGTTATGGCTGATCAGTAAAACACTTTAAAGGAATAACTGTCTGATCATTTTACAATCCTATAAAATAAAGTACGGACATCTGCAAATCATATCGGTGTCTTGAATGCGGTGGTGTTTTATGGCCTGTGAAGGATTATATAATTTTTCTCCTCTCGTTGTGGATTTTTTACAATATGTTTTTTATGGACACAGTAAAGGAAGCTAAATTACATCGAGCGCACGCCCAACCCAACATCATTATTTTTTTTTTCTTCTCCAAAGCACGCTGCCAAGAAGAGCACAAACATTTCGAACAATGCAAGACGAGTGAATATGTTTTTGTGCTAGTCGTGAAAGCAAAGCTTGTCACTAAGGCGCCCATCCTGCTGCGGGGAAATGCAGCGAAGTTTTACGAACTCCTAGCTGAACGATAAAGCAGTCGCTGATAAAAATCTGAAACACAACACAGGGTTTAAGTAATCTCTTAAATCCATAATTGCAGCAGTGTCTGTGGGAACTCCGCTAAGTCCCCGGTGTTTAGGGAACTATCTTCACGCCATATGAAGTTTGAATAGATTAGACCATAGCGGAAACTTCCACGAGGCTTTCTTCTAGGCATTATCAATAAGTTATATCTGAGGAAAAATCTGTGAGAAAAGAACCGCAGAGCAGCAGATGCTGGTAGAATGGCAGTAGTGGTCAAACGTGGCAGAAAAACGGGTCATTCAAAAGTAGAAATCCATAAATGAACTTTAAATAATGCCTTTACCATATGAGGGTAATAATATAACATATTTGTGAGAAAAAAAGCGTCACAACGGCGGATCGCGGCTGCATGCAATGTTTTTAGTTTTGCCAAATCTCTGTATTTATGCCAGGGAGGAGCTGTATCCCTGCCGGATCCAATTGCAAGTGGCATTATTTGGCTGTGCTGAATCCAGAGAACAGCGGCAGGCTGTAACAGCAGAGAACAGCCTGCCGGTGTTCTCTGGGTTCAACATAGCCAGATTATGTCACTTGCAATAGCTTTGCCGCAAGTGTGAAGTGTGCCTTCGTTCATTAGTTCCTGCAAAAGTGTGCTATAACTCATTGTCTACCCATGTACTGACCTTTGCCTGTTTACTGGATTCTGCACTCCACAGTTTGACTTGACCTGTGCCTGACCTCCATATTGACCCTCTGCTGCCTGCCCTGACGTTATAGCATGTACTCTGCCTGCCCTGACTTCGGCCTGTCCCTAACTATGATTTTTCCTGAACTCTCAGTGATTTGCGCCAGTGTCTCTGTCCCCCGTGGATCAGCAGTCATTTCCACAGAGACTATTCCAGGATGTACCACTCAAGTAGTTATCCTGCATCGAAGTCCAGATCCCTTTACAGGGGTTAAAGAGTAAAAACAAGTGAACTGCCAGGATAATGCCCTTAAGACTAGCCCTAAATCTGTTGGTTGACACAGTGGTTCCAAACGGACTGCCATAACAAAATTATTTTTCCACTGTCCTTATCAGTCAATAAGAATACTTAAAAACAAAAAATTGAGGTTGGAAACCTACCCACACCTAGTCCTGGGCTATACTGTATACACAAGTACATTTGTATCCATTCCACGCAGTGCTCTGTAAACACAACAGCTGCACAAATCACTGTTTGCTACAATGTATCAGTCCCAAGTCCATGTATTTTTTATTTTTTAGTTTTGTGTGCAACAACAATAACAGAATTTAAAATAAAATGTGGATGTGCTCAGGCGAGTAGCTATAATGGTTGCACCAGCACCCTTGTGCCTGGAAGGGTCCAAAAGCCCCTCTGCTGCATAAAAAAATACTAATATGGAAATTTATTCTACACAAATTAAATTTGTTACGAAACTTTTCAAAATATTCTAATTCTGAAACTTTTGTAATTTGTCCCACGCAAATTGCTCAAAATGGTGGGCACTGTTTTACAGATCAAAAGACAAAGAAGTAGGCTTCTGCCACCAAAAAAGGTAAATTTTTGGACCTTTTTTAATGAAAAAATAAAATCTGACAATGCAGTATGCTATTAAACAGGCTGCTTGTTACCACTGCCTACCATCAGTTTACCCATAGCCATGTATGTCACTATCACTCTGACATTACTAACTTTATCTTAGTGTTAAAGTACTTGAAAGAGGTCGGAAACAGTCCTAGGAGACCTCAGAGAGTCATACACAGATTTTCAGGGCAACTGGGGAACTTTCGATTGAAAACCAATTTATTCAGTCCGAACCGAATCGTCCTTGAAAATTTTGGTAAACTTGCTCATCTCTACACTAATATTATGAATGACATATGGTAGGGGGGCTTGTTACAAACTTTGTATTGAGGCTTGAAAAACACATCTGAAAATTTTCCACTGATGGGCTTTGGTGGTTCATGTTTACAGTCTGGTGGTGAAGGCTCAGGTATGTGTCTACCAAGCTTCCCTATGTGTATTACCAACCCAATGAGAAGTAACATTTTGATCATATATACAATTGTCTTTACTATAAGCTTAGACAGAATTTCTTTACCTAACCTTTGCTATGTGGTTCAAAGGATAGCAAAGGAACACCAGATGTGCTCAAATTTAAAAACACCAAGCAAACATTAGAACACACGTGTGAATCCACCCGACCAACACCTATTATTCATTCTACGTATGAGCTGACAGGCATTTTTTCTTGTCTAATGAAAACACATTTTCCAGTGTGGAAAAACCTAACAGATCATTTAGTGATTATACTGGCCCTTGTTAGTAGAAAGGAGTATTCTTTTTATATAGAGCAAAGTCCTTCCAAATGTCCATGTCTGAGCTTAGCAGATGAGTGCAGCATTGGGCTTTAGATTACCAGGGGTAAAATATCTGCTACAGGGATCTCTGAATAATATCTGTGTTGTGGTAACAGTGGCTGTAGTGTCCACTATTCTGGGGTGCATAGAGTGTCTTAACTTGTTTCCTCCTTGCAGCAGCAGGGTCTAGAACGCTTTAAGCTGAGTTATCTTGTCTCTCTCGCTCTCTCTCTCTCTCTCGTTGTAGCCATATAATCCTCCTCCTTTCTTGTTTTCATCTCCTGGAGCTTGTGGAGGTGACGGGGGCTCTAGTGCTTGGATCTGGAGTCTGAGAGAGAGGAGTGAGGACCACATTGAGTTTGCTCCCTTCCTGCTCCTTTTCTACAGCTGGACTCTGAAACTTCTGGAACATGGGGGTGGAGCCAGCCCACATTCTAAGCTCCAGAGAGGGCTGAGGCAGGATGGTTAACTCTAGCAGGTGCAGACTGGGAAATTAAAGTGGCCCCAGAAAAAAATTGAATAAAAGGGGCCCCATGTTGTAGGGATGGGCAACACCAGTAGGCAGGGTCAGCAGTACCATAGTGCAAAAAAATTCACTTTAAAACCATATACCACAGTGCAGCACAATATATTGTCCTAAAAGCTATCCCTTTGTTGTGACCATCAATAAAGGCCATTATCTGTCCTCCAGTTGTCTCTGATTAAAATATGGAGCAGGGGGCTTAAGAGGTGAGATGTGGGCCACAGCAGTTGGATTCAGGAGGATATGTATCCCTGTAGGGTCTATGTCCAATCCACCCCCAAACTCTGGCCATGCCTGGCCCATGCTGGAGCAGCTGAGTGTGCAGTCCATTAAATTATCATTACAAACAGTACAAACATTACAAACCAAGTTGTCTGTGTTTTGTTGGTGGATCTAGCATGATCATGCTCTACATGGACATCCATTTATTTTAACCCTTTCCAGACCAGTGCCATACGAGTACGCTCCGCTCAGACACCCGCGGCTAATGTCCGCGACTGTCGATAATGCCGGTCGCAGACATTTAACACTTTAGATGCCGTGGTCAATCCTGATCATGAAATCTGAGCGCTCTAAATACCGGAAGCGCGCGAAAAGGAAAATAACGTAAAAATATCAAATTCGCCGTTTTTGGTCACTTCATTTCCCACAAAAAATTTAAATAAAAAGTTATACATATAGTGACAAAAAAGTTATAGGGGTCAAAATATGGAGACGAAAAAATAAAATCGTTTTTTTCCCCAAGTTTTTTATTATTTTATCAGTATCAAAATGCAAGAAAAGCTATACATATATATATAAGGTATCGCTGGATTCGTACTCACCTGTAGAATGAAAGTAACTGGTCAGTTTTATCGCACATTGAACTTCATAAATAAAAACCCGTAAAACTGTGGCCAAATAGTTTTTTTTCCCCACAATTTCACCCCATTTGGAATTTTTTCTCTGCTTTTCACTATATCATATGTGTGAGGAATATGGAGTATGATTTCATTCCTGCCATTTGCCCCAGGAGTAGCAGAGGAAATCAAACTCCACAGGGGGGCCCTGCTTCAAAGCGCAGCCAGATAGCAGAAAACTCCTAGCAGGCCACATTTGGTTACATTTCACACCTCCATTCAGACAGCACGGATCCGGCAGGAAAACCTCCCTGCAGGGGGTCTAAGCCATTCCCCAGTTCAATAAAATCTAGCAGACAGCATGGAACTGGCGATTTATAAGGAATTATGAATCGCCCGGGCATCACAGGCGCAAACCGGATACATATTTGTGTCCCAGTCGCCACGATGAACATGCCCATGGTCTTAGTTTGGTGGTGGGATGCCAGGAAAGGGAGATATACATATCTCCCCACAGAAACACAATAACGGTACTATGCTTGGACTCTACTGGTAGCCAGAACCCAGGCAGATCCATTGGTCCCAGAACCATCTCCCTGTGACCTTCTGGCCTGGAGCTATGAACCCTAAAGTGTTTTGTGAGTAATTTGCTGCCAGCCCAGCAGAGGAGGGGGGGTGGTCCCCCCCTCCCAAAGGCGGGGAGGGGAGGGACCGGCTACAGGATAAAAGGCTTGTGCCAGCAAGCGGGCGTGTCTTTTTCTGAAAGGGGGTCGCATCGTGCAAATGTGTTTGGAAAGACCTTGAAACAGCTGACATCACTGCCCTCCATGTGAATACAGCAAAGGAACATTCATCTACCTGGTAACTGACCTGTGCTCTGTGTAATCCTGTTTGTACCATATTACCTGTATTTGTAACCTCAGACCACTGTATATATTCTTAGTGTATATTGTGTTATCTAGTGTGCCCTTAAGTGTTAGCTTGTATCTCGATCATGAATCCTCACGTCTGTGTTTCGGCCTAGTTATAAGCTACCGCGGGTTGGTTTCTCACCCTATATAATCCCGTTAGTGGACCGGGCTTATATCAAATGAGAAGCTGGTGGCAGATTACCCAGGCTGACAAAGCACTGTTTTACTGCTGCAGTGAAAAAGCTCTCTCAGCTTGTTGCCTCTCTTTGTCCGCGTGGACAGGAGGAGTCTGTGTAAACTGTACCAAGCTGACTTTACATGCTCCTCCAGGAGGGCGTAACGTCACGTCTTGGTAACCAGGGACCATATCGGGTCTTATAAGCTGGACATAGTTGACGCCAAGCAGGCACGAGGGGTGGTATCCCTCACAATATGCAATATTAAATGGTGGTGTTGGAAAGTACAACTTGATAATACGGTAATTTTGTGACCTCAAGTGTAGTATATTGAACATTATATTTCTAAGCCTTCAGGTTAAACAAAGGCAAACCTATCATTATCATTGGCTTGAAACTCCCGACTAGCATGTAGCGTGTTGTAATTACAGCCTGCTCAATGTCAGTTGTCTTGGACAAAGGCATGGTGGTAATTTGGTTGTTGGGAACTGATAGACAATAAAACACTTCAGTAAGCATACAACAAGCCACCATTATATCCATGGCCGTCTTCCCACCAATGAAAAATATAGTGGGAGATTTATCAAAAGTGGTACAAATAATCCTATATAATAAAAGCGCAGTGTGAGTGCGCTGTGTCTGTGTGTGTGTCACCATTTTGCACTGGGCGTGCGCGGCGGGGGCAATCAATGATGACAAAGCGCTCCACACGCAGCCACACCGCCCACAGCATCGCGCCGACTAATCAGGACACGGCGCTGACACTCTGCTTCAAATAACTGTTTTACCCCTTACATGCCACAGTCCTTAGGGACCGCTGTCTGAAAGGGGCTAATCATCGGGCCGCTGCTCTGCCCTGGCAGCGGCCCGATGCTTGAAGGGTTAATGCCCCCCTCCGCACACAACACCACGCCTCCCTTTCAAGATGCAGAGTGTGCAGCACCCCCGGCCCCCCCCCTTTCAAGATGGCAGAGCGCGCAGCACCCTCTTCAGGATGTCAGAGCGGCAGAGGGGTAGAGGCTGAACACCATTAAAAAAAAGAAAAAAGAAAGAAAAACTATGATGGAATTGCAATTTTGCCCACAGCACTTCCCAAAAAAAGGTGTAAAAAGTGATAAAAAAAGTCATATGTATCCAAAATTAGCACCAATCAAAACGTGCCTCTTCCTGTACAGCTACAATCCTGCCATTGGCAAGAGCGTTCTTCCAGCCAATAGCAGCGCCGGCAGGCAACCCAAAACACTGATGTCCCCTGCCTCACTTTGGAGTAGACAGGTGATGACTTTTTCATCGTTTGTCACCGCCACATGACACCTACTGCCCCCACCCCCTGTAGCTCCGGAACTGCGATGTGCATGTTTAAGGAATCTGGCCAATAGCAGCGATCAGGGCTGCAAGGGGCCGGAAAAACCTCCAGCAGCCCTTAGCTAACATGGCTGCCTGCTCGGCGGAGCAGCCTTTGCACCCCGGTTCCTGAACGATTATGCCTGGTTGCCGGGTGTTTGTTGGGCCGTACTATTATATTGGGGCAGTGGCCGATGCTTGAAGGATAAACTAAGGGACGGAGCTCCCTCCCCCATCGGGCCGCTGCGCTGTGGCAGTTTTTTTGCAGAGCAGTGGTCTGATGGTTAGCCCCTCAATACTGCGGTCCCTAATAGTACAGCGCAGCGGGATGTGACTTGCAGCCAGCGCTGTACTAATATAATAGTACGGCGCAACAAACACCCGTCCACCAGGCATAATCGTTCGGGAACCGAGCAGGCAGCCATGTTAACTAAGGGCTGCAGGAGTTTTTTCTGGCCCCTTGCAGACCCGATCGCTGGTAGTGGCCAGATTCCTTACACATGCACATCACGGGTGTTTGTTGCGCCGTACTATTACTTAAGTATGGCGCTGACGGCAAATCACGTCCCGCTGTGCTGTACTATTACGGCGCTGGTCGGTAAGGGGTTAAAACGGCCAACAATGAGGGGACAACACAAAGTAAAGTAGTAGAAAACAACAACACTGTAATCTACATAAAAACCATTAACTAACCAAATAAATAACATTATACTCTATTTAACTATCACTAACTAACCATCTACATAATTAGCATAAATATAATTAACTAGCGAATTCAGATGTAAATCGGCAGTGCTTAAACGAATACTACACACAATGCACTAATTGCCTCTTAATCTGAATTGCAAGTAATTTTCATATTTTTTTTCTCCTAACAAAACAATACTAAATTTAAAACACTCCTGAACAAGATGCAGCAGGAGAAGAAAAAAAACATGCAGGAGACCGAGGAGCAGAAGCGGCAGCTGGCAAAAAAGGTGATGGAGATCCATGAGCAGCAGCGGAAGCTTGCACTGAAGGTGCAGCAGTTCGATGCGCTGCAACTAAATCAGATGCAGGAGTTGTGTGACCTGCATGAGCTACTTAAAAAGTTGCCATAGTGTGTTTGGCTCCAACTTTTGATTAAATAGTTTTTGCAGTTAAAACTTGTGCGTACTTTTTTTTATACTGTTATGTTTTCATGTAATTTTCAATGATAACGTTGCAATAAGGCCCCTTTAGTCCATGGCAAACTCAGCAGGATCAGGACAGACAGCAGCAGGTAAAGGTAATGGTGTAGTATAAGGCCTACACATAATTGCATGATCAGGAAAGACAGCAGCTGGTTCTTTGCAACAGGAATGTGTTCCCAGGAATGGGCCCCCACCAGACATGGGCAACACCACAAATAAACTTAGACACCTCTGACAGCAGCAGGTTCTTCGTCTAGAGCAGGAATGCGCTACCATGCATACAAAATGCTATATTTTCAGCTGAAATTGTTTCTTTTCAAAGAAATTTGAACTTTGTAAAGCCTGCAATAAATTAGTACAAATTTAGCTCCACACGCCGCCCGCACCAGTCTGCTCTCAGTTTCCATATCGGGCACATCGAGCCTGGAGCAGAACACTGCGGTAACGAAGCCAGCCATCCAGTGTGCTGATTCCTGCAAGCTTGAGAGCCGCAGGACTGGCGGGGAATAGCAGCGGCTCTCTCATCCTCCTTTTGTCTGTGGTTTTCAGGGATCCCTGGTGTTGTCCGTGGCTGGGGGGAGGAGACCGAGGATGACATTCTCCTGGGCGACGAGCAGGAGCCAGGGCGCTCTACCGCTTCCAATTTAGTGCAAATGGGGGCCTTACTGCTCCAGTGTTTGAAGAGGGACCTCCATATAAAAAGCATAAAGGGACCAGTACTGGGTAGCAACGTACTAAGACCCCCGGTACAAACACAAAATGGCAGACATGTTACCAGCATTACCGAGGGCTGTCAGAATGCAGCATTTCCAGACCTTGCTGCGAGAGATTCTGCATTCTGCTGTTGCGGGCGCTGGCAGAGGAACATCCAACCACAAAGAAACAGGTGCGGGTACCAATCCTACCGCGCCTGCAAGGAGAGGGCGGTTTGAAGATGTGTTGGTCACTTTGGATATGAGATCATTCTTGCAGCCAACCCATCGACAGCTGCCCTTCGGATACAGCCTAAAGGAACGCCTAGACCGACAGGTGTGCTACTACATAGGGTTAACAGCCTATGTGGACGCTCTAAGAAGCGAAGAACCCCTGGACTACTGAATGTGCAGGCTTGACCTGTGGCAAGAGCTGGCACAATTTGCCATGGAACTCTTGGCTTGCCCCTCGTCGAGTGTCCTGTCCGAAAGGACGTTCAGCGCAGCAGGGGGGATTGTGACCTATAAACGCACTCGCCTAGTTTACGACAGTGCGGACTACCTCACATTTCTAAAAATGAATGAGGCAATAATCTTGGAAGAATTTAACACCTGTGACGACCACGTGTAATTGAATTTACTCATGCCAGCCCACACATATCCGCCACCACACAGAACAAAGAATGGTCCTTGTCTTATGTATATACAGCGGCATAAAAGGCCTTTTCTGTCAGGTAAATGCCAAATTTTTGGAGCCTCTACTACAGTGGCCTACAGTAAAATTTTTATCCAGTGACCGCCTAATGTACCTCCAGACACAAATCATTAGTTCTTTTCTGTCAGGTGAATGCCTAATTTTTGGGGCCTGTACTGGCCTACAGTAAAATTGTTATCCACTGACTGTCTAATATACATCCAGCCACATAATCACTGGTTCTTTTCTGTCAGGTGAATGCCTAATAGTGATGGACGAACATCGGCTGGGATCAAATGTTCGCTAACCGCAAGTTTGCGGCGGGCCCTATTCACTTTATTGGCAGGCGAACTTGAAAAACCTTCAGGTCATATTTGCAGCCACCAAATACTTACTAGAAGTGCACAAATAGTCCCACAACATTGACAGTAACATAGCAGAGGGGGATCAATGGAAAAATTCCCACCAAAAATATGTATTTTAATCAGGGGCCATTTTTATGCAACTTAAAGGTAAACTCTAAAAATTGTGCCCTGCTGGAGCCTAGAAAAATGTTATTTTAGGCCATGGGAGTACAGGCCTCAAACATTAAGCATTCACCGTACAGAAAAGAACAAGTGATTATGTGACTGGAGGTATATTAGACGGTCTTTGGATATCAATTTTACTGCAGGCCAGTGGAGTACAGGCCCCAAAAATGTATTATTTACCTTACAGAAAAGAACAATTGATTATGTGGCTGAAGGTACATTAGGCGGTCACCGTATAACAATTTTACTGTTGGCCAGTTAGATTACAGGCCCCAAAAATTATGCATTCACCGTACAGAAAACATCAAGTGATTATGTGGCTAGAGGTATATTAGATGGTCATTGGTTATCAATTTTACTGCAGGCCAGTGGACTACAGGCCCCAAAAATTATTAATTCACCGTACAGAAAAGATTAAGTGATTATGTGGCTGGAGGTATATTAGATGGTCATTGGATATCAATGTTACTGCAGGCCAGTACAAATACATGTCAAATACATATGTTTAAAAGAAGTAAAAATATTAAATTGGATTAAAAACATGGCTAACAAAATCCCCCCTCTTGAAAAAACCCCCAATGGTAATAGGTGAAATTCAATTAAACGTGGTCGTCAAAGGTGTTGAATTCCTCTGAGATCCATGCCTCATTCATTTTAAGAAATGTTAGGTAGTCCACACTGTCGTGAGCTAGTAGGCAAGTGCTCTTATTGGTCACGATCCCCCCTGCTGTGCTAAACGTCCTTTCGGACAGGACACTCGACGAGGGGCAAGCCAAGAGTTCCATGGAAAATTGTGCCAGCTCTGGCCACAGGTCAAGCCTGCACACCCAGTAGTCAAGGGGTTTCTCGCTTCTCAGAGCTTCCACATCGGCTGTTAACCCGATGTAGTCAGACACCTGACGGTCTAGGCGTTCCCTGAAGCTGGATCCGGAGGGCGGCTGTCGATGGGTTGGCTGCAAGAATGATCTCATATCCGAAGTGACCAACACATCTTCAAACTGCCCTCTTCTTGCATGCAAGGTAGGATTGATACCCGCAACTGTTTCTCTGTGGGTGGAAATTTCTCTTCCAGCGCCCGCAACAGCAGAATGCAGCATCTCTCGAAGCAAGGCATGGAAATGCTGCATTCTGACCTTTTTTGTACCTATAATAAATTTGCAAAGCAAAAGACATTGGTGTGCCGTGGATTATCTCTATATATGGGTCAAAGTTCGGCGCAATGCAAAAGAATATGGCGCCGGTGGACATCGCCATATGCTCGCATGTTCAGCGAAGTTCGCTGCAAAATGACCGCCGGGCGAACCGCAAGGCCATCTCTAATGGCTAATTTTTGGGGACTGTATTCCAGTGGCCTAAAATGACATTTTTCTAGGCTCCAGCAGGGCACATTTTTGAGAGTTTCCCTTTAAGACGCATAAAAATGGCCCCTGATTAAAATACATATTTTTTGTGGGAATTTTTGCCATTGATCCCCTCTGGTATGTCCCTGTCCATGTTGTGGGACTATTTGTGCACTTTTAGTAAGTATTTGGTGGCTGCAAATATGACCTGAAGGTTTTTCAGGTTCGCCTGCTGCCACATTGCCATTTTTCATGTTCGTGAGGCCTAAGTGAATGAAAGTTGTTTCAGCATTTTGCCTAAGACGACACTTTTAACTACGCTCTTCTCATTAGGATTAATGTATCTAGCTGACGAATTCCCCGTTTTTCTTCCAGCACAGTTGGCAGCGTCTTTTACAATGAGAACTCATACATTATCTTAACATAAACCTCTCCCGCTTGGCGACCGCAGTAAAATATCCTCAGTGTCAAACATCTTAAAATGTTTTTATTATTTGGGTGTTGCGTCATTGGACTGCTCTTCATGCCAATATTTCTGTCCAAAGTATTAAAGCGTTATATCTTAAAGGGAATGTTTCCCCTTTAGTTTTTAGAATTAAAAACAGAAAAATGTAATTAAATAAAGTGGCGAAAACCAGTGAATCCCCTTTTTCTGATCGGTTTTTATTTCGTTATTTTATTTTATGTGCATAATCATGGGGACAGTAATTTTTCCTGAACTGCTAACAGTATTCAGAAATCTGCTTCACATCAGCCACATAGGAGCAATAGACAGGAGATGTTCATTGACTTCTTTTCTAGGCATACTCTGTGACCTGTGTAGAGGTCATTCTGCAGGGAGGTGGAGTAGGTAAGGGTGACCATCACCGACTACGAATGATGGATCCTCTATGAATTATGTGTTTATCTACAGTACAGACTAAAAGTTTGGACACACCTTCTCTTTCAAAGAGTTTTCTTTATTTTCATGACTAGATTCACACTGAAGGCATCAAAACTATTAATTAACACATGTGGAATTATATAAATAACAAAAAAGTGTGAAACAACTGAAAATATGTCATATTCTAGGTTCTTCAAAGTAGCCACCTTTTGCTTTGATTACTGCTTTGCACACTCTTGGCATTCTCTTGATGAGCTTCAAGAGGTAGTCACCTGAAATGGTCTTCCAACAGTCTTGAAGGAGTTCCCAGAGATGCACTTGTTGGCCCTTTTGCCTTCACTCTGCGGTCCAGCTCACCCCAAACCATCTTGATTTGGTTCAGGTCCGGTGACTGTGGAGGCCAGGTCATCTGGCGCAGCACCCCATCACTCTCCTTCATGGTCAAATAGCCCTTACACAGCCTGGAGGTGTGTTTGGGGTCATTTTCCTGTTAAAAAATAAATGATGGTCCAACTAAACCCAAATCGGATGGAATAGCATGCCGCTGCAAGATGCTGTGGTAGCCGTGCTGGTTCAGTATGCCTTCAATTTTGAATAAATCCCCATCAGTGTCACCAGCAAAGCACCTCCTCCTCCATGCTTCACGGTGGGAACCAGGCATGTAGAGTCCATCCGTTCACCTTTTCTGCGTCGCACAAAGACACGGTGGTTGGAACCAAAGATCTCAAATTTGGACTCATCAGACCAAACCATCACACCTCCTCCTCCATGCTTCATGGTGGGAACCAGGCATGTAGAGTCCATCCGTTCACCTTTTCTGCGTCGCACAAAGACACGGTGGTTGGAACCAAAGATCTCAAATTTGGACTCATCAGACCAAAGCACAGATTTCCACTGGTCTAATGTCCATTCCTTGTGTTCTTTAGCCCAAACAAGTCTCTTCTGCTTGTTGCCTGTCCTTAGCAGTGGTTTCCTAGCAGATATTTTACCATGAAGGCCTGATTCACACAGTCTCCTCTTAACAGTTGTTCTAGAGATGTGTCTGCTGCTAGAACTCTGTGTGGCATTGACCTGGTCTCTAATCTGAGCTGCTGTTAACCTGCGATTTCTGAGGCTGGTGACTCGGATGAACTTATCCTCCGCAGCGGAGGTGACTCTTGATCTTCCTTTCCTGGGGCGGTCCGCATGTGAGCCAGTTTCTTTGTAGCGCTTGATGGTTTTTGTGACTGCACTTGGGGACACTTTCAAAGTTTTCCCAATTTTTCGGACTGACTGCTTTTTGCTTGCCATAATACAAATTCTAACAGTCTATGCAGTAGGACTATCAGCTGTGTATCCACCTGACTTCTCCACAACGCAACTGATGGTCCCAACCCCATTTATAAGGCAAGAAATCCCACTTATTGAACCTGACAGGGCACACCTGTGAAGTGAAAACCTTTTCAGGCGACTACCTCTTGAAGCTCATCAAGAGAATGCCAAGAGTGTGCAAAGCAGTAATCAAAGCAAAAGGTGGCTACTTTGAAGAACCTAGAATATGACATATTTTCAGTTGTTTCATACTTTTTGGTTATGTATATAAATCCACATGTGTTAATTCATAGTTTTGATGCCTTCAGTGTGAATCTACAATTTTCATAGTCAGAGCCGGCCCAGATCAGCTTTACAGCCATACTAAATAACAAATAGTGTCAGTCAGCACTAGCTGCCGCTGACACTTAAAATTACCGGCTCTTACCTCACCGAGGTCATGAATCTCGGTGACACGTACCTTCCGTCAATGACGGACCCTTGCGCCTTCCTACACTATGTATCTATTTATCTCCCTATAAATTATCTATTTATCTATCAATGTATGAATCATCTATCAATTATGTATCTATGAATTGTCTATATCTATCTCTTGATCTAGCTATTGATCTATGAATTATTTATCCACTATTTATCTAATATTGATTTATTTATCAATTATCTATCTATCTCTCTACTGTATCTATCCATCTATCTATCATCTATCTACCTATCTATAAATTATCTATCTATCAATGTATGAATTATCTATTAATTATGTATCTATGAATTATCTATTTATCAGCATCTATATATGAATTATCTATCTATATCTTGATATATCTATTGTTCTATGAATTATTTATCCCTGAACTATCTGTCTGTCTATCCATCTATCTACGTGATATCTGTCATTGTAATCATGTCTTTGCTGATTATGAAATGACTGCTGAAAAGCGATCTCTACAAACTGTTAGCCTATTATTAGCTTCAGTGGAAGAAATGCAGAATTTTCAGTTTTTTTTTTTAATATACCATACATGGTAACATTGAAATATAAAAATGAAACAAAAAAATATATAAAAAAATATATATTTAACATAAACCGTGATTTGAACAGTAGTTCTTTTTGTGATGAAACAATCCCTATCACATATTGCGGCAAAATGCATGGGGGGGAGGTGGGGGGGAGAGACATCTCACTTTGCCTATTACGCACCATTAGTGTGAAATTAAGCCAAACCTACATTACCGAGGTTTTCCACAAACTACTCACATACGAGGGGAGCACCACTCAGCACAGAATGGGGCGGTATGTGGGCATGTGATGCTTGTTGCCTCAGCCTGTAGATGAAGCATTGTTTGCATCATTGCCGGGAGCGACCACAGATGACAAGTTGCAGGTTCGGCTGCACACCTTTCCTTTTGTGAAGGATGATTCTCTTGGGGTGACTATCCAGAATAAGAGTCTGATCCTCACAAAAATTTGTTTGTAAAATTCTGCGAAGCAGCCGAATCGAATTTTAGAGAACTTTGTTCAGCGCTAGATTGCCAAACTCGCACATAAGATACTCGGATTCTGAAATATACATATTTATGTATAGATTTTTGACTCCCTCTTCCCTACTGAGTCAATGCATTTATACAACGGTCGGGCGGGAGATCGCTGTCAGCTGGATGCTCACTATCCCGCCCTCAGACATAATATCAGTAGATCTAATTTGCTTGGAGTGTTGCTTTAAACAACATTATTTTTGAAACTTTTATCTATTTCCCCAAATAAGTATTCCACAACCAGATGTCCAAAAAATCTGATCACAAAAAATGTCTCTATTTTAAAAAGAGATGTCCTACTTCACCACTTGGGAAACTTTAATGAAGTATCCATATTGCTGGACTCTCCCTCGAAAGCTTTTGGGAACAAGAATATTCTTGTATAATAAAGTAAAATTGCTGAGAACATCTTAGGACAGAAGAATTATCTTTATGGACGGGGTATATCAGCAGCTCTAGTCTTGTTAGTGAGTTATCTTCTGACTTTAGTGGAAAACAGGAACATAATAATCTTAATTTATAGGAAGAATTCACACCCTTGGGCCATTACATAGAATTATTATAGGCGCCTTGGATTAGCAGGGGAAAACATCTGCGAGAAGGTTGAGGAAGAACATCTCCAAAAGACTCAACATCTGTTAACCAATTCAAGACCAGGCCATTCCCCCTTCTTGACCAGACCTGTTTGTTTTAGCACATTCGTCTTTGACAGCCACAATTAGTTTTTCCATTGAGTTGTGTAAATAATTTGAATGCGTTAATATTTCGGTGATACATGGGGTTTTGTTTTTACGTAATTTTTTATTTGGATTTTTTTTCTTCTGTTTTTATACCTGGGAAATGTTTTTCACACTTTTTCACAATTTTTAATAGCTCAAAGTGCAACAATTTTTTTCAATTACGGTATGTCCCCTTTCCGAAAGAGTTATTTTGACATACAGTATAAGATATGGGAATCTGGTTGTCGGGGGTACGGATAGAAGTTGAGGTGTGGCATGCGGTGGTAATTTTTTTAAATTATTTTTTATTTATTTACTTATTTATTTTACTTTACCCTGTGCCTTCCCCCTATAAATTCATACAAGACCTTTTGGGGGAATTTAAACATTTTAATTTTTTTATTGCTGATTTTTCATGTAACTGTTGCTGATATATTAGCCCCAGTTACAGCTCCCAGAGACATTGTACAAGGCAAGTTAATCTCACCGCAGAGCTGGTCTGGGTCTGATAAGACTCAGCAGCTCATGCAGACATCCATCCACCAGCAAGCACATGATTGCTAGGACAGGAGCAAGAAGCAGCATTGCAACTTCCTGGTCTATACACACAGTGCTCATTGACTGTGCATATGGCAATAGAGATGACAGAAACAATATGAAACCCATCCAAGCCTGCTCTATGGGGAGCGCCGCTGTCACTGACAGCCGGCTCCCCACTCTTGCAGCTTCTTGGTCAATGGTCCTCCAGTTCTGCAGTTCTCATCAGATAAGATTATCTTTATTAGAGCTGCCAAAAATTACAAGGAATCGGCACTCCAATACACCCTTTATTACACATAAAGGAGGGCATCATACACACCCTTGAAAAATTATGATTGATGGCATGCTGGTGACCTTCAAAAACATTAGGGGCGAGTGCCTGCTGCTGATCTGACCATCTAAAACACTAGGGGCAAAGGCCTGTTGCTGATCTGACCATCTAAAACATTATGGGCGAGGGCCTGCTGGTGACCCTCTAAAACATTAGGTGTGAGGGTCTGCCGCTGAGCTGACCCTCTAAAACATTAGGAGCGAGGACAGCCTAATAAGCATGTTGATATGATGGAGGAGGAGGAAGAGAAAAGGAAGATTGAACCATATACCCTTTTTTGAGGTGGAAGGGGTGCATGGGAATACAGTGTATTCAATACACCAGAAAAGCCATAGTGCCTTTATGTTCAGCCGCTTTCCTCTGGTGGAGCATAGAAGTCAGGGGCAGTCCAGGCCTTGTTCATTTTGATAAGAGTCAACTGGTCAGCATTTTCAGTTGACAGGTGGATGTGCCCCCAGCGGCACTAAATACCTTCTCTGACAAAACGCTGGCGGTAGGGCAGGCAAGCACCTCCAAGGCGTAGAGCACCAGTTCATGCCATGTGTCCACCATGGACACCCAATAGTTGTAAGGAACTGAAGGATCACTAAGGACGCTGACACGGTCTGTTACGTATTGCTTCACCATCTTCCAAAACTTTTCCCTCCTTGTGACACTAGGCCGCGCATCAGGGTGGTGGTGGGGTGTTATGAAACTGTCCCATGCCTCACCTGCCTCTGTTGGAACTGATGTGTGTTCCCCTTCCCTCCTCGGTTGCCCAAGGAACTACATACTCTTCTGCCAGCGTTGTCAGCTGGAAATTTTTGGAGCAATTTTTCCACAAGGACCTTCTGGTATTGCACCATTTTGCGAGTCTTCTCCACCACAGGAATGAGAGATGAGAAGTTCTCTTTGTAGCAGGGGTCAAGAAGGGTGAATAACCAGTAATCGGTGTTGGCCAAAATGAGTATAATGAAAGGGTCAAGGGAAAGGCAGCATAACATAAAGTCAGCAATGTGTGCCAGAGTCCCAACAGACAAGACTTCGCTGTCCTCATCAGGAGAATGACTCCTCATCTCCTCATCCTCTTCCGCCTCTTTGGCCCATCCACGCTGAACAGATGGAATAAACCTGCTATGGGTACTACCCTCTTTAACGGAGGCAACCGTCTTCTGCTCCTCCTCCTCATCAACCAATTCGCGCTGAGAAGACGAACTGAGGGTGGTCTGGCTATCACCCTGTGTAATATCTTCCCCCATTTCCACCTCTTCCACATGCAAAGCATCTGCCTTCATTGTGAGCTGCGAGCGTTTCAGTAGACACAGAAGTGGGATGGTTACGTTGATAATAGCAGCATCGCCGCTCACCATCTGTGTTGATTCATCAAAGTTGCACAAAACCTCACAGAGGTCAGACATCCATGCCCACTCGCTGCTTGTGAAGAGTGGAAGCTGACTGTAAAGGCGACAACCATGTTGCAACTGGTATTCCACTACTGCCCTCTTCTGCTCACAAAGCCTGGCCAACATGTGGAACGTGGAGTTCCAGCGCGTGCTCACGTCGCACAAAAGTCGGTGAGCTGGCAATTGCAAGCGCTACTGCAGCGTTGCCAGACCGGTGAAAGCTGTCAATGACTTGCGGACATGGGCACATACGCAGCGCACCTTCACCAGTAGCTCAGGCAAATTGGGGTCGGTTGTGAGAAACCGCTGAACCACTAAGTTGAAGACGTGTGCTAGGCATGGGATGTGTATGAGCTTGCCGAGTTCAAAGCCGCCATCAAGTTACGGCCATTATCAGACACAACCATGCCTGGTTGCAGGTTGAGTGGCCAGAGCCACAGCTCAGTCTGGTCCCTTATACCCTGCCACAGCTCTGGAGCGGTGTGCTGTTTGTCACCTAAGCAAATTAGTTTCAGCACGGCCTGTTGCCGCTTCCCCACTGCAGTGCTACACTGCTTCCAGCTACTGACTGATGGCTGACTGGTGCTGCAAGATGAGAATTCAGAGGTGGAAGTGGAGGAGGAGAAGGGGGGTTGCAGCCACTAATGTAGGTGGTGGCGGAAATCCTGTTGGAAGTAGGGCCCGTAATCCTTGGCGTCGGTAGCACCTGTGCCATCCCAGGGTACGACTCGCTCCCGACCTCCACAACGTTCATCCAGTGTGCCGTCAGGGAAATGTAGCGTCCCTGGCCAAAAGCACTTGTTCATGTGTCAGTTGTTAAGTGGACCTTCCCAATAACTGCGTTGGTCAGGGCACGGGTGATGTTACGGGACACATGCTGGTGTAAGGCGGGGACGGCACACCGGGAAAAATAGTGGGGGCTGGGGACTGAGTAACGAGGGATGGCCTGTGGGTGGGTGGCTGGGTATTTGCGCTTAGTTCAAAGGCCTGGGGTATGGACATCTGAGGAAAGAGAAATGGATGCTCTTGTTGCTTAGTCAGCCATCAAACGCTACTTAGATCATGTATTCTGATTAGGTTCAATTGACGGTGTAGCCAAGATGAATTGTGAGGGATGTTCTAAAACATTAAAGGGCATCTGGGATGTCATAGAGGAGATGCTCTGCTCTCCAATACCCTCTATTAGTCAAAGCAGAGAGTTCTTGCTCTGGAGGACTGAGTGAGCTTATTTTACCTGGTGACACATTCTTTTGATAGGACAGTGTGTAATACCACTTGTCTCCTGATGTGGCCTCAGCAGGAGAAATGCGCAACCGTCCCTAGCTGATTGCCAGGGTTTTAACTGCCAAATCCATGGTGATCACCTGATCGCCAGAAAGTCCTTTTAGAGCGATAGGTATCAAGCTAATAAAACCTTAAAAATATGTTTCATTGACAAGTTTTTGGACATGGGCTATGAAACTGTTGATAACATGCCGTATTACCGAGGGGTATAGGCCATGTCTAAGTAAAATATACCAGGGATTTTCTTTTATGTAGAAATATGGTGATTTTATACCAAAAATCTGTGATACTTTGCAGACTTTTTACCTAGGGAATATGTGTATACTGTAGATGTCTCCAGAACATCAATGTATATGTAAAAAAGCCAAAGTGAAAATACCAAGTGGTCATTGATGGCTGTGAAGATGATGATGATGATGATTAGTTCACTGCAATAACCACGATATATAAGTAATGACAACATGCAGTACCGTTCTAGCAGTATCATCCATTAAGTAAGGGATATGTAATATATTAGAATCAACAAGCGAACCACAGAAGGCAGTTCTTAGTGTTATTCATTGTAGTGTCAGTGAGATAATGTATCTGAGACTCTCGGGAATAAATCTGGACCCAATAAACACTTCATAATTGCTTAGCTATGGGAAAAAGAAGAGCAGTCTACAGGACTCCTAAACTGAAGGGAAATTAGTGGAGCCAGACCCTTTATCAACAGCTAAAGAGGAAGCATGAATCCCTCTAAGCTTTTCTTTTAAAGTGTAGTTGTTATTTCAAAAAATGTGACGGTAAAATAATGTTAATAACGTTTGCAATTAGTAAAATACATATGTGTCATTTTATTAAAAAATGCCTGTAAAGTGTCCCATAACCAACACTTAGAGGCAGGTTTTCTACTGAACATTGACTACAGCTTACTCTATGATGAAGAGCACAGCTCCTCAGCCTGCCTCTGCTCTCTCTGCCCCAGCCACTGCCTCCCTTTGTGAACCAAACCTATTTTATGAAATAGTTTACTATTATTTATACTAAGCCTATGAAATCAACACTGGAGACTGCGGCCCCGCTCCTCTCCCTAGCTTCTCAGCGCTAACCAGAAACCCAGAGGGAATATAGAGAAGAGCAGTGCTGCAACGATCCGCTCTAACAGTAAGTCTACCGTATGCCCTCGTTTAGCATTTACCATTCACTGCAGCGCCTTTCTCTATTTTCTCCACTCTAACAAGCAGATTGTCGTCCTGATTGTGTAGGTGATGTCCCGTAGTCCTTTAGTTTAGTTTTGTTTTGAAGGAGCTCTGAAGAATGAAAGGTGGAATCAGATTGGTTGCTATGGATAACTAAGCCAGTTCTACTTTACACCAGTTTTGATAAATCTTCCTCTTCATGCAGAGATTGGTAGAGGACCTACCCAAGAAGGTGTCCATGCTGTTTACATCTTATGTTAGGGCCAACATCAGCAATAAGAAATGATATGTTTGGTCACCATAATATACATTCATCGTTATCCTTCTGCCTGTACACAAAGTTATATAATAGGCTATCCTTAGCTAAAGGTCGATGGACTTCACCTAATCTTCTGCTTCATTTCTCACCATCGCTACCATATCTCCCCACTAAGGAGGAACACTCATCTACTCCTGTTAATGTGTGAAAGGACATCACTGTCAGAAGTCTCCAATACCATCCACTCCATCTTGTCATCATCAAAAAAGTGATAGTGAACGACGGCAGGGGAACGGATGATGACATGTGGAATAGTGAACCATCGGGTTGTCTTTTCATGCAAATTGCTGAGTCGTATCTTGTTACTTCATAGCAAAATGATGATGGCCACGATGGAAATGTTTATGGGGGTGCACATGACGCACACCTGGTGGACCCAGTGGTTATGATATTTTTCCTTCTGAACATTAAAGGGTTTCTACCATCAGAATGTCTGTTATGTAGCTGACTGATTAGCGATGTGCATTACATAACAGTGTGTTTTTAAAATTTTCCCTGCAGCCGTTCTGCTAAAATACACACTTGTACAATATGCTAATGAGCCTCTAGCTGCTATGTGGGCGTAGATTCAGCACCTAGAGGCTCGAAAAACTAACCATGTATCCCGCCCAGGTCCTCCGTTCTGTCCGCCCCGCTCCTCTTGATTGATGTCCAAGTTCCATGCATCGTTGAGGAAATCCCGCGCCTGCGCCGTTCACTTCTGTATTCGGCGCAGGCGCAGTGAGTGAAGGCCACGCTCCTGGTGCCGGCTTCCTCACTGCGCCTGCGCCGACTACGTCACAGTGAGGAAGCCGACACCAGGAGCGTGGCCTTCACTCACTGCGCCTGCGCCGAATACAGAAGTGAACGGCGCAGGCGCGGGATTTCCTCAACGATGCATGGAACTTGGACATCAATCAAGAGGAGCGGGGCGGACAGAACGGAGGACCTGGGCGGCATACATGGGTGAGTGGACGGAGCCTCTAGGTGCTGAATCTACGCCCACATAGCAGCTAGAGGCTCATTAGCATATTGTAAAAGTGTGTATTTTAGCAGAACGGCTGCAGGGAAAAATGTAAAAAACACACTGTTATGTAATGCACATCGCTAATATCAGTCAGCTACATAACAGAAATTCTGATGGTAGAAACCCTTTAAGGTGTGACTGCAGGGGTTCAGAGAGAGGTTTAGTTGTCACATACATCTTCACTATAATGACCTCACATATCTGATAATACAGTGTAATCCTATGTGCTTTAAAGATAGATGATAGATAGATAGATAGATACAGTGGGGTAAATAAGTATTTGATACACTGGCGATTTTACACGTTTTCCCACCTACAAAAAATGGAGAGGTCTGTAATATTTATCGTAGGTACACCTCAACTGTGAGAGACAGAATCTAAAAAAAAAATCCCATTGTTTGATTTGTAAATAATTAATAGGTATTTGATCACCTACCAACCAGCAAGAATTCTGCCTCTCACAGACCTGTTAGTTTTTCTTTGAGAGGCCCTCCTACTCCGCACTCATTACTTGCATTATTGCACCTGTTTGGACTCGTTACCCGTATAAAAGACACCTTTTCCAGTTTGAAGCTTTGGCATTTCCATGGGCATGGTTGTTCTGACATGCCTGTGTAACACACGTGACCACTGCAGGCAGTGTCAGGACTGGGGTACCTAGGGACCACCAGTAAAATTTATTTTGGGGGCCCACCGTACGGATACATTCAAATAAAATAAATAATCTAACAAGTTTTTTATATCAACATAGGCTGGTTGAGGTGCTGTACATTGAATATATGTATGTAGTGCAGTAAATCTAATGTGTTATGTGCCACTTGTGCAAGGGGCACATCTTGCTCAGGGGCCCACCGGGGGATTCACTTGTACCCCTGTGGGCCAGTCTGAGCCTGACTGCAGGCAATCACTGGCCTCAGCAGTCTCATGCCATATACCGCTGAGGCCAGTGATTGGCGGTCACGCGCAGTATACAGCATGTCATCACCGCAGCTAAACCGAAACCTTACAGCTGCAGTGCTGAGGAGGAAAGGGTGGATCAAACCGTGTCCCTGAAATTCATAGAAAAAAAAAGCATCTTGGACAACCCATCTAATGATCATTGTAGCATCTTTTCTTGTTTTGTTAGGTTACATCATGGTTTCCATATATGTTGCAGTTCTCTATCCGTCATACAACTGATACTACAGTGGACCCTATTGACTGATTCTGTCATGGCCGGAACATAGTGCCGCATGCAGAGATATTCTTCCCATCAAATCTACCAGAGATTGCAGTGAGGAACCTCCAAATAAAATTTGGAACAAGCCTTAAAGGGGTTTTCCAGTTGGCATCAACATCCTTTATGGAGGTAGCTGTATTTTTGTAATGTATTTTCTTTACCTTTATTGCTCCTATCTCCCGTTTTAGGCTGTGATCACATGACCATGTCCGTGCAGCTCTTTCTTATTTCCTGTGATGTTATGTCCATGGGCAGGGCAGCGATAGGGGAGTGTCTATGTAACTAGCTGGGTGGGAGGGGCTATAAACTAGCTGGGTGGTAGGGGCGGGGCTGGAGCTGTGGCAGGAGCAGTGCATCATGGGTTTGGTTGGATACAGAACCAGGAAGTGCTACCTACAGGATGGAAACCAACCAGAGGGATTGGTTTACATGGTGAAAACGGTTCAGGGGGGTCCAAAATAAAAAAAAGTATGGGGAAGATGTACAAGAGGTAAGAAACTACATATGTGTTAAATACCATAGTAATCCTAAAGTAGACTAATCTAATAACTGTAATGCTCATCAACATAAAAAATTTCGTAAAGGCGTTATCCCATGACCAATGTAAAAAATAAAAATCAGACATCGCCAAGTACATGACAATCTCTTTCTAACAAAGCTAGAACCAGCCCTGTACCTCACATGGAATCGGAGATCTCCCCAGTCATTGCTTCAATTGTTCTACTAAATTTATTTCTAGCTGTCAGCTCTGGGGTGCATGTAATTTCTGAGGGGGCGCGTCCTGTATGCTGCAGCTGGGGGCAGCTGAAAGATGGAGCTGAGCATGGCCTTCCCTCTCAGTGAACAGGACAGAGAAATTAGAAAAAGAACAACCAGCAGGTGGCGCTGTACAGATACGGTAGATTTCATTGAATAACTTAGCAGCTATAAATACATTTTTAATTACATGCAATTACGTATCCGTAAAAGTATCCAGATCCAGGTGCTGGTTTGATAACTGTGGAATATTTTTCATAGGACGACCCCTTTAATAAAATCTGGGCCAAGCTTCCAGAGTAAAATGTGTTTGGGCTGATTTACAGTAGGGTTTTGCATGACATCTAGAAGAGCCATAAACCTCACTACGTAGCCCGGAGCAGTTATGTCTTTGCTTCTTTATTGGGTGTCAGAAAATCGGCATCTAGGAATCGGATAAAACAGGTTTCTAGACCATAAATGGCAGCCACCGGTCTCGTGCATTCGATACTTTTTACAATGTATGGGGGAAAGAAAATGTAAATTCTTTAATCTTTTAATGGTCACATTAACAACAGATCTGTTTTCCATCTGCTGCTTTATTTACTGTGTTACGTCCCTCAAACATTGCAAAAGTACTTTTTAAGGACACGCAAAGCAAAGGACACACGGCACTTTCACTGCTTTATTATACGGTCCTGTTTTTTCACTTCATCCATTTGAAGTGCGCTCCCTGTTTTTCCTCTTCTCCACCTCTCTCCGGAGAGGAAGGACTCTTTCCTCCAGCACAAGCGCTCCGGCCAAACACATCAATCGGGGTCACACCCACCTAGAAACCAAAACAGATCACAAAGTTGGTGGAAACAATGTCCCCCTCTATGAGGTCTTGTGCTTTCCAGAGAGGTAAATTGGAGGGAGCGCGTACAGAGACCCATTTATTAAAGGCTTAGTAACGTCGTAGACCGTATTTAGCTCTCTGTGGCTTAGTACCTGAAAACGCTGGCTCTTATCCCCGGGCTTGTACTTTTCTATGTTTACTGTGCAACGTCTATGTTTTTGTGGATTGGGTTTTAACCAATATTTTTTTTCTAAGTGTCTGTTGGAACCAGGAGGGTCGCTTTTAAAACTTGATGATACCCAAAGCATCATATGTATAATTAGTATAGAATATATTATACAGCACAATAATAAAACAGTTTTGCCATCATGCTATCATATTTTTGACAAGTTTACAAGGACACGCATAGAAGTTAAGAAGGCCCCATAGAAAAGATTACAAAGGGGTTCCTAAGTACTGGTTAACAACATGATAGCTCAAGACACTTGGGACAGGAGGACTTACGGAGGACCTGTCACCTCTCCTGGCATGTCTTAGCAACTACTTCCTCATGTAATAACAGTTTTAGAATATCTATCCTTATGACTTTATGATGTGCCATTTCTTTATTATTCCTTTTAGAGTTTATGACTAAATTGGTAGCAGTATGCCAAGAAGGTCCAGATGGGTGTTACCACTTGGGGGGTGTCCCTGCCCAGTCTGGCATTGGCAACAGTGTCAGTCTGTGCACTGACACCCCCCCCCCCCCCCCCCCAACTGGACTTTCACTGCAAACTGCTGGCAATTCATTCATAAACTTCCAGTAGGATTAATAGAATACAGTAATTCTGCAAGGTTTTTTTTTGTTTGTTGGTTTTTTTGCATTTTTTACATCTGATTATCATTCCTTAAAAATAACAAGCATGTTTCATTAAAAAAAAACTCTGTTTTTGTGTAGCCGCAAACTAGGGAAACAACTTTTAATTTTTACACTAACATGGGAGTATGGGCGTGACTTTTTTTTGTATTTGAAGATTGTATTGGTACCATTTTGGGTTAAATATATTTTATTGACTCATTTTAATACATTTTTGGCAGAGCAATAGAATGAAAAAGAAACACCAGTTCTTCCATTGATTGTTACAAATTGGAAAGCACAATGTATATTTTTGTTTACTATTTTTTAATTAGAAGGGGGGGGGGGATTGGAGGTGCCTTTTTTTTTTTTTTTTTACATGAAATTTAATCTTACATGTTTTTATTCCATTAGAGAACTTGAAGTTGCAATCACTCGGTTACCGCTGTAATGCTCTGCAATTCTTTGGGGGGGAATGTATCATCCCCCTGCACCTTGTTATAACTTAAATGCCTCCTCTGGCAGCACAGGCCTTATCAAGAGTAGCCAGGGGCATAGCTATAGTGGAAGCAGGGGAAGTGGTGGCTACGGGGTCTGAACTCAGAAGGGACCCTGTGCAAGAGGAAGAGTGAAATATTTTATTGTCAGGGCAACAGTATTATACAATAACATACAGTGTCATATATACAGTGACAGTATATGCAGTGACATGACATACAGTATATATGTGTAGGAAATGGACGGAGCTGCTGGTCTGAGAGAGCGATCTTGACTAGACACAGTAGTGGGTGTTGTGTAGTGCCCTGTAGCAGGGGTACTTTGAAGTCTGAACATTTGTGGACATTTGCCCCTGTTTCCCCCATGCAAAGTCATCAACTCCTTACTTTATTTCACTTTAAAGGGTTAACTTTTATTAACATATACTATTTATCTCTGTTTAACTGGATTTTATATGTATGCTGTGATATACAGTCATGTGAAAAAATTAGGACACCCTTTGAAAGCATGTGGTTTTTTGTAACATTTTTAATAAAAGGTTATTTCATCTCCGTTTCAACAATACAGAGAGATTAAAGTAATCCAACTAAACAAAGAAAACTGAAGAAAAGTCTTTTCAAGATCTTCTGTAAATGTCATTCTACAAAAATGCCTATTCTAACTGAGGAAAAAGATAGGACACCCTCACATGTATTCCCTCTTAAATTGGCTCAGATCTCACACAGGTATATCACACCAGGTGCACATAATTAGTAGATCGTTACTCTGCATGTTGAATGAGGCTTGCCCTATTTAAACCTCAGACATTTAGTTTGGTGTGCTCCTGACTGTTGAAGTGAGAGTGAGCACCATGGTGAGAGCAAAAGAGCTGTCAGAGGACTTCAGAAAAAAGATTGTAGCAGCCTATGAGTCTGGGAAGGGATTTAAAAAGATCTCAAAAGATTTTGAAATCAGCCATTCCACTGTCCGGAAGATAGTCTACAAGTGGAGGGCTTTCAAAACAACTGCCAACATGCCCAGGACTGGTCGCCCCAGCAAGTTCACCCCAAGAGCAGACCGCAAGATGCTAAAAGAGGTCTCCAAAAACCCTAAAGTGTCATCTCGAGAACTACAGCAGGCTCTGGCTACTGTTGATGTAGAAGTACATGCCTCTACAATCAGAAAGAGACTGTACAAGTTTAACTTGCATGGGAGGTGTGCAAGGAGGAAACCTTTGCTTTCCAAGAGAAACATCGAGGCCAGACTGACATTTGCCAGAGATAAAGTTGACAAAGACCAGGACTTCTGGAATAATGTTCTTTGGACAGATGAGTCCAAAATTGAATTATTTGGACACAACAGCAGAGGACATGTTTGGCGTAAACCAAACACAGCATTCCAAGAAAAGAACCTCATACCAACTGTGAAGCATGGAGGTGGAAGTGTCATGGTTTGGGGCTGCTTTGCTGCAGCAGGACCTGGTCAGCTCACCATCATAGAATCCACGATGAATTCTACTGTGTATCAGAAGGTGCTTGAAGAACATGTGAGACCATCAGTTAGAAAATTAAAGCTGAAGCGGAACTGGACCATGCAACATGACAATGACCCAAAACATACTAGTAAATCAACCAAAGATTGGCTGAAAAAGAAGAAATGGAGAGTCCTGGAATGGCCAAGTCAAAGTCCAGATTTGAATCCCATTGAGATGCTGTGGGGTGACTTGAAAAGGGCTGTACGTGCAAGAAACCCCTCAAACATCTCACAGCTGAAAAAGTTCTGCATTGAGGAGTGGGGTAAAATTTCCTCAGACCGATGTCGAAGACTGGTAGATGGCTACAAGAACCGTCTCACTGCAGTTATTTCAGCCAAAGGAGGTAACACTCGCTATTAGGGGCAAGGGTGTCCTATCTTTTTCCTCAGTTAGAATAGGCATTTTTGTAGAATGACATTTACAGAAGATCTTGAAAAGACTTTTCTTCAGTTTTCTTTGTTTAGTCGGATTACTTTAATCTCTCTGTATTGTTGAAACGGAGATGAAATAACCTTTTATTAAAAATGTTACAAAAAACCACATGCTTTCAAAGGGTGTCCTAATTTTTTCACATGACTGTATATCCTATTCATTTTTTGCACAGTACTGTGGAAAGGCATGAATACTGAGAGACTTTTGGGACTTTTTAGCTAATAATGAGAAGCTAATAATTTTCTACAGCTACCGTAACGTTTAAAGAAGAGCATGTTTTGGAGATGAAAAGCCAGATTTGTTTACCACCAAAACCAGACAGAATGACCTTTTAGATGTCTGGTTTAGCTTTGTTATTATGTCTAAAAACCTGGTTTTGTCTGGAAAATATGCTGTTCCATTGCCACTGAGTATCCTTGAAGTTCTAATGCAAGTCTGAGTGAGACGGGAGTTGTAACTTAGTATTTGTTTTTGCTGAGTTTCTCCACTCCACCCCTCCCACTAGAAGGTTCTAGTTCAGCCATGGAATTGTATGTAAGGTGAGCAGTCAGAGCTCTTAGTGTTCTGCAGGTAGAGAACAGTGCTTAGAAGAGGAGACTCTGCCAGACTACTGAGTGACCAGAAGAAGATGCTGAGAGAGGAATATTCTGCCACAGACCCTAGATCACCAGCCTTGGACCAGTGTACCAGCCTTCTAAGAGAGAGAGAGAGGGACAGCTAGCTTAGGCCTTTCCTCATGCATCAAACCTTTCTTCTGCAATGGAGCCCTACTCCTCATCTGTATTGTTTTGCACCTGAATTTCTCCAGTAAATAAGCACACTGGTTACTGCAGACCCTGACTCTCTGGACTTATTTCCCATTGGGGTGAACCATGCCTTACCATCCCTTCCGGAAAGCAGTAACACTTGGTGACACCTCAATGGTGTTCGGGGTCAGGGGACTGAGCGTAGTGTTGGGGCCACCCCAAACCCGGCCACTGCAGTTGAACAGTGGAGGGGTTGCAAAGAAGTTGGTGAGAGTGGGGGGCCATTCAAAAATTTGCTGTGGGGTCTAGACAGTTCTAGGTTATGCCACTGGATGTAGCACATGTCAGTCTTGATAAATCAGGGCAATAGTAGTTATTGTTTTTATTTTTTAAGCCATGCCTCTTGTAAGGCCTGGTAGGCAGGTGCCTATGGCAGACATAGGGGATTGGGAGGGTCAGCAACCTATGGATACCTGACTGCCAGAGAAACCTATAGGCACCCTATGATCATGTCATTGGGTGATGATAGACTGATAGATGTGCCCTCTCCTTAAGTCAAGCCCCTTAAATGCCAAGACTGCTATTGACTGTGGCATTTAAGGGGTGATATGACTGGGATCAGAGGTTTCTCTCATCCCGGTTGCTACAGTGAGTGCCTGGTTCTCAATCAGTGCCATGCTTCCATTGTACTTGTAGGCCTACCCATAAATCTATGCCATCCATACAGCAGTGATCATATATTGATTGATGATACAGCAGGCCCCATACAAATGCACCAAGTAAAGTACTACTACAATATAGAGAATATTTGTTGCCTCCATAGTCCTGCTGTCATGTTATATACATTTGCTGTCAGCCCAGGAGAACTGTGCCTGGCAGCCATGGTCTACTATGAAACTGGGGAAATATACACTCACCTAAAGAATTATTAGGAACACCTGTTCTATTTCTCATTAATGCGATTATCTAGTCAACCAATCACATGGCAGTTGCTTCAATGCATGTAGGGTTGTGGTCCTGGTCAAGACAATCTCCTGAACTCCAAACTGAATGTCAGAATGAGAAAGAAAGGTGGGCTACAACAGCAGAAGACCCAACCGGGTACCACTCATCTCCACTACAAATAGGAAAAAGAGGCTTACAATTTGCACGAGCTCACCAAAATTTGACTGTTGAAGACTGGAAAAATGTTGCCTGATCTGATGAGTCTCGATTTCTGTTGAGACAGTCAAATGGTAGAGTCCGAATTTGGCGTAAACAGAATGAGAACATGTATCCATCATGCCTTGTTACCACTGTGCAGGCTGGTGGTGGTGGTGTAATGGTGTGGGGGATGTTTTCTGGCCACACTTTAGGCCCCTTAGTGCCAATTGGCCATCGTTTAAATGCCACGGGCTACATGAGCATTGTTTCTGACCATGTTTATCCCTTCATGACCACCATGTACCCATCCTCTGATGGCTACTTCCAGCAGGATAATGCACCATGTCACAAAGCTCGAATCATTTCAAATTGGTTTCTTGAACATGACAATGAGTTTACTGTACTAAAATGGCCCCCACAGTCACCAGATCTCAACCCAATAGAGCATCTTTGGGATGTGGTGGAACGGGAGCTTCGTGCCCTGGATGTGCATCCCTCAAATCTCCATCAACTGCAAGATGCTATCCTATCAATATGGGCCAACATTTCTAAAGAATGCTATCAGCACCTTGTTGAATCAATGCCACGTAGAATTAAGGCAGTTCTAAAGGCAAAAGGTGTTCCTAATAATTCTTTAGGTGAGTGTAAATATAATAGAATGCCACTTTTCCAGTTATACAGGGGCCGTATTACAAAGCATTTCCATGTAAGTCGTTAAAATAAGAAGTGGATCTGTTATCATTAGTGTCAATAAGTCTATTCTTTACCATGTCAAGTATGGGCTTGGAAAGTGTTGTACACAAAGCACTGCCGCTTACAAAGCCTGGGGGGCATGCACAGGCATCAGTTTGTTGTTTGTGATACTTCCATCTCTATAGACATGGCTTGTTCCTTCAGTTTCCATGTACATATTCTTGATTTGTTTTTTCATACTGCCACAAACATATCCATGGTGATCTTGGCAAATGGACAGGTCATTACATGGAGCTAAGTGCATGTCGTCATAGTGTAACCAGGTTCTTTGTCACCGTTAATAATCAAGTGTTGTGCAACTTATGTTCATTCCTCATTATGGTTAAAGAGGCCAAGGGGGTGCTACAGGGTGCCATTCAAATGAAAGGGCAAGTCCTTGAGCAAGAGAGAGATAGCAGCTCTCTGCAGGACTCTCCACTATGGCTAACAGAGGGAATCCTTGGTGGGAAATCACTAAGATGTCCCTATACTGTAAAAAGGTATATGGACATGGGTTATCCTAGTGAGACAACTCCTTTAAATAGTTTTGTCTCATTTTATTTTGTTGAATTAATATATTGTCCTAGCATTGGTGAATTCTGTCGTTTTTTCTCTTCAGGAGACAGACATCTAAAAACAGCTGGTGGGTTCAGGCAGCTGCCTCCTGAATGCCTATGATAACAGTGATTGAATGGATTACTGTGCATCTAATCACTATTTCAGGGGAAGTCCTCATGGGTGTTTCCCTGCCCCCAGGCTTAAGCTCCACCCAGGAGGTTCCTAGGTAAAGCACTAGATTCTGTGGATTTTTACTGCAGAATTTCAGCAAATCATACCTACATTTCTACAAATGGTCAGTACGAACACAGAACACTGAATTTCTAGTCATTTACTTCCGTGCAGTTGTAAGCCCTGTTGACAGTGCTGTGCAGTTCTGGTGCCGACTTCCAGAAATGGAGCTACACAGAACAGTGGGGTGTCAGATTAGCTAGCGATGCTGGGCAACACCTTTACATAGTAACATAGTAAAATAAGGCTGAAAAAAGACATTTGTCCATCTAGTTCGGCCTGTTATCCTGCAAGTTGATCCAGAGGAAGGCAAAAAAAAAAAACCTGTGAGGTAGAAGCCAATTTTCCCCACTTTAGGGGAATAAAAAATTCCTTCCCGACTCCAATCAGGAAATCAGAATAACTCCCTGGATCAACGACCCCTCTCTAGTAGCTATAGCCTGTAATATTGTTACGCTCCAGAAATACATCCAGGCCCCTCCTGAATTCCTTTATTGTACTCACCATCACCACCTCCCCAGGCAGAGAGTTCCATAGTCTCACTGCTCTTACCGTAAAGAATCCTTTTCTATGTTTGTGTACAAACCTTCTTTCCTCCAGACGCAGAGGATGTCCCCTTGTCACAGTCACAGTCCTGAGGATAAATAGTGGTGATTATTTGCACAGTAATGCATTCAATCACTGGTTTCAGATTTCATCTCAGAGGCAGTTGTCTGGACCTACCAGCTGTTGTTAAAGGGTTATGCCATGACTGATTTAATAAATGAAAATCAGACACTCTATAGTACATGACAATACCTTTCTAACAGAGCTAGAACCAGTCCTGTACCTCACATGGATCCAGAGATCTCCACATTTACTGTTCCAGTTGCTAGATTATCTTCAACGGGCAGGTCAGGGGGCATTTCCTTTCTGCTGCAGCTGTCTCCCTAAAAATGCCACGGCTTCTAACAGAACATATGGTGGCAGTTGAAGATTTAAACTGAGCGCATGCGACCGGCTTAGTGAGATGGACAAAACATAAGGAAAAGAACAAACAACGGGTGGCGCTATCCAGATACATTTTATTGAATAGCTCAGTGGTTATACAATTTTTTTTTTAATATGCAGTTACAAAAGCATTCAGATGCAGGTGCTGGTTTGAAAAATATATGCTTTATGACACAACCCCTTTAAGTGGCTGTCCTCTCCCTAGAGAAAATGTAGTTTGCGGGTCATAGATTCCTGCAAACTCTTTTAGCCACCCAGGAACTGAACAAAACAAGCAGATCATATAGATATGAACATGTTTATAACCGCCTATACCCAGTATATAAAAGTAATCAGATGCCTGTTATCTGGGTCTACACACAGTATTATATTCTGGAAATTTGCCCATATTACCCTGTAATAGTTTCTGTTTCAGCTGCCTGGTCTATTAACACTGTGATATTTCCTCAATAAATGGCTTACTGTTTCTATTTTTTGCATTACGAGAACATCCTCAAGTAGATTATTCACTAACTCCTTCCACCTGTAAGCCGTGTACCGGGGTGGGCTCCCGAGGATACAGCGAAGTCACGAATGAGGAAAACAACTCCACCTCCAGCCTTTTTAAAAACAGGAATTTACTTAAACGTGGTAATGAACACAACTACAAATGCTGGGAACACACAATAAATTTACATACACCCAGCCCGAAGGCTGAGACCCTTGTGCTACACAGCACAGCGCCCTCTGATGGATGCAGGAGGAAAGCGGGGTAATTTATCTACTGGCGGGCACAACTAAACTGCCACACCTTACCTGTTATTACCCTAAAAAACAAGAATAACTGTATGGGTGTGTGGTGCGGGCAAGCCTGTGGTGCAGCACAACAGCTTACAGACTTACAAAGCTCTACCGAACTCCCCCTCCTGTAGCACGTGCCTGAGTATTCCTTCTGAGCAAAACCCCAGCCTGAAGTTTATCAGCTCTTCAGTGTGAAATGTCACTTTAAGTTATGGAGTCCTTGCAATGAACAGTAGCAACACTTGTGGCCTGACACAAACAGAGACTCAAACTAACTAACTACAGGCCTAGTCTCAGTCTCTAGGCACCGACACTGTGATGAGGTGCGTGCACGATCTTAGCAACCCAAGTCTGCTCTGCCTCTGCTGGTGACTCGGAACTGAACAAATGCCTCTCCAACAAGCATGCGGTGCCGCAGTGTATGTAGCTTTTCTCCTCAGCTCTCATCAGAGTTCCTGGAAACAATCCTTGTTCCTCTGGACAGGATCAGGGTCTTGGACACAATCAGCTTAACTTAGTTGCCACTCTGGTCACTGAGGTAGGCTCTCACACCTGGATGTAGTAAGATCCTCTGCTAACAGAGTTCCTCAATCTCAGCTCCCTCTAAGATGGCTGCTTTCTTTCTCTTCCTCTCCAGGCTGTGTAACCCCACCTCTCATTAATATGGACATACAGACGTGGACAAAATTGTTGGTACCCTTTGGTCAATGAAAGAAAAAGTCACAATGGTCACAGAAATAACTTTAATCTGACAAAAGTAATAATAAATTAAAATTCTATAAATGTTAACCAATGAAAGTCAGACATTGTTTTTCAACCATGCTTCAACAGAATTATGTAAAAAAATAAACTCATGAAACAGGCATGGACAAAAATGATGGTACCCCTAACTTAATATTTTGTTGCGCAACCTTTTGAGGCAATCACTGCAATCAAACGCTTCCTGTAACTGTCAATGAGACATCTGCACCTCTCAGCAGGTATTTTGGCCCACTCCTCATGAGCAAACTGCTCCAGTTGTGTCCGGTTTGAAGGGTGCCTTTTCCAGACTGCATGTTTCAGCTCCTTCCAAAGATGCTCAATAGGATTGAGGTCAGGGCTCATAGAAGGCCACTTTAGAATAGTCCAATTTTTTCCTCTTAGCCATTCTTGGGTGTTTTTAGCGGTGTGTTTTGGGTCATTGTCCTGTTGCAAGACCCATGACCTGCGACTGAGACCAAGCTTTCTGACACTGGCTAGTACATTTCTCTCTAGAATTCCTTGATAGTCTTGAGATTTCATTGTACCCTGCACAGATTCAAGACACCCTGTGCCAGACGCAGCAAAGCAGCCCCAGAACATAACAGAGCCTCCTCCATGTTTCACAGTAGGGACAGTGTTCTTTTCTTGATATGCTTCATTTTTTCGTCTGTGAACATACAGCTGATGTGCCTTGGCAAAAACTTCGATTTTTGTCTCATCTGTCCACAGGACATTCTCCCAGAAGCTTTGTGGCTTGTCAACATGTAGTTTGGCATATTCCAGTCTTGCTTTTTTATGATTCGTTTTCAACAATGGTGTCCTCCTTGGTCGTCTCCCATGTAGTCCACTTTGGCTCAAACAACGACGGATGGTGCGATCTGACACTGATGTTCCTTGAGCATGAAGTTCACCTTGAATCTCTTTAGAAGTCTTTCTAGGCTCTTTTGTTACCATTCGGATTATCCGTCTCTTAGATTTGTCATCAATTTTCCTCCTGCGGCCACGTCCAGGGAGGTTGGCTACAGTCCCATGGATCTTAAACTTATGAATAATATGTGCAACTGTACTCACAGGAACATCTAGTTGCTTGGAGATGGTCTTATAGCCTTTACCTTTAACATGCTTGTCTATAATTTTCTTTCTGATCTCTTGAGACAGCTCTTTCCTTTGCTTCCTCTGGTCCATGTCGAGTGTGGTACACACCATATCACCAAACAACACAGTGATTACCTGGAGCCATATATATAGGCCCAATGGCTGATTACAAGGTTGTAGACACCTGTGATGCTAATTAGTGGACACACCTTGAATTAACATGTCCCTTTGGTCACATTATGTTCTGTGTTTTCTAGGGGTACCATCATTTTTGTCCATGCCTGTTTCATGAGTTTATTTTTTTACATAATTCTGTTGAAGCATGGTTGAAAAACAATGTCTGACTTTCATTGGTTAACATTTATAGAATTTTAATTTATTATTACTTTTGTCAGATTAAAGTTATTTCTGTGACCATTGTGACTTTTTCTTTCATTGACCAAAGGGTACCAACAATTTTGTCCACGTCTGTATATGCAGTCTGTAGCTGTGTTTAGGAAACAGCGCATCTTGTGGCCAAACAGCAGAATGTCAGTCCAGATAATTTACACAAACAGTGTTCAGACAAGGAGAGCTGTTTCCTCATCTCACACACCCTTTAAATAATTTTCCACTTTTCTTTAATCAGTCCATCCCTATTGTCAGACTTTTTAAACTTAATATTGAACCCACTGGTTTTATTTTCCATTTAACGTCAGAGAGAAGGTTTAAATCTTGGTTGAACCAGGTATTGCTTATTTGTTATCAGAGCTACTTCGCTCCAGAAGTCACATTTGTTATTCTTCCCATAGTAAAAATACTGAAAATTTCTCCTAACATTTTAGATGAGACTATAAAATGTCAAGTCTACAGTCTTTCATATTACCCCTTAGATACATAATCTCACGTGCGTATTGCCTGTTTTCAGTACACATGATTTGTAGGGCTAGGTGTTGAAAGTCTTTTGGATTCAGACCTGGGTTAATGGTTTTGCAGTCTTCTTGAAGATATCTGCTTACATTTTGGAATCTATTATCCTATATGTGTTAAGAAGATAATGCTCCTCATAAAGTTTTGGGAAGGTAATAGCATTGTTAAATACAGTACTGTAGTTATAAAATCTGATGAAGTGAACAAAAAATGGTGAAATAAGCTTTAAGGGCAGACCCTGTCCCCAACCTGCCGGACCTGCATAGGATAGCATACTTACCTACTCCCTGCCGTTGAGTTCTGGCTCCTTTGCTCATCCGCTGCTGCTCTCTTGAGGTTTAACGAGGGTTACATGTCCATCATGCGTCGTCACTGGGTCACGTAACACAAAAGGGACACCTCACCACTGCAGCCAGTCATTATAGAAAGGAAGATCTATGGCACACCAGAAGATTCTTTTTCAAGTGATGCTTTAATACATATTTTTGCAATTACTTCGTTGTGTGTTTAGTTTCCATCCAGAGTATATAGCAGTATATTGGGCCATAAAAGATAGTCCCAACGTTTCGGTCGAGTAGCGACCTTTATCAAGGGATCTTGGCCCATATGTGAAGTGAATTCCTCTGGATGTGGACCAAACAGCCATATGACCCGTGTCAAACTGGACGTGCATGCTCAGAGACTGGAACGTGGCAGCTGGGGAGCAATTCTCCTCCTTCCTACAGCAGCCATCCTCCTGGTTGCTAGGAACATATGTTGCTGGCCATGGGCTTGCATCCCTAGTATAAGCCAAATAGGCATATTAACTAGGGTGTGCCAGCTCAAGACTAGCCTCCCTGGCACTTTTTCCCCTGCCCCTTCTTCTAACTGTTACCCAGTTACTGACTTCGGGATCCTGATCATGCCCTCAGGCACACACCTCCATTTTATTGGCCCCAGCCAGTAAATGCAAAGAACTTAAACATGATTAATTTATTCCAAGGACTTTACAAAGTACCAGGGGACATTCTTTACATGTGGAGAAAATGTGATTTAGATATCAATACAGGAAAGGGTTCTTTACAGCTAGAGCAATCAAAATATGGAATCTCCAACCCAAGAGGCAGTAATGGCAGATACTATGGAAGCATTTGAAAAGGGCTTGATACTTATCTAATAGCAAATGGCATTGAGGATTATGACTAATCTAACAATTAATGTGATCTGAATGAATGTCATGTAATCTAAGAAAGGCTGAAATTGACTGACCTCTTTAACTATGCAACAGGACTCCCTTTGTTTCTAACAAATTACTGTCCCTCTATAAGACACACCTGACCATAAGAAGCACCTAGGTTTTAAAGGAGGAAAATAAGGAAAAATATTTTTCAGCAGACCTCAAATCAGAGCTCCAATCTTCATCACATCTCAGATCATACTCCCAATCTTCATCAGACCTCAGATCAGACCCACAATCTTCTTCAGACTCCCAGTCTTAATCAGACCTCAGATCAGACAGTCAATCTTAATCAGACCCCCAAATCAGATCCTCAATCGTTATCAAACCTCAAATCAGACCCCCAAATAAGTCCCTTATTACTCATCAGATCTCAGATGAGACCCCCAAATCAGACACCTAATCCTCATCAGACTCAGATCAGACCCCCAAACTTAATCAGATCTCAGATCAGACCCCCAAATCAGACACCTAATCCTCATCAGACTCAGATCAGACCCCTAAACTTAATCAGATCTCAGATCAGACCCCCAAATCAGACACCTAATCCTCATCAGACTCAGATCAGACCCCCAAACTTAATCAGACCTCAGATCAGACCCCCAAACTTAATCAGACCTCAGATCAGACATAAAATAAATAAAATAAATTACCTCTCCTGCTCCGGATATCACTATCACTCAGGAGATCCAGCACACTCTTCCTGCAGTGCTGCACTTATGTCCTACAACATGTCATAGTGGGCGCTTACGCGCACGCTCGTCCTCATGCTTTACACTATCAGGACATAGCATGTAGCCCAGAGAAGACCAGGGAGCGATGCCTAATACCAGCTCCAGAAGCGCGACAGTATATTCACCACTCCCTGGTCCTACTGTATACTAATGAGCCCTGCCATAATAGAAGCTGTCACTAGTATTTCCTTCAGAAGATGCACTGCCATTCCCCACCACCACTTTTGGTACTCTGTTTTTTTCCCATACTCAAGAGAAATACTGATAAGGGAACTTACATTGTGAGCTCCAATACATACAGCAAGCAATGATAAAGTCTGTAAAGCACTGTGGAATATATCAGCGCTATATAAGTGAGTAAAATAAAATAAGGAGCGTCTTGTTAAACATAGTAAAGCTGTAAAACTAGAAAGCTACAACATATGAGCATACAATGTCTGAATAAACAATGTATAATAACATGTCAATTAAACGGCATCAACCACCATAAATTATATATAATTACAAGAATAAAAACAAGTCTTGACAGCTTTGCTCATAGACGATATTCAGATTTGCGTGCCTTGTAGAAATAAAGCAATCACATTTACACCACACGAAATGCAACAGATACGTTAGAAAACAAGACTTTACTCAGATCCTTTGGTGAGTCTGGTGTCCAGTGGATTGATCTACAGTATAGTAGTAGTATCTAGACCTTTTTCTACCACAGCTACACGTTCTAGCACCTTAATTCCCCTGAAAATGGTCATTGTCCTGGCAAAAAAACTTTTGAAACTGGTAGTTTTTGGTTCTTTTGGCTTTTCTGTCTATATAACAGTATTCAAAATGGTGCGGGGATCAAGTAAAGGGTCACTGAATTTTCAGAAAACTTTTGATATGTGATAGTGACCTACGGTATCAGCGGTTTTGCATGGTGGAGGTCTGAGTGCTGAGATTCCCACCGATCGCTAGAACGAGGAGAGAGAAGCACTCGTATATATCACGCTCTCTCCTCACTTCAGGAGATGGAAGAAAGACAGGCCTATAAACTTTCGTTTGAGTCTGTCTCTCTTTCTCTCCTGCAGCAAGGAAAGCATGATATCTAAGCTCTTCTCTCTCCTTGTTCTAGTTATCGGTGGGGGTCTCACGCTCAGACCACCAGCGATCAAAACGTTTCATATGTCTCTATCACATATCAAAAGTTTCTAAAAACTCAGTGACCCTTTAAGTGTTTCTGCAAATGTGCTGCTATTCTAGGATAGCAGCTGAGCGCTCAGTAGAGGAACTAGAGTCCTTTGGCTCCCCCACCAATCAGCTGAATGAAGCAGCTCAAATCTTTTAAAGGGATTCAGAACCATTATTTATCAGCTATGCACTCGGACCTCCACTGAACTTGAGAATGGGGGTCTATAGCACTTGGGCGATGAAGAGGAATCTGAATTATGCAGCTTGCACTGTACTTGCCGATCCCTTGTCAGTCCCATAGACTTTGAATGGAGCAGCATCATGCATAAAGAAAAGCTATTGACAGTGTAGGCAAGCCAAGCCACTCTTATCTGCATTTGAACTGCACATTGCTATGTTTGTCGGAGCTCTGCATGAGAATTGTGTATGAGTAGGCAGTAATATTTACTTATCAAAAGCTTTATTACTTGTCGGTTTAAAATGAACTCAACATCAGTTGAAGAAAATATCTCAAGCATCTCTTTATCTGAAGTACATGGGTTAAAGCAAATACCATCTGACCAAAAAGTGCCTTAACGACTTTTCAGAAACCCCATGGAATCGAGCGACGGATTGCGTTGCTAGGATGCTGGCGGTATCTGTTATTAACTACAGCAACATATCATGGCTCGCCCTCTTGTGCAGAGCATTGACGCTTATCACGAGGAAGTGGATTACTGCAGACAGTGATGAAACATGGAAGAGTGAATGGCTCTAATGCCTTGTGTGTCTGCCAGGCGTGCCTCGAAATCTTCTCCTGTTTACTGTAGTATGGATTAAATGTGAACATAATAAATGTTCTGCTGGTTGCTCTAAGGTTTTGTTGGACCACTGTGGAGGCACCTGGTCTATATCAATGCTCTTCGATGTCTTCATGAGTTGGCATGTAATTTCTTTTTACAGAGTACCTGCACTTTGTAAAAAACCTTTGATATGTCATAGCGACATATCAAAAGTTTTGATCAGAGGTGGTCTGTCTGCCAGGACCTTCACCAAGCTCTAGAACGAGGAGAGAGGGGCCTAGGAATCCAGACGAACTCAGAGACTTCTATTGAGGCCATCTCCTGCAGCGAAGAGAGACAGTTCACTATGCGAGTGCTTCTCTCTCCTCGTTCTAGAGATCGCTGGGGGTCTTTACAAAGGGGGTCTGTGTGCCAGGACCTTCATCAATCTCTAGAACGGGGAGGGAGAAGCCCATGAATCCAGATGTACTCAGAGACTTCTATTAAGGCCATCTCCTGCATCGAAGAGAGACAATGCACAATGCGAGTGCTTCTCTCTCCTCCTTCTAGAGATCTCTGGAGGTCTCTGCATTCAGATCCCCACTGGTAAACAACCTTTAATATGTCGCTAGGAAGTGTCAAAGTTTGTTCATTGTGCAGCAACATTTTAAAACAGGATCCAATGTTTTCTTTCTACCAGCTTTAAGCGACTACTCCTGAGAGCCTTGTTGAACTTTGAACACGTCTGGAAATTGCTAAGCTAAGTTTTGGTATCAGTGGTGGAACTACCACCGTAACAGCCATAGGGGCTACTATGTGGCCTGCAGTGGCAGGGGCGCCCAGGCCCCTGACTGCCAGTACACACACAGTAATGATTACTGTGTGTGTACTGGCAGCTGAGGAACCAGGCCGTAATGGATGATAGACACAGCAGTCGGGCTTAGGCATAGGATATTCTTTGTTCTTCGGGGAGAGTGAGTATTACTTTTTTTGTTTTACGTTTTTATTAACAGTACAGGGGCAGCACTACTCTAAGTGGCTCTCATTGCACCAAAACTCTGCCCCTTTCAGCTCCCATGTCCTCCTTCCCTGCTTTGACAGAGCCAGGCACTGGTGATGTAATCTCACCTGGCCCTCTGTTCTTGCATAGCTTTGTATACTGGCACATGCGCAGTACAGCACGGTTTCCCACCAGGGCTAAAATCGCCTGTACTGCACATGCGCTGATGACACAGTGCCAATGTCCGTCACTTCCTGGTGGAGACCGACGTCATCAAGAATGCTCAGTACAAGTGATTTCAGCCCTGACGAGAATGGTGTATTTACTGCGCATGCGCTGATCTGTGAAGCTTGCATGCACAGAACACAGTGCCAGGGGAGATTACGTTGTCACTACGTGGTCCTGTCAATCGAAGCAGAGAGGGAAGTGCTGGACGCTGAAAGTAGTGAAGCATTGGTGCAATGGTGATGCCCTTATTTGCACCAAACAGTTCATTTGTTTAAGTCAAAAAGACTCATATCTCAGGAACGGAAACTCAGATCGGAAAGCAGAAAAAAAAATACATTTTAATTGGGTGACCTAAAGCTATATCTATGCCCTTGGTTTGATATGGAGGTCAGTAGTGACAGACTTTATTCTGTCAATTAAAATATTGCATATATCAACTATAGTATTTACAATTGTACAGTGGCTCCAATTTCTTCTGGGTTACAATAAAAGAGGTATAATATAGATCTTACAATACTCAGATGTAAAAAGCTCTCCCTACATGTCCCTTCAACGTATTCCTATAATGTCTGTGTGTTTTAGGGAGACCCCAGCAGAAACCCCCCAGTTGTGTCCTTTCCTCCCCATGCGGTTCCTCTTCTTGCAGGGCAAGATTCATCACTGGAAATCCAAAAATGAGGATACTAAATTATGGTGGTGCAGATAAAACAGCCTTGCACTGGCTGAGGAAGCTATCTGACATCCTCCATTTGGCTCACCAAGCCGCGAGTCATGAGGACCACCGCACACAGCTCGCTAAGCCACTGCAAAGCCAATTTTTGGCCTCAGTTTGTATACAGTATCCACCTAGCAGTACTGGAATAAGTTATCTTCCCACCAAGAGTGAAATATTAGTTTTAAGGGAGAGATTAATCTGTCAGTGAGGAAATCCATCCCTTAATAACGATCTTGAAGAGCTTCAGGAATGTGAACGTAAGCTATAGTTCTATGGTGAGAGCAGGAGCCATAATATCCACGTCCCTTTTCACTTATCACATTATAATCCCATTTATTTTATCAAACATCACATTTTGGCGCTGCGCGGTAGTAGGAGTTTATGGGGGAGCTGCCTTAGGCTCAGAGAGGTTTTTTCCTGGATGTGATGCTATTAGGAGCATCAAGCAGCAGCAAATATAGGCAGATAGCTTCTAGGACTGTCTTCTTCTAATGTTTGTGTTTCATTGAATTCCTTTTTCCGTCTCTGGGAAAATTCCTGCGCAAAGACTGCAGCTACACTGACAATTATATTAATACTCATCACGCACAGCCAAATCCGACAGCTCAGACTGAGGAGTGAACGTTGAAGATGGAGGAACACTGAAGATGTCTAAACAAACGTGCTTAGTCTAGCCAGAAAGCATGAGTCCCACAGATCTATTAATTATAGTTTAAGTATTAAAGGGGGTCCAAATGAATCGAAATATGCTTACTAGGGACAGAACATGAAGTGTTAACACTTTGTTATATACTTTGGAATTGTTGTAATATCATTTGGTGCTCCAAAGAGGACAGAAGACCGACCAAGCTAGCAGTAGACCGAATCTGTCCACCGTCAAAATAACATGCAGCAATGCTTGACAATATATGTTTTCTAGATTTCCACAGTTCAATGCACGGTAGCAGTTTCCTAATCCATCCTGGGATGTACCTATAGCACCTTTCATGTAGCTCTTTTTGTAGGAATCTACAGATTTTCCATTAGGCCTGTGTATATGGATGGCCCAGTTGGGAAGGACATCTGTTCGGGGTCTATCTATAGTAGCTGTCACTTTCAAAGATGGGTTTCTACTACTCTCTGTTAAAAATATATATTTTGAGGTTCTAGGTCAATAATATATAGGATATGGACAACTTTGCACCAATTTTAAAATGCTCCAGTGCATCTAAAGTAAAAAATTAAGGAACTTTATAAATAGTCTTGATAAAAAACATTCTATGCTCCTGACAATAAACCAACCCTGTGCATCCTGATCAGCAGGCCATTCCCCCACAGGAATTTACAGTATGCGTTCCAGGTTCCACTATGGAACGCTTCTGAACTTACACTGGAAGTGACCCAACAGGCAATTCTTGTTTCTGTCGGCATGGTTTGTTGTAGGGGCATAGCTTTAGAGGGTGGAGAGGTAGCAGTCACTACCGGGCCTAGGAGTCTGAGGGGGACCAAAGACCCTTGGGCCACATAAGAAGACACCTGTATTATAGAAAGTGCATGCTGGTCAAGTTACCCCTCTGGCTGGAGGTAAGGTCAGGAATTTGGCAGGGGGAGGGGGTGCCATTTCAATGTTTGCCTCAGGGAGCATTAGGGCAATGTGCTCCCCTGCCCCCGGCCACAAAGCACTGAGGGAAGGGGGGCCCAAGCTGAACTCTTGAACCAGGGTCCATAAGCCTTTAGCTACACCCTTGGTTTGTTGGCGACCTTTTGACTAGCAAGCAGCTACATAAGTGATTATTCTATGACTGTTTAGATTTTTTTTCTGATAAAGGGAAGCCATTCTCCCTAAATCTACCGTCAATCTTTTTCAATAAAATACACTACTGCAAGCAAAGTCCTACTGTCCATCCTTGGACAGGCTGTGTATTTGGCATCTGTAGGAAACCTTGGTGAAGGAAGGGAGGGGTCGGCAGGGATGGGCTGAGTAGCCATATGTTCCATTGGGACTAAATACATATGGCTTGAATTGGCACCTCCTATAACCATTTTAGGTCTATTTCTGTAATAATAGGGGGAGATCTACAGTCTATGACCATATTTTGTATACCTGTCTGATCCGCAATCTTTGCAGATTGCACATGAACCCCATTCATTTCTATGGGTCTGTAAGAAGAAAAAAACACACAGCCCATAGATGTCACCCGTGTGTTGTCCGCACCCGTGTGTCTGCTCCTCAAATTATAGAACATGGCCTATTCTTGACCTTCTTGTTGACAAGAATAGTTACTTCTAGTAATGGGAGTGAGAAAAATGGGGATTGCATCCATATTTTCTGTATCCGTAGCTTGTGGGCTGCAATGCGGACAGGGTTATGTGCATGAGGCCTAAAAGAAAAGCTGTCTTTGTTGGCCACTCCAAGCCATCACAGCACAGGTTCAGACTACATAGAGTTTGTTTGTAGTCTGTAACCATGGTGACATAGGTCTGCCTAGGAGCTGTACATGAACTTCACCATGTTGGAGTTAATAAATATAGGGAAACGAGTTGTATGGGTGCGGACTGAATTGTGCGCCAGAGCACCTGAACACAATAGAAAATTATCGTAGAGTAGAGAAGAAAAAACGGGACCTTTGTAATGGCGCTAATGCAGCAATCTGATCCCACGTCTCCTGCATTAGTGCCGTTACAAAGGTCCATTTTTTTCTTCTCTACTCTACGATTGTTTTCATCCCAAAAACCGCTTCTACGGAACGGGTAAAGACCTTGGCAGCAGTGCAGACACCCCGCACGCTGGACGGGAAAATACCAGCAAGGCGAGACAAAGGTGTTGTGACTCATCACAACATCAAATGGTAAGCGCAACTTATTATTTATTGCGATTTTGTGTCAAACGGCAACACACACTTCTTTTGAAATAGGAAATTAGAAACCTTGCATTTTTAATTTCTCAAATTTACTAATTTTTCACATTAATTATTATGATTTTCCTTTTTATATCATCCATATTTGCAAGTATGGTCGAGGTTTAATAGGCAGAGTCATAAGCTTTTCTTGGCCCAGTAAATCGGCGGGAATGCTGAGAACATTTATGCCAGTTGTTATTTATAATTCCTCAATTAGAATGTTTTTAAACATCTGTCATCCGCTTCTAGCAAGTAAAGCATAGCCCGCGCTGAAACGGCACTAATTGTCTATGGAAAATTCTATGTAAACTCTTCCCAACACCTAACTCAAAGCAGTGGATTTGCAGCACAGTTTGGACAGTTCTCAATGTGTCGCACATTCAAATAGGAAATTCCTATCAGTCATGTCTATAATCTAAATTATGTTTTGGTTAAATACATTGTAAGTCACTGGGAAAAATGAGTGGGGAAACATGCTTTAATATAAATAGTTCATTTCCAGAAACCGAATAATAGATGAACATTTTCTTGATGTATGTTTACTCAGTCCTACAGGGGTTTTTCCACCTCTGCATTTGTGGCATATTGCTAGGATGTGCCACACGTCAGAGAGGTCCATGTCCCGCCTTAAAGAGGTTGCCTGGGTTCAGAGCTGAACCCGGACATATCCCCTTTTTCTTTTCCCACTCAGCACAAGGCAAGGGCTCTTTTGTTTATGTTATTACACTGCTAGGCGGAGGCTTTCACCCAGCAGTATTCCCAGTGATGTCACCAGCACTAGTGGGAGAGCTTTAGCTCTAGGGCAGCACTAAAGCACGCCCATCAGAGCCAGTAAGTCACCGGGAACACTGCTGGGTGGAAGCCTCCGCCTAGCACTGTAATAATATAAACAAAAAAGCCCTTGCCCTGTGCTGAGTGGGAGAAGAAGGGGATATGTCCAGGTTCAGCTCTGAACCCAGGCAACCTCTTTAGACTACATCTCATAGAACTACACTGGAGAGTCAGCAAACACAGATGGCATAGACAAGTGCATGTAGGAGTTTTGACACCTTAGACTACTTTTGGCTAAAGCCATCATTTGTATGGGGAGCACCTGATTCTTAGTGACAGATGATGATGTAGAGCATGGATGTCAAACTCATGGCCCTCCAGATGTTGCAAAACTACAACTCCCATCATTCCCTGATAGCTGTAGTATGCCCAGGCATGATGGGAGTTGTAGTTTTGCAACAGCTGGAGGGCCACGAGTTTGACATCCCTGATGTAGAGGGAGATCGGAAACGTCAAATTACAATAATCCTTTTGGTTCTACCCAATCAGTGCTGCCAGTGTCACACTGTGCACGAACACCCCCCCCCCCCCCCAACTGGTAACCCATCTGGACCTTCACTGCATGCAATTCATTCATAACTTCTAGCAGGAATAATAAAGAAATGGAACAATATAGTCATAACAATTGATGTTCCCGAATTATTATTACAAGATAATGCAAGTACCGGTAGTTACTAAAACAGACCTGTCAGGAGAGAATATACTATGGCAGTGATGGCGAACCTATGGCACGGGTGCCAGAGGCGGCACTCAGAGCCCTCTCTGTGGGCACCCGCGCCTTGGAAAAAGTCTATGGCGTACCAATATGCCTTAGGCTTTTCCTGCCATTCATCAGCACAGGACGCACTATGAACAGCACAGGCAGCGCACTGAATGTAGGCTATTAAGCTATTATAGCTAAATGATAAAGTACATGGAAGATATACTATATTGGTATTCAGGTTAAATTGCCGTGTTTAGCACTTTGCGATAAATAAGTAGGTATTTGGTTGCAGTTTGGGCACTCGGTCTCTAAAAGGTTCACCATCACTTTACTATGGTATTCTTTAAAGATCGTCACAAAAAGACTTTCAAGGATTGTTTAGGAAAATAGCACATGACATCTGACTTTGAAATTCCATTAGTATAAGTGCTTCTGTAGTGTGGGAAGAACAACTTTTTTCCATGATCTGTTAATTTTGATTGTGTCCACTTGGATATGGTCAAGAAGGACTCAAGCTTTTAATGTTTTAGTTGTTTTCTGAGAAATGTATTTTCCTAGACCTAGACATCAATCTAAAGGAGAATATACAGTAATAACTACTCTTCTGGATTAACACGTTTAAAGGGGTTATCCGATTTCTGAAACAGCCCCCCCATGTGCCGGGCCCCTCACAGGTAATATACTTACCCTGCTGCCCACTCCCGGCGGCGCCCCTGGTCCCCGCACCGCTGCTGCTGCTTCTCCCTGCACACGAATGAAAACATCCAGTGTCGGGGGAAAGGGGAACAGCCAATGGTAGGCGGGGACCAGTTCTGACCAGTAGAGATCACTTCTCGGCAAGATGGCCACCCTGAAATCATTTACAGAAAAAGGAATAAAAAAATGTACAATCCGCAAAAACAGATGGCAAAACGAAATATCTGTTTTTCATTTAATTAGTAAAAAATAATGGCGATGAAAAAATTACTAAATAAAAAGTGTTGAAAAGGTCGTACACTACAGTATGTAATCCAAAATGGTATAAAAAACAACTACAGTTCGCCCTGGAAAAAATGAGCCATCGCACAGCTCCAATGACAGCAAAATAAACTAAAAAAAACACTAAACAGCTAAAGGGTTGTTTGGAACTAGAAAATTGATGTCCTATTCTCAGGATAAGTTATAAATATCTGATTGATCAGGGTCTGACTCCTGAGGATAGGCCATCAACACCAAAATGTCTCAGAATATGGCGCCACAAAGCAATTTTTTCAAGGTTTTGTAAAACTAGCAAAAAATAACAAACATTTTAAATTTGGTAATCATACTCACAGGCAGAATAAAGTTATGTAATTTATAAATAATAAACCTAAAAAAAAAAAATATGAAAATGTGCAATTGTGTTTTTTTCTATTTCACATGCAAATTATTATTTTTTTCTAATATACTGCGTGGTTCCATGAAAAAAATGCAACTCATCCTTCAAATGACATGCCCTCATACAGCTATGTGAATGAAAAAAAATAATTAAACATTAGGGCTCTTGAAAGGTGTGAATGAAAAAAACTAAAATTGATAAAATTAAAAATTAAAAATTAATGAATAGAATATTTAAAAAAAAATAAAAAAAAAATATTTTGCTTTTGAATACTAAAGATGACACAAAGATAAAATACCAGGCGTTATTAGGGGGAGCTTACTACAGTTTTTTTTAAACAGTTTAAGGAATATGCTGTAAGTGCCTAAAATCAGTGGTGGTCCGACACCCGACACACCCACCAATCAGCTGTTACATGCAACCGCCAATCCTGGAGCTACCACTGACAATGGAGCCGGCAGCACAGCTCCGTTCAAAGTTTAGTGGCCGTGTAAGGTTACTGCAACTCAGCTCCCATTCACTTGAATTGAAGATTGACTCCTGACTTCAAATAACTGCATCAACAAACCTACACATTTGGCTGAAACCTGAGGGTTGTGCCCCATGTACATTAAAGGGGTTATCCCATGACTAATGTAAAAAATGAAAATCAGACATTATATACTGTATCCAGAGATCTCCCCATGCATTGCTCTGCTAGATTTATATCAAGCTGAAAGCTCAAGGGGAGTGTCTTTTCTGCTGCAGCTCAGGGGGCGTGTCTCAGCTCTCTATCACAGCTCAGGAGGCGTGTCCATTCTCTCGCTATCACAGCTCAGGAGGCGTGTCCATTCTCTCCCTATCACAGCTCAGGGGGTGTGTCTCAGCTCTTCCTATCACAGCTCAGGAGGCGTGTTCATTCTCTCTCTATCACAGCTCAGGGGGCGTGTCCATGCTCTCTCTATCACAGCTCAGGAGGCGTGTCCATGCTCTCCCTATCACAGCTCAGGGGGCGTGTCCATGCTCTCCCTATTACAGCTCAGGGGGCGTGTCCATACTCTCCCTATTACAGCTCAGGGGGCGTGTCCATGCTCTCCCTATTACAGCTCAGGAGGCAGTTGAAGGATAAAACAGAGCATGTGCGGCCATCTCAGTGAGCAGGTCAAAGAAATAAGAAAAAAAACAAACAGCAGGCGGCGCTATACAGATAGATTTTATTGAATAACTCAGCAACTATACAACATTTTTTATTACATGCCATTACAAAAGCATTCAGATCCAGGTGCTGGCTTAAAAACTGAAGAATATTTTTGGTGGGACAACCCCTTTAATTGCTGTGTACTGTGTATAACCTGATAACCATCTCATGGTCGTTAATTCTAAGTGGGTGCTATGCCTTTAAAGCCACATATCTTCATCAGCTGTTAGATAATACCGTTGCAATCCTTGGCATGGCGAGGAGAGTGCCGTTTCCTAGGGAACAGTTGCTGTATTAAACACTCCGAGCTGGAATTCACAGTCTTAATTGTTAACAGGTGAACGATTTCTCTGTCCCGTGAATAAAACCAATCTCTCGCTGCCTCATTTGCATACTTCAAAACATATTTCTGCCCAACGTATTCCTAAAAATGTGCCGCTACAGCTGCAGATCACAGCGTGCACACAATCCTGAGAACCCTTCTTCTGCTGAATGTAGAGTTTATGGCCAACAGCGGTATTGTTTACTCTTAGTGCGTAATTTATTAACCATATTCACTGGCAATAATTTACCGCCGGTGGTATCCAATACTTGACCTATGTCTAGTTTCAGATATGTGCTGAGTTAATTGGAGAATTCAATTTTATGATTTATTGTTGAAGCACTTATGAATGTGTGACGGGAGTTTTTCTAACGGCCGTCACGTCTGTTCTAAGACCAATGGTAGTCTATGGGCTTACACAGCCGTTTTTTTGATGGCCCGTGAATAACGGCTGGCACAAAATAATACATGGTATTAACAAAAAATTGAGTATCCAATGTCTCCATAAAAATTCTAGATTTTTTTAGATATCCATTAAAAAGCTTATGTGAACAGGTACCGCCTGCATGGTTGACGCGTTTCGAATTAAAAGTCCTAGGATTTTTTTAAATCCGAAACGCATCATTCATGCAGGCGGTACCTGCTCACATAAGCTTTTTAATAGATATCTAAAAAATCTTGGATATTTATGGAGACATCAGGTGCTGGAGTTTTTTGTTTATACATCAGTGTTTCTCTGAAAGACATCAGTGTCTTTTTTTCATGGCCATTTTGCAGAAGTCCGTGCATCCATTTTCTGGCCGTGTATCCGTTTCCAATGGCCGTTTTGCATCCGTTCATTGGATTTTTTTTAACAAACCCAACTCCTGCAGAGCCCTCAGTATGCCTAATGTCCCCCTGGACATCAAATGCCCGCCTTAGTGCCCCCAGTATGAATAGTGCCCTACTTAGTGGACCCTAGTATGTATAATATCCTTCATGGTGGCCCCCATTATATGTAATGCTCCTCTTAGTGGTCACCAGTAGATATAATGGCCCTCACAGTGGCCCCCATTAAATATAATCCTCCTCTTAGTAGCCCCCAGTATATATAATGCCCCTGTTAGTGGTCCCCAGTTTAGTTAATGCTCAACTTTTTGTACAGTTTTAACAAAAATTAAAAATACTCTCCACAACCACTTGCATGGTCATGTGACATCATTACGCCTGGAGCGATATGCCACCAAAGATGAGACAACCCGTTTAACTCAAACTTGAAGCTAGCTTGCAAGGTTATATTATAAATTGTTATTGGAATCTTTCCCCAACCAATCGGAAACAATGCAAAAGTATAACCCTGTAGGACTCCAAATACCCTGTGGGCAGGGGCGTAGCTACCATGGAAGCAGGGGAAGCGGCTGCTAAGGAGCCCAAACTCAGGAGGGGGCCCGGGAAGAGGACAAATAGATTTATTTTCAGGGCCCAAGGAGTAGTGAGTATGGTGCTCCTAGTCCTATCACTGGTATTACTCACCGCTCCCTGGTTTTCTTCTCTGGGCGCCTGCACTGCACTAAGTCCTGGCAGTGCACAGCTTTCTCTGTCCTACTCACTAAGGTGGTCGCACATGCTCAGTTCCATATATTTTTGGACCAGCCACCAGCCATATATTTTTTGTTAGATGTGGTGACAGTCACAGGGAGAGAGCTGCAGCACAAATGAGACAACCCCTGAGCTATAATAGGGAGAGACATCAGAAAGAACATGCCCCCTGTGAAATGACATGACCTCCGAGCAGCCAGCTTGAAATAAGTCTAAAAGAGCAATTGGAATTAAGAATGGGGAGATCTGTGGGGTACAGGGCTGGTTCTAGCGTTGTTTAGAAATAGATTGTCACGTACATTGACAATAATGATTGGACAACCCCTTTATTAGACGTGCACCTTATCAGGCTCTGGCTATATGGTCATCTTGTTGAATGTCTGCTGCCTCTGTAACACCCCGGTGTGGTGTTACCACTCCTAAACCCTGCTACTATATTTAATGGTCTAACATAAATGTAATCTGTGTATTTCTGTCCAGGTCCTCTACACGGTGCATTCCTAATCTTGTTATGCAACTGTTTATTACATGTAATGTGCCTGGTTCACCAGCAGGTGGCAGCGTATATGGCAGAGCTATACTTAGATAGAAGAGAACTCACCATTACATTCTTCCCCTTTGGGCAGTCCTGCTTGCTACCAGAAGGAGGCTGGGCAGTTCTGGTTTGTTCTGGTTGAGACTCCATGTTGGAGCTGCCAGCATTCTAACCTACTTTTTGGCTGAACATAAGTCCGACTACAAGAGTGAAGTTAGTAGAACTACAGGTAACAGCACACTGCTAGTCAATTGCACAAAGATATACGTAAATATTGTACAGCTGTATCCTACCTTGCCCATATTGCAGGCTGACAGCCTGGCAGAGACATGTATAGGATATAGCTGGGTGCTACTTTGCCCAGATTGTAGGCTGTAAGCCCAGGAGAGGCATGTTAGAGTAGGCCCCATCTGATTAGAAGCCACCTTGTCGTCTGGTAGATGGGCTCGACATATGTTTGATCAATTATATGCGCAAAGAGCATCTAGCTGCTTTTGCAGTAAGTATGGCCACCAAGCCGCTATTTTTATTCAATATTTACGTATATCTTTGTGCAATTGACTAGCAGTGTGCTGTTACCTGTAGTTCTACTAATCCCATTGTGTTTCAGCCATGGTAGCGTGCACCTGCATTCTCAAATTTACTTATTATGGAGGTGATGGTTCGTTCGTTTTTCTTCCCTATTGTCACTGCCATGGGGGGGGGGGGTGGCGCCCCCTTGTGGTGAGTTTGAACCGTGCACCTCCTGCCCATTTACCATGTGCTTTTAATTAGATAGATTGTACAGCTGTATCCTACCTTGCCCATATTGCAGGCTGACAGCCTGGCAGAGACATGTATAGGATATAGCTGGGTGCTACTTTGCCCAGATTGTAGGCTGTAAGCCCAGGAGAGGCATGTTAGAGTAGGCCCCATCTGATTAGAAGCCACCTTGTCGTCTGGTAGATGGGCTCGACATATGTTTGATCAATTATATGCGCAAAGAGCATCTAGCTGCTTTTGCAGTAAGTATGGCCACCAAGCCGCTATTTTTATTCAATATTTACGTATATATCTTTGTGCAATTGACTAGCAGTGTGCTGGTACCTGTAGTTCTACTAATCCCATTGTGTTTCAGCCATAGTAGGGTGCACCTGCATTCTCAAATTTACTTATTATGGAGGTGCTGGTTCGTTTGTTTTTCTTCCCTACAAGAGTGAAGTTCAGCAACTGAGGAAACAAAGACACCAAGTTAGCTTGCCAGTACAGTGAGTGAGAGAAAGATATAGCAGAGTTGAGTTTGCCTTCCAGTTTAATGCTAAAGCCTGCTGGAACCAAGACAAAGCCTGAAACTGTTTGGAGAAACGTTTATTCAAGTAAAGCTGCCATTGAACTTCATCTCAAGGTCTGGACTCAAGTTTTTTTTCAAATCCCTCAATTATTCCCCCTATTTATTGCCTCGGAGCCAAAGTCTGGGGTCCAGCAGTATCCAGGTAGGAGCACCGTGACACACATAAAGAGACATTTTAGGCAGCAACATACCACTCAGCATTTCCTACACCTGGGACGCGATATAGAGGGACCTGTGACGCGGTCGCCTGTTGCACCTCTTCACCTGACAATGGCTGATGATGTTGCCAGGAGTCTACATATGGCTGACGTAAGTCTTCTATGTAGATGTGTATTAGGAAACAGATGTTTTCATGCCTTGAATGTGATTTGTTCTTTAATACATAGAATAACTTTCATCTTAGACCTAGTTGAACTTCACAGATTTGGCTTCCCCCCAACAAGTGATTCCTCAAGAAAGGTCCTAGTCTTGTTGATGCCAGACCTCGTGATTCTTTACCAAAGCGATGAAAAAGACTTTTTGTTTCTTGTATTTGTTTGTGAAGGGATCACCATAGAGACTCGAAACATTGTGGCTTCCACAAGAACAGATAATTAATCACACATTATCTTAAGCCAATGATGAATACTCTGGGCACTGTTCCTGGTTATCACTGAAGGGGTTTCCCAGTATTGACAACCTACCCTCAGGATATCACATTCATATCTAATTGTTGGGGTTTTGACTCCGGTCGCCCCCATTGATCAGCTGTTTGAAGAGGCAATGGTGCTCCAGTGAGGGTACCAAGCACAGTGCCATACATTGGATAGTGGCTGTGTTTGGTATTGCAGGCCAGGCACATTCACTTAAATAGGACTGAGCTGCGCCTAGGCCATGTGACCTATAAATGTGACTAGTGATGAACAAAGTACTAAAAAATTTGATTTGGCTGATCACAGCATCTGACATTAATAACAGTTTAGAATAAAATGAAAAAAATAAAATCATACTTACCTCATCTGTTTGATTGTGAAGAGCCAGCCGCTGCCATCTTGATTAAAGATCTAGCGCGAAATCTGGCACGGCCAGTGAGGATGTCATCACGTCGGCCGGGATTTCATGCGAGATCTGCATTCATGAGGGAGGTGGCCGGCTCTTTGAGCTCAAATAGATGAGGTAAATACGATTTTTTTTTTTTTTTTTTTTACCATCATTCAGGGAAAATTGATTTGCTACCATGAAGCACAAGGAAATTCGGCTTTGTGACAAATCGAATTTTCCCTAAAATTCTGATCGAATTCCACTTCGTGGAGTTCAACTTTCTCAACCGTAAATGTGACATCACATGGCCTAGGAAAAGTTTGGAGATGTTGCGGTGTGATCTCACGCTGTGCATAGCCTTCACAGCACAGCCGACAGCAGGAGGAAGAGAATCACAATGTAGGTGAGGAGCAGGGGTGCCCGGAGCAGGAGAGGTAAGTCATTTTTTTATGTTACGTTTTCTGTGGCATGGGGGCACATATCGAGGCTACTAAGAGGCATAGGGGCGGGCCGTTTTTTGGACTGGGCGGGCCAGGTGGCTGCCTGCAGCTAGGAGGCTCCTTGGCCGGTGTAGCGACTGCCATAAACACCACACACTGTAAGGATATGCAGGACGGCGGCAGCCTTCTCTCACCTCCCGGTAGCGCCCTTACTACTTTATAGATGCCCTTGCCTGTGTCACAACTTGCACGCTTCTCATGAGAGGGAGAGATGGGATTCAAACCCACAACCTTCTGTATCAGAGGCAAAGCACTTACCCACACAGCTATAAGAGCTGCATAGCCACTGACTGAAAAAATATCAGACTTCTACTGTAGACTCTGTTATAGCCAGTGTACATCTATACACATGACAGCTGCCCCAACACACCCAGCACTGCTATATCTCTATATGACAGCACACTCAGCTCTGCTATATCTCTATATATATGATAGCTGCCCCAGCACACCCAGCTCTGCTTCATCTAATACACATGGCAGCTGCCCAAGCACACTCAGCTCTACTATATCTCTATATATGACAGCTGCCCCAGCACACCAAGCTCTGCTACATCTATACACATGACAGCTGCCCCTGCACACTCAGCTCTGCTATATCTATATATCTCTAAGTATTACTATACAGTAAAATAACTGACTGCGTGGGGGCAGCTGTCATGTGTATAGATGTAGCAGAGCTGGGTGTGCTGGGGCAGCTGTCATATATAGAGATATAGTAGAGCGGAGTGTGCTATGGCACTATGATACTGCACACTCAGCTCTGCTATATCTATATATCTCTAAGTAGATAGATACAGTAGATAGATATATAGAGATATAGCAGAGCTGAGTGTGCTGGGGCAGCTGTCATGTGTATAGATGTAGCAGAGCTGGGTGTGCTGGGGCAGCTGTCATATATAGAGATATAGTAGAGCTGAGTGTGCTATGGCACTATGATACTGCACACTCAGCTCTGCTATATCTATATATCTCTAAGTAGATAGATACAGTTGATAGATATGTAAAGATATAGCAGAGCTGGGTGTGCTGGGGCAGCTATCATATATAGAGATATAGCAGTGCTGGGTGTGTTGGGGGAGCTAACATGTGTATAGATGTATACTGACTGGAACAGCTAACAGAGTCTACAGTAGAAGTCTTATATTTTTTAATTCACTGGCTATGCAGCTCTTATAGCTGTGTGGTTAAGTGCCTTGTCTCTGATACAGAAGGTCGTGGGTTTGAGTCCCAGCAGAAAATTTTCTTAAATACACAAGCACTGGCTCAATATATGGATATACAGCGCGGGACACAGGCCGGGAGAGGCTGCATCGCATCGCTGACATGGAGGTAAGTATAATTATATATTTTTTAAATACCCGACTGTTACTGCCACTTGGGGGGAGCGGGAGACACTTGATACTGGCACATGGGGGAGGGGGGTTGGCATCTGATACTGGCACATGGGGGGGGTTGGCACTATGATACTGGCACATGGGGGGGAAGGAGAGAGGCACTTGATGCCGTCACATGGGGGGGGGGGGTTGGCACTATGATACTGGCACATGGGGGGGCACTTGATAGTGGCACATTGGGAGGAGGGGGGATAGCACTATGATACTGGCACATATGGGGGGAAGAAGAGAGGCACTTTATACTGGCTTATTGGGAGGAGGGGGAGATAGCGCTATGATACTGGCACATATGGGGGGAGGAGAGAGGCACTTAATACTGGCACATTGAGGGGGGGAGATGGCACTGATACTAGCACATGGGGGGAAGAGAGGCACTTGATACTGGCTTATTGGGAGGAGGGGGAGATAGCGCTATGATACTGGCACATATGGGGGGAGAGGCACTTAATACTGGCACATTGAGGGGGGGAGATGGCACTGATACTGGCACATGGGCGGGTGGGTGGGAAGGAGAGAGGCACTTGATATTGGAACATTGGGAGGAGGGGGAGATAGCGCTATGATACTGGCACATATGGGGGGGAGAGGCACTAAATACTGGCACATTGGGGGGGTGGCACTGATACTGGCACATGGGGGGTGGGTGGGAAGGAGAGAGGCACTTGATACTGGCACATTGGGAGGAGGGGGAGATAGCACTATGATACTGGCACATTTGGGGGGGGGAGAGAGGCACGTAACACTGGCACATTGGGGGGGAGATGGCACTGATACTGGCACATCAGGAGAGAGGCACTTGATACTGGCACATTGGGGGCGGCTACTGGCACATAAGAGGAGCTACTGGCACATAAGGGGGGCTACTGGCACAGAAGGGGGGCTACTGGCACATGATAGGAGGCTACTGGCACATAAGAGGGACTGCTGGCACATACGTTGGACTACTGGCACATAAGGGGGGCTACTGGCACATGATAGGAGGCTACTGGCACATGATAGGAGGCTACTGGCACATAAGGGGGGCTACTGGCACTTGATAGGGGGCTACTGGCATATGATAGGGGGCACTCTGGCTACTGGCACATAATGGTGGGGGGCTCTTATTACTGGCACATGATTGGGGGGCATCTATGGGGGCTCTTATTACTGGCACATGATTGGGGGCATCTATGGGGCACATCTTACTGGCACATGATTAGGGGGCATCTATGGGGACACATCTTACTGGCACATGATTGGGGGGCATCTATTGGGGCACTTATTACTGGCACATTATTGGGTGGCACTATAGGGGCATCTACTGAGGCTAAAAAGGATTATTTTATATGGGGGGCTCTGTATAGGGGCATTTTATACTGGGACACATTATGGTGGGTACTATGGGGAAGGGGGGAGAGGGGTACTATGGGGAAGGGGGGAGAGGAGTACTATGGGGTCATCTACGGGGGCACTGAGAAGGGATATTATATATTGGCACATTATGGGAACATTAGCTCAACTGGGGGCATTACAAGGGGGTATGTTTTGCACATTATAAGGAGAATTATTTCTACTGGGGGGGCATTATGGTGGGCATTATTACTCCCCCATGGTATGACCCCCTAGTAGCAGCACCAGCCTCTCCCTGCTCTGCTATCCCTCTGCCCCTTCTCCAAATCCTTATTATGAAATCTTTCTCATTAGGATGAAACAGAACATCAACACTTGGCCGGGGGCTCAGCGGAGCTGAAGTGGTGTCCGAGATCCCCAAGGGCCAAGCCAAGTAATTGTAAGTTTTCATGTGAAATATGTTTATTATACACATAAAGCATATACTGTGCCACACAATATACAGTATACCGCTACACTGTGTAGGGGTTATACTGTTTATTGTACAGCATGGCACAGAGGTTATATTGTCCGGCATGGTGTAACCTCCATACATTTTATGCACAGTATACAGTAATCCGCCTTGCCATCTATGCATTGAATTGGGTTTTATATGTTACTTGGTTTTTGTACATTTACTTGCTTGTGCTAGTTGAGACCTGCTCTGATTGGGTTTTAGTTAGTTATTAAATGCTAACATGACAGTTTTTTGGTTTTGCACATTATTGATGATTGTATTTCATGACTACTCATTCTAAGGGTATTGCCTTCCTTTATACTGCAGTTCTCCTCTACCACTCTGCCTGCGACTTTTTTAAGCAGTATTTATGATTTTCTTTTTCTCTCAATAAATCTTGTTTTAAGCATAAAAATATATATATATGGTGAGACAGTTGCAAGTACTCTTCTGATATGATTTCATCGAGCAGTTTTGAGGGGGGGGGGGGGGGGGGTTTGACACTCGGCCTGAGATAAATTTTACCTAGAAACTGCACTGTATGGAGGCTACTAAGAGGTGCTGCACATAGGCATGGGGGCACATATGGTGGCTGCAGATAGGTATGGGGGCTCATATGGTGGCTGCATATAGGCATGGGGGCACATATGGTGGCACATAGGTATGGGGGCTGCTAAGAGGCATGGGGGTACATATGGGGATTGCTAATAGGCATGGGGGCTGCTAAGAGGCATGGGGCTCTTCTCTGAGGTCAGATTGGGGGTCATTCACATTGGCGTCTGATCTGAGGTCTTACTGGGGTCTTATTAACATTGGGGGTCTGATAGGGGCTGTGAGCTGAGGTATGATTAATATTGGGGTTCTGACTGTCTGACTGCTGGTCTGACCTGAGGGCTAATGCAAAATATTTTTTTCTTATTGTTTTTCTTATTGTTCTACTCTAAAACCCCAAAACCCCAAAATACGGTAATTAGGAAAAAGAGGTAGTAGCTGCGCTCACCTGAATCCAAAGTGGATGCACGGGCGGTGCCAGGAACAAGGCACTAGTCCCAATGAAAAGCGTTCAAAGAGCCCAGCTTCCAAAGGTAAAAATTCTAGCCTTTTTTCTTTCCAAGACTTAAAATCCAAAGTAGCAAAAAGTCAACGCGTTTCAGGTCAAATAACACGTAATCATGACAAAAAGTCATGATTAAGGGTCGTTGTTTGACCCGAAACCCGTAGACTTTTTGCTACTTTGGATTTTAAGTCTTGGAATAAAAAGGGCAGAATTTTTACCTTTGGAAGCTGGGCTCTTTGAACGCTTTTCATAATATGATGTAATAATGAATTAAACCAGCAAAGGAGGCAATATGGAAAATCACAATACATTAGTAAGTGCCTTGTATTCACTTTATCTACATAATAACTGCTATTTGCTGGAGTTAGACAATCCCTTTAAACCTGAACATCTGATGGAGTCAGCAGATTACTAAGCATTTACTCCAGTCAAACACAGATTGGTCTTTGTGTGTAGCCTTCCAAAACACGCTTGCTTTCGGTGTCTGCAGACGGCCTATCCTGCAGGGCTTTTACTGATTGTGTATGTTTACAGGAGGATTGTCATAGAGACTGACAGCGTCCTGGGCTCCATAGGCCATAAACTGCACGTCATCCGTGAACACAAACATTAAGTTGCTACCATTAGTGAAGATTTATGGAGAAGAATCATCTGATTTATTTTGCCGGTTCTAAGTAGATATACTGTATATTATAGGGGTGGTCTACAATGTCTTAAAATAAAATAAAAATCACAGAATCACCACTAACTTCAGCCCCGTTCTCTGCTGTGATTCTCTGCTACTCCCGCAGGGGTGACATGGCAGGCTATGGCATTGGATCACTGCAGCCAATCACTGTCCTCAGCTGAAGACCTCTGAGGACAGTGATTGGCTGCAGTGATCATGTGCCGAATTCTGTCATCTCTGCTGGAGAAAGGGGTGAGTGCAGGAAAGTAGCTATGGGCCCTGGTGCAAGAGTTCAGCTTGGGCCCCCCTCCTCTCAGTGCTTTGTGCTCAGGGGCAGGGAAGGAAGCACATAGCCTTCGTGCTGCCAGAGGCAAAAATTTAAATGGCACCCCCCCCATGCCAAATTCTTGACCTGACCCCTTCCCTCCAGCCAGTGGTGTAACTTGACCAGAATGCACTTCCTTTAATACCAGTGTCTTCTTATGTGGTCCAAGGGTCTTCCCCCCCCCCCCCAGACTCCTGGACCAGGTAGCAACTGCTACCTCTGCACCCCCTGTAGCTACACACCTGGGTGAGTGCATGACCTTTTTTTTTTTAAGACATTGTAGGGGATGTCTGAGATTTTTTATCATCTCAGACCAGTCACTAGAAATGACTGGACCTGACAGCAACTTCTTTGCATCCCCCTACTTCCGTGCAACCCTCACTCCTGTGACTGTCAGACCAGGCCCGGCAGCACACGTATTTATGTCATCTCACTGTGTATAATGTCTTTGCATAATACTATTGCGGGGGGCCCTGACAATGAAATCTTTTAGTTCTCCTCCTGGGTGGGCCCCTTCTGAGGTCAGGCCCCAAAGCAGCCGCTCCCCTCTAGCTACGCCCCTGTCTCAGACAAACCCTTTACTTTTGAGCAAGCTCAGATGGCTAATTATCAGATGTTAGCAAGTGACCAATGGTCAATGAGACTAAAATTGCAAGACAGAACATTAACCCTTATGTATCAAACCTACTATAGAGAAAAGGCAACTTGGTTCTCAAAAGTAACCAATCAGGTGTCAGTTTACAGCATTTCATATGTGAAATTCTGCCACTGATTTGCTGGGGTCCATTCACACGTCCGCAAAATGGGTCCGCATCCGTTCCGCGGCCCCGCAAAAAAATAGGACATGTCCTATTCTTGTCCGCAGACACGGACAAGAAAAGGCATTTCTATATTAGATGCCGGCCATGTGCGGTCCGCAAAATACGGAATGCACATGGCCGTTGTCAGAGCTTTGCGGATCCGCTATTTGCAGATTGCAAAACAGTTGCGGATGTGTAATGTAATGTTCAAGTGTTTTCTAGCTCCCATTATCTTTCATCAGCATTTCTCAGGAAGCCAATGGCATTGACCATGGACACGGTGTGGCAGGACGGAGGTGGAGAGTTGGGAGGAGGGGTCCAACATTTGGGAACAGCCCACGGCCTATGATCTATTTAAAGGGGTTTTCCACGTCTTTTGAACTGATGACCTATCCAGAGGATCCCCAGTATCTGATTGGTGGGGATCCGACATCCAGGACCCCTGCCAGTCAGCTGTTTGAGAAGGCACCGGTGCTGTCTCTCTGCTCACCAGACACAGTGCCTTTCGGACCCCCACCGATCAGATACTAATGATCTATCTGGAGGTCAAGAATTCTATATATTTACATAATCGTTTGTCCAACACAGATGCCGTCAGCTGCCAACGCACATGTAACAGGTCAGCCAGTGTCATAGGTACAAAGCTGCTGACAGATGCCCCTTAATTTCCAAGCTTATTCATATTCATAGGCTAGGAGTAAGAACATTGGTTTGAAAAGCGTAAGCTTTTAGGGGCATCTGTCAGCAGATTTTTACCTATGACACTGGCTGACCTGTTACATGTGCGCTTGGCAGCTGAAGACATCTGTGTCGGTCCCATGTTCATATGTGCCCGCAGTGCTGAGAAAAATTATGCTTGTAATATATGCAAATGAGCCTCTAGGAGCAATGGGGGTGTTGCCATTACACCTAGAGGCTCTGCACTCTCTGCAACTGCTGCATCCTCTCCACTTTGATTGTCAGGACCAGGCATGATGATGTTTTCACAGCCTGGCTCTGTCAATTAAAATTCATAGGGGTGCGGTCGTTGCTGCTAATGGGGTGGAAGAGGCCTCAAGAATCATTGTTTAATGGGTTAATGAGCTCCTCCATCTCAAAAACAATTCCACGACAAGTGGGGCAGAGGCAGCTGTATGCACATCAGTAACTAGCTCCATGTTTGTAGGTCTTTGATGTGTAAACAGGACACACTCCTTAGATACCTAAAGGACAGTGATCAAATATTATGCCCCGAGGCGGACACGACTTATTCAATCAATGGAGCTTCTCTGTTTGGGAAACTATTAAACTGCCTCAGAACACTGCTGCCTCTATAAAAAAGGACAAAGGGAGATACACAAAATGATGCTTTGGCAAGAACTACAGTAAGCCATTTATGATGGGCTGTGAAGTTAACTTGTAATAAATGATGGAACATGTAATGGGCTGGCACCGAGTTTCCACCGTTGTCCATGTCTCAAAAAGAAATAGTATTGCTCAAAACAAGTGCCAGAAAGAAAATGCAGTGTTATGTGCTAGCTTCTCGTCTCTCAATATTTATTAACGATGTTACTAAGTATCTGCAAAACCATATAAAATTATTGCAAAATTTCAACTAAAATGAGTCACACACCCAGAGATTTCCAGACTACACCCAGACTTCTGTGCATTCATTGCGGCTTCCCTACATCCATGACTGAAAGTGAAGTGTCTGTCTACTGCACCTCCACTTCTAAAGCAAGGGTGAACCTACAGCCTGCGGTGTACTTCTGCATGAGGACCCAGAGGTATATTCCCATCTGAGAAATTTTTGGGCATATCAATAGATATGCATGTCCCGATAACATTTTTTTAAGGCTGAGTACGAGTACCGATATTTTTATTTAAGTACTCACCGATACCAATTACCAATACCAATTATAACAGTTTTATGTAGTTTTACAACAGCTGGAGGCAAACTGGTTTGGAAACACTGGCATATAAGGAGGAGAATGGGCATATGCCAGTGTTTCCTAACCAGCGTGCCTCTAGCTGTTGCAAAACTACAACTCCCAGAATGCCCGGACAGCCTTTGCGGGCATGCTGGGAGGTGTAGTCTTTTAACAGCTGGAGGCACACTGGTTGGGGATCACTATTATATGCCTATTCCCCCCCCCCCCCACCTTATTTTATTGTTCACTGTTTGTCTGTTTTAAAATGAAATGGAGAGAAATTTTATGAATTTCTCCTCTATTTCATGCACCACCATACCCACCTGGCCTGCTGCAATCCTTTCCCATGCAGATGCTCCAGAGTACTGGGAGGAAGTGGCTTTAACTTCCTCTCCAGTGCTAGGCAACCGCATGGGACTAGAAACACCACCGCACAGAAGTCCCGCCCCCAAGCCGATCAGCTGGGACACGCTGCCGTCCACATGCTGATCGGCTGGGAGCAGCGCCACCACCACCGCAGCCGCCCAGAAGAGAAGATAAGGCCACGCCGCCGCCCGGAAGAAGATGGGACATGCCGCCACCGCTGATCTGGGCCATGAGGTATCGGCTGTGGTATCAGCAACATTTGCACATACTCATGCAAATGTCCGGTATCAGCCACAATACCGATACTGGTATTGGGACATCCCTATCCATAGATAGACCATGAATATCTGATAGGTTTAGCATTCCAGAGAGGTGGCGTTTAGATGAAGAGGTGGTGCTGCTCTCTCCATTATTGTTTATACTGTAGGATTTGTGAAGTCCTCATCCATTTCAGTAACTTCCATAAACTACAATGGTGACACCTGTGTGCATAGGCGACCACCTCTTTTCTTTCTCTCTAGGGTACTGAATGGGGGAGCAGGGTACCATCATTCTTCCATTTCAGGGAGTCATGAGTCTTAGGACATCTCAGTATGATGTGTCAAAAGTTTTATAAAAAGACAGGTACACTTTAATATAGTAAGATCGATACCGAACCATGGACAAGATAAGTATTTTGCATTCTAGGGGCACTGTAACTTGCAGGATTCAGGAGCATCACTAGATCTTGACAGTTTGCTGAGAACACTCTATTATCTTGGGCTTATGACCGGGGTAAGGGGGTGTTTAGAGCTGTGGCCAGGGTAATAAGAGGAGAGTTACGGTGGGGCTTACAGTTCAGCTCTGTAATGATAACTGGTAAACCAGCAACAAGGTCTTGGGTGCCTAAGGCTCATTAAAATGCGTGGGATGTGAAGGCGAGCCTGTCTTGTTCGATCCTACATGAGAACTACTGTAGCACAATTGGTTTAAGGGGTATTCCCATCTGGGACATTTATGGCATATCAATGCTTGCGAGACTCTTTTCAGAAGACCCAAAGTGGTTTCCATTCATGAAAAGGACCTGTTCTTGAGATAGGAGCAGGACCCAGAGGTGGAACGAGTCTCAACCATCCGACATTTTGTAACAGACAGTGTGTGTGGACCCACTGTGCAAACTAACCAGTTTGACTTGGGGCTAAACCTAAGGGTGTTGTCTTGGCGGTTCCCTGGTATTCACCCTTTACCCCCTGTACAGGGATCTGGACTTAACTTCAGGGAACCAACCAGGAGTAGTCCTGGTGTAGTTGGCTGCTGACCCACAGGAGTCTGAGAAACTGGTGCAAATCACCAGGAATAAGGCAAAAGGTGTAGTCTGAACACGGTCCAAGGTCGGGGCAAGCTGAGTATGTGCTTAGTTTAGATGGCAGTTCCAAGGTCGGGGCAGGTGGCAAGGTGCAGACAAGAGACAAGTAGTCAGACAAGAGATCACACCTTCGCTGGTTTCTAGAGACTAAAAAACCTCAAGGCTCAGGCAAGGGGTTGGGAAAAGCAGCCCAACTAAATAGGGAGGCTGATCAGCACCTTTATCAGCAGATGGACAGGGAACCAGGGAAAAGGATTAACTCCAGCAGAATGTGGCATCATTTTAGAGGGGGGAAAAAAGAGACTCCAATTACTTATTTCAAGATGAGATCCTGTGAATCAGCTGGATGTTCAGAAGAAAGATTGAGACTCACTTACTGCTAATGTTTGCCACTGATGCCACCAGCCAGAGAAGGCAGGGGGGAAAGAAACATCTGTTTCCTCATGACAGTGCCACCACGGGCTCCATATTGTTAGTTACACCAGTGGCTTTCACATTTGTTCCAGTTTTCAAGCCATGTGATGTAATAAAAAAATATATGATGCTGCTAAAAATTAGTTACAGAAAGAGTCAGCTATATCAAGTGGGGAGTCTTGGTAATAGCCGTTGCACGGTACGTTATGAAGAGGTATTCCATATGATGAACAAGTGTGAGAAATACTAGAGATGAGATAGGTACTGGGTTACAGCATTTCACTTTAGTACTATTTTTGGATGGCTGTTTAAAAGGAACATCTGTGCCAACAGATCTCCAGGGATATTTTTGTCCAGCGAGAGCCATGGAGTTGTCTCCTGATGGTCCACCGAATGGTCAGATGTACTCATGCTGACTCTGCCTCATACTATAGACGCCTCTGAATTGCCTGTGGTTTCCTGCAGTCATTTAGGACTTTAAAGTGAAAGATTAAAGGCAGGCAATCATCATATTTCAATGCAGTCATCGTGCACGGTTCTATATTTTTTTTTTACGGTGTTTGTATCTGGTTGCTAAGTGGGATTAGGAGTAAGCCAGCGGCCTAATGCTTCTCATGATATAACTGAATTCAGACATTTTAACAAGAATATTTCTGCTCCCTCGTGAATATAATTCAGTTCTATATTTCAGCTCGGCCATAGAAATCTTCTACACAGTCTCCTTTGACTTGTCTTACATTCTGATTGACTGCATGTAGCTACTGCTCTCCGATGGATGTGTTTGGTTTGATATGGCCTCCTTTTATTTCTAGTGCAGAATTGTGTCTGTTCTTAAAGGGGTTATCCCATGACTAATGTAAAAAAAGGTAAATCAGACATCATATCATACATGACAATCTCTTTCTAACAAAGCTAGAACCAGCCCTGTACCTCACATGGATCCAGAGATCTAATTCATTGTTCTGCTGGATTTATATCAAGCTGACAGCTCAAGGGGAGTGTCTTTTCTGCTGCAGCTCAGGAGGCGTGTCCATGCTCTCCCTATCACAGCTCAGGGGGCGTGCCCATGCTCTTCCTATCACAGCTCAGGGGGCGTGTCCATGCTCTCCCTATCACAGCTCAGGAGGCGTGTCCATGCTCTCCCTATCACAGCTCAGGAGGCGTGTCCATGCTCTCTCTATCACAGCTCAGGAGGCAGTTGAAGGATGAAACTGAGCATGTGCAGCCATCTCAGCGAGCAGGACAAAGAAATAAAAAAATAAAATAAACAGCAGGTGGCGCTATACAGATACATTTTATTGAAAAACTCAGTGGCTGTGCTAAATTTTTAATTACATGCAGTTACAAAAGTATTTAGATCCAGGTGCTGATTTGAAAACTGTAGAATATTTTTCATGGGACAAGCCCTTTAATTTATAAGACCTGCATGGTTCAAAGTCCAGAAGTAAATCAGAAGGAACTAATTGTGGCAAAATCCAAATCTCCCTCTACAGAGAGATCAATATGGTGATAAAATAGTGATTTACTGCAATGCAATGACACAAAGTGCAATATTCTTGGAGTGCACTTTACACCTATTTTCATAGTCATATTGCACCGAGCCCCATTTTACTGAGTGTGTAAAAGTTAAATGGTAGAGGATAATAAATGCTCAGTAATGTACCCCTGGTAAACTAAGATGTCTCACTATAGTAATGAATAGTTCATTATTACCATGTGTTAGGATCTCAAAAGCGGAAGTAAACGCTTCAGTTTGGTCCCCATTCATTGTCAATTGGGACAAAACTGAACCAAACGGAATGCACCAAAATGCGTTCCAAGCAGCGTTTTTCTGTCCACGATGTGGCGCGGAGAAGGACAGATCCGCGACTGGCGTCAAGATAATTACCCCCTTTGCAGCTGAGAATCCTTTAAATGGAACAGGAGCTTCCTACAGCTTTTGAAGGGGGTTGTCTTCCCATTCAGTGCTCCAGTTGTTCCTCTAGATTCATGTAAAGCTTAGGGGGTGCGTCCTTTCTCAGGGATGTGTCCTTTCTGCAGCAGCTGGTGGCAGTTAAAGGATGCAACCTTCCATTTCAATGAGCAGGACAGAGAAATTAGAAAAAGATCAAACAGCAGGTGGCGCTATACAGATAGATTTCATTGAATAGCGCAATAGGTATAATAAATTTTTAATGACATGCAATTATAAAAGTATTCAGATCCAAGTGCTGGTTTGAAAACTGTAGAATATTTTTCGTGGGACAACCCCTTTAATAGTTGGGTATGCTTTCTATGAAGCCATACACCGCATGCTCTGCTATAGGAGGAGAGCAGAGATAAAAGCTGAAGGGGCTCTGTGCCAAGCTGAGCACTTCTCCCCCTACGTTTTCCTAATCCAGGCCTGTTGTGCTGCATCCCACGGTACAGTTCACTTCCATACAGTATCATAAGGATATTGTCATGTGACTGTTCTTTTACTCATACTGATGTCAATTCATTATGCTAAGTTATCATGTAGCGATTTATCACTCGGAATATAAAAAGATCATTGCCAAGAATACGGTAGTGACGTAAAATAGATCTCCGTTTGCCAGATAAAACAACATCTCCTTTCACATCGATGACTCACCGCCCTCCCCCCCCCCCCCCCCGGGGGAAAATAAACATTATGTCCATTCTTGTATGAAGAAGGGGTTAATCCCCGAAACGCGTTAAATGTAATTGGAATTAAAGAAGCATATCCATGAAGATCCTTGGCTAAAAACTAGCTGGACATTGTAATGGGCGGTACTGGAGCTGTGACAGAGAAAGAAGTGCATCATGGGTTTGGTTGGATACAGGAACAGGAAGTGCTACCTACAGGATGGGAACCAACCAAAAAGTACGGGGAAGATGTACCTGTGCAGAACCCCAGAACAGAGTCACTGCAAAGAGTTAACTGATGTCATGCTATATTGCTAAGTGAAATGTTCTATTTTGTGTACTTATTGACACTGTATGGATAATTACAGGTTGAGTTGCTGGGGAGATGGTACAGGGTCCATCCCAGAGGATTTTAGCTTGAGCAGAAGAAGAAGATAGTTTGTGAGAAAGCTCTGCAGACAAGTCCCAGAGAACCACCATCTATGAGACTTGTACAACCAATGGAATTTAGAAGGTCCAGAAGGCTGTGCACTGGAGTCAACCAGCAAGGTATTGTGCACGTTTATGGCAGAGAGACCTTACTGCTGTGAGAGGGAACATTGCTAACATATCCTTCCACACTTGGAGACGGCTTCGCCAGCTGTATCTGAAATCTGCACCCCCTCCGTCCAGGAATTTGTAGAAGCATTTAATAAAAACCTCATTGCCAGCCGAAGGTTCTGTTGAGAGGCTTTAGAAAGACACAGAAAAGGAGCACCACAACCCTCTTCATTGCTGTTGTCCATACACTTCTATTGGGGATGGATTGCACCGTGTTATTTACCCTTGTTATTACTGGATGGATTACTACTCCTATTCTGCACTTTAGTAAAGAGAGACTTATTTATTGATACCCACTGACCCGGGTATTGACCCCACTATACATCTGCCGCTGTATCCACAGTCCTGTCTTGTACCCTGCTTAATATCAAGGGAAGCCTAATCACCACCAGGCAGAAGACCCAACACCAGGGTGTGCCCAAAAGGAAGAAAGAGTGTGCCCTCCAGTCACTGCCCAGCCCCAGGAAGAGCAAAAATTGTTTGTGGAATCGCACTCACCAGATCTCGTGGTCACCCGGCATGCAACAGCCTACCTGGAGTCCAAGATTCATCAGGGCTCCTATATCATGGATGTCAAACTCATGGCCCTCCAGATGTTGCAAAACTACAACTCCCAGCATTCCCTGATAGCTGCAGTATGCCCAGGCATGATGGGAGTTGTAGTTTTGCAACAGCTGGAGGGCCACGAGTTTGACATCCCTGTCCTATATGATAAGTCCCATAAAAGAAGATGGAGGCAGCATGTCCGGTACAAAAAGGTCCCTTTATTGGGAGCCGCTTAAGTGAACAAACGTGCAGGGATGAGTCAGCCCCAGGAAGAGTCAGTGAGGAGACTGCGAATGAGTACTACTATCACCGTCAGGGCCACAACCACCATTCCCATCCTCCATGCACTCCCCAGCAGGGAGTGTAAAAAAAACACAGTAATCCTGGAAAACACCTTCAGGTCTTGTCATTATGGGGTCAAAAATGTATTTTTCCAGGTTTTGACTTACACTGATGCAAATGCTGAGAAAATGACCTGGCAACAGTCGTGCGTGTCCTTCTGCTCCTTTTTTGGGGGGAAAGGGACCCCTATACTCATGATACCCCCACGATCAGGTGGTTATCTCCGGTCCTGTGGATAGGGGGTTAACTTTAGAACTTGGCACAACCCTCTTAACTACAGGGACCCTGCACAGACCTATGGGATGTTGGCAATTTGTAAGCCTGTACTGCCAGGCACATCATGTAAATGCAGAATACTGAGCAGCGGTGGGATTGTTTCAATTATAGAACGGGGGTCATTTTTAAATACCGCTAGGAGATCAAAGAATATATTGGATTTTTTTACCATTTATTCCAGCGGGGATGTCTGCGTGTGCAGTATAACCTCATGGCTACCCGATTGCCTCTGAAGCTGCTGCACTCCTTGGACCTTAGTCTTAGAAGAATGAGCAGAAGGTGTCACAAACTTGATAAACAGGGTGAATAACATCAATATAATAGAAAGCAAATGCTGAGATGTATGATCCTCTACAAGGCCATAAACATTAACAGATGCTGTTTTTAACTTTCCCATATTGGACTTGATGAGCTCCTAAATGTGCGGTGGACACCACAGATGATTCATCGCTGATCTGACTATTAGCTTATCTTGAATCAGAAGATAAATGTTCAAAAAGGCAAAATAGTTTATTTTCAAAACTTATTTTTCTATAACAGGGAAAATGGTCAAAATATGTTTATTTGCGTGGCCATTTATGTATTTTGGGTATCACTACAATGTATTGGAGGAACTAATCGAGAGTTTGTGCGAAGGACCATCAGGCTGAATTTAGTATATAAAGGGCATCTCAGGAGTCATCAGAAGCTGGATAATCTAATAAACTAATTGGCATTATAATAACTCATAACATTATTGTATATTACACAACCGCACCTGGTTAATTCTCTCATGGGAAGAAGGATAGTCCTAAAGTCCTTGCTTAAAGGGAACCTGTCACCTGGAATTTGGCAATAGAGCTAAGGACATGGGCTGCTAGATGGCCGCTAGCACATCCGCAATATCCAGTCCCCATAGCTCTGTGTGCTTTTATTGTATGAAAAAAAAACTGATTTGATAGATATGCAAATTAACCTGAGATGAGTCCAGCGTGAAGGAGCCCAGCACCTCCCCGCATCCTCAGAATCTCCTCCTTGCTCCCCGACGTCAGAAAGCTAGAGCGCCGTAATCTCGCGAGCTAGCGCATGCGCAGTGTCAGCATAGTGTTCCTTCCCTGTGCTGGCATCAGCCTCAGGGAACGACCTGCGCATGCGCTAGCTCGCGCATCGCGAGATTACTCCGCTCTAGCTTTGTGACGTCGGGGAGCAAGGAGGAGATTCGGACGAAGCGGGGCGGTGCTGGGCTCCTTCACGCTGGACTCATCTCAGGTTAATTTGCATATGGATCAAATTGTTTCTTTTCACACAATAAAAGCACACAGAGCTATGGGGACTGGATACTGTGGACGTGCTAGCGCTGATCTAGCAGCCCATGTCCTCAGCTCTATTGCCAAATTCCAGGTGACAGATTTCCTTTGACATTCCTCCGGAAGGCTTCTTTCACACTTCTGTTCATAGTTCCGGTAGGCTGTTCCGGCAGCGTACCGGAGCTCCCTGGTTCCGGCATTGCCAGATGTTAGCAGAATGCTTGCCGGCCCCACTGACAATAATGGGATACAAAATATCTATCTGCTCCCCAGAAAACATGCCGGGATTTGTCAGACAGAAACTGCTGCACACATGGGCTTTTGTCCAGCCGAATCCAGGAATATTTGCCGGGGAGCAGCCGGATCTCATTATACTAGGTATGGAAGGATGAAACTAGCCTTCCGCTGTACTGGCCGCACCACTGAAACAGATCAATCCAAGAAGATGTTTACACTAACACACTGAAAAAATCAGAGCGGAATCCACATGTGGTTTTTTCCAGAGCGGATCTGTGGCAAAAATGAGTTGAAAATGCATGGAGCTGTTTTTTTTGCTTCTCATTCATTTCAATGGGAGATGTAGCACAGATTCTGCCCCAAGATAGGACATGTTGTTTCTTTTTTCCACGTCGAAAAAATAGGTTTTGGAGCTAATTTTGAGTCAGAAACGCGCCAAAAAACTCCATGTGAACTGCATGCACATGACCATATTTTTCTTCAGCACACAGACCCATTCATTTTGATGGAGCCATACACACATCCGTATTTTTGGCGGATTTGTGTGGCCGTTCCGCAAGTTATAGAACATGTCCTATTCTGGTCCGTTTTGCAGATGGATAGGGATTTCTATTGATGGGAGTGAGAAAAATGTGGAATGTACACATAAGGTATCTGTATTTTGCAAATATGTGGTTTGTATGCATTCCTGACAATGGCTAGGCATGCTTCCGATGAGATAGCACAGGGATCAGCAACCTTCAGCACTCCAGCTGTGGTGAAACTACAACTCCCAGCATGCACACTTGCTTAGCTGTTTTCAGAACCCCCATAGAAGTGACTGGAGCATGCTGGGAGTTGTAGTTTCACCACATCTGGAGTGTCAAAGCGAAGGTTGCTGACCACTGAGATAGCAGATGGTGTTCTGGGGATATCCTCCCAGACCTGGATCAGGTATCGGTGATCTCTTGGACATTCAGTGGTCCTACTTGGTGGTTCCAGATGCAGTGATACAGAATGCCCCAGAGGCTCTCTATTGGATTCAGGACTGGGGAATGTGAGGACCAGTCAATGGCCTTAATGCCTTCCTTATCCTGGTACTACCTACACATGAGGAGGAGGAACCCAGGTCAAATGCACCAGAGTAAGGTCTCACAACGGCTCTAAAGCCTCTTTCACACGAGCGTGACGGATTAGGTCCGGATGCATTCAGGGTACGTTCAGTGAAACTCACACCATTTTGCAAGCAAGTTCAGTTGTTCAGTTTTTTCCGCGCGGGTGCGATGCATTTTGATGCGTTTTTCACGTGCGTGATAAAAAAACTGAAGGTTTACAAACAACATCTCTTAGCAACCATCAGTGAAAAACGCATCGCACCCGCACTTGCTTGTGGATGCAATGCGTTTCTCACGCAGCCCCATTCACTTCTATGGGGCCAGGGCTGCGTGAAAAACGCAGAATATAGAACATGCTGCGATTTTCACATGGGGCCTAAGGCCCCTTTCACACAGGCGTTGCGGGAAAATGTGCGGGTGCGTTGCGGGAACATGCGCTATTTTTCTGCGCGAGTGCAAAACATTGTAATGCGTTTTGCACGCGCGTGAGAAAAATCGGCATGTTTGGTACGCAAACCCGAACTTCTTCACAGAAGTTCGGGCTTGGGATCGGTGTTCTGTAGATTGTATTATTTTCCCTTATAACATGGTTATAAGGGAAAATAATAGCATTCTGAAGACAGAATGCATAGTACAGGGCTGGAGGGGTTAAATATATATTTTTTAACTCACCTTAATCCACTTGATCGCGCAGCCCGACTTCTCTTCTGTCGTCTTCTTCTTTGCTGTGTGCAGGAAAAGGACTTGTGGTGACGTCACTCCGGTCATCACATGGTCCGTCACATGATCTTTTACCATGGTGATGGACCATGTGATGACCGGAGTGACGTCACCACAGGTCCTTTTCCTGCACACAGCAAAGAAGAAGACAGAAGAGAAGCCGGGCTGCGCGATCAAGTGGATTAAGGCGAGTTAAATTATTTTTTTAACCCCTCCAGCCCTGTACTATGCATTCTGTATTCAGAATGCTATTATTTTCCCTTATAACCATGTTATAAGGGAAAATAATAATGATCAGGTCTCCATCCCGAACGTCTCCTAGCAATCGTGCGTGAAAATCACACCGCATCTGCACTTGCTTGCGGATGCTTGTGATTTTCACGCAACCCCATTTATTTCTATGGGGCCTGCGTTACGTGAAAAACGCACAAAGAGGAGCATGCTGCGATTTTCACGCAACGCACAAGTGATGCGTGAAAATCACCGCTCATGTGCACAGCCCCATAGAAATGAATGGGTCGGTATTCAGTGCGGGTGCAATGCGTTCAACTCACGCATCGCATCCACGCGGAATACTCGCCCGTGTGAAAGGGGCCTAAGAGTAAGGCCCCTTTCACACGGGCGAGTATTCCGCGCGGATGCGATGCGTGAGTTGAATCTACAGAACACCGATCCCAAGCCTGAACTTCTGTGAAGAAGTTTGGGTACCAAACATGCCAATTTTTATCACGCGCGTGCAAAACGCATTACAATGTTTTGCACTCGCGCGCATGTTCCAGCAACGCACCCGCACCTTTTCCCGCAACGCCTGTGTGAAAGGGGCCTAAGAGATGTAAGTCTCCAACTGATCCAAATATCAAACAGCTGGGACAAAGTAAACTGGTGATCTCATGAAATGTCAAAAGCAAAAGTAGGAAGACAGGAAGGGAAAGTGGAACAGAAAAAGGATGGAAAGGGAAAGAAAGGAAAGAAGAAACGTTGGAAAGAGAGGGGGGGGGGGGGTACAGAATGGAAACAAAAACTACAAAAAACATAAAAAAGAAAGCAAATTTTGTAAGCCAGTCTCTCTATTACTTCTAGTAGACTCACACAAGGGCATACAGATTACCATCAGGGGAGGACTGGGAACTTAAAGTGGCCCCGTTTTTTAGTCGGGTCTAAATTGATGGAAGGCACTCCCAGCAATACCATATGCTGGCACATTATACCAGCCCAACAAAGCCAAATACCACAGTCCATCACAAAATACATCCCCAAAACTTCTACTGGACGGCCGTGAGGAGGGCTCAGGCAGCCCCCTGGGCATCGGTCCACCGGGAGATTTCCCTGTAAGGTTAAAATGGCCAATCCGCCCCTGATTACTATCGCTGGCAGACAGGTGTGACACATGGGACCTTATAGCGGCAGGACAACACAAGAGACCACTACTCCAAAACAATCAGCAGTCTCCAACTAGGATTAGTTTTTGAAACCAGCTAGTCAGTTCTAATAACTCCTTTTTACTAAAAAAAAAGGGAGGCCAATAGCGGGGCTTACTCTGGTTGGTAAGCCCCACTATTGGCTTACTGGTAGGCTACCAACCAGAGTAAGCCCCGCTATTGGCCTCCCTTTTTAGTAGCAGGAGCGTCCCACTGGCCCGCTGCTATCCTAACTCATACAGTCAGTGCTAGTAGGACTCATCGCTGACATCGGTGTACTGCTGTTCCTTATTTTCATCTGTAACGGCAGCTTTGTTTGCCCCACATTTTGGTTCATGTCCCCTGATGAGTCTTCCTCATCAAAGACAGAAACGTGGCACGTCGGGCAGTGCAATAGGGCTGGAATAGGGCCAAGGCAGTTCGAAGGGCAGGTTCTGGACAGGGTGGCCCCTTTCTGGGCGAGTGCTCTGTATGGACAGGTAGGGAGTTCTAGGTCCCTGGTCACTTTCAATAGGACTTATCGAGGGACAACTCCACTGTACCCACTGCCTGTAAGCGGTAGCACCAGGACCACCTCACTACTACGTGTCTACCCGCCAGGACCCCCCATTGATAATACTGGCAGGTCCGGCACAATACCGGATCCGGTAAAGCGATTTATTTAAAATCATTTTTCTGGTCACAAAAAAAGTCGCACGGACACAAACAAAAATTTGTGTCTGTTGAGATATTTGGCGCACCAGATTTAAGTTGGAACGCCCATGATTGTTGTGATTACTGTTATTATAAGTTACGTTTTATATTGGTACTCCCTTCCTTGGATATTTGAGCCGGCTCATAAATGATAGCGTCTCGTCGTTATGCGCCAATTCCTGTAGGGAACGCACTGTGTGCCGCGTTGAGGGTCACACAGGAATGCCGCGTACAAGGACCCTACTAAATGACTTTTAGCTGTAGACTCCTGCTGCAGTGGTTGTAGAGCCAGATCCAGAACACAAGACGTCTGTGGGATATGCTGTGGGGTCTCTGGAAACCAGTGGTGTTCAGATGTTACCCAACCCATACACACAGAATTACGGTATATAAGGTGTATAGATTGCATTATAAAATACAAGCACTGAGGAAACGGTTTGTATATATCCTTTAATATTCTGTATGTTTTAATGTACGTCTTTACACACGTTAATTATAATTTGCTAAATACTGCCACCTAGTGGAAATTGTATTAATTTCACTTGCATGAAATAAGAGAACTGGCTTCAGTCTCGCACACTAAGGCCTCTTGCACATGGGCGTCACGGATTGGGTCCGGATGTGTTGCGTGTGCATTGCAGAAAACCCACGCGAGTGCGCATGCAATTTCAGTCAGTTTTGTCTGCGATTGCGTTGTTCAGTTTTTTTCCACGTGAGTGCAAAGAGTTTTAATGTGTTTTGCACGCACGTGATAAAAAATTGAATGTGGTACCCAGACCTGAACCCGGACTTCTTCACTGAAGTTCGGGTTTGGGTTGGGTGTTCTGTAGGTTTTATTATTTTCCATTATAACATGGTGAGCGCGATGACATCAGCGCAGGTCCTTTTGCAGGTCCTGCAAGAAGAAGAAAGAAGACGATAACAGCTGCGCGATCAAGTGGACGATCACGCGCGTGCAAAACGCATTAAAACACTTTGCACTCGCGCAGAAAAAAACTAAACAACGCAATGCAAAACTGACTGAAATTGCGTGCTCACTCGCGCAGGTTTCCCACAACGCATCCGGATCAAACCCGTGACGCCCGTGTGCAAGAGGCCTTAGGCTGGGTTCACATACGTGCTGCGCGGCTAATTACAGCATGGTGAAACAGCATGCATTTTTAGCGCAAATTCGTTTTTGTGAAGCAATTTTTTGGGCCACGTGGTTTTATATGTCCAATTTCCCAAAAATGTTTTACCTATGAAAACTGCTGCGATCTATAGTAAATGCATGCGATACTGTGCGCAGTAACTAGCCATGTGGCACACCACTACTAGGCTCATGCACACGAACGTGTGTCGGCCGGGCCCATGCTGCGGACTGAAAATTGCGGTCCACAATGCATGGGCACCGACCGTGGCGCCGCATGCTGATCGCGGATCCATTCACTTGAATGGGGTCCGCGATCCGCACTGCAAAAAAGTAGTGCATGCACTAGTGATTGGGTCCGCCTCTGTGATGCAGGGTGCACACGGTTGGTGCCCGCAATACAGGCACGGTCGGGCAATGGCCGTGTGCATGAGCCCTTATGATGTCAGAATGCATAGGAACAAACCTTATGGACACAGGAAATGTTAGAAACCAGTTTCAATTTAAGCCTCTTTCACACGAGCGCGTTTTCCGCGTAGATGCAATGCGGGAGGTGAACGCATTGCACCCGCACTGAATCCTGATCCATTAATTTCTATGGGTCTGTGTACATGAGCGTTGTTTTTCACGCATCAGTTCTCCGTTGCGTGAAAATCGCAGTGCATCCGCAAGCAAGTGCTGATGCAATGGGTTTTTCACTGATGGTTGCTAAGAGATGTTGTTTGTAAACTTTCAGTTTTTTATCACGCGCATGAAAAACGCATCAAAACGCATTGCACCCGCGCGGAAAAAACTGAATGTAATTGCAGACAAAACTGACTGAACTTGCTTGCAAAGTGGTGCGAGTTTTCCAGAACGCACCCGGACCTAATTAGTCACGCCTTAGGCCTCTTTCACACGAACGTGTCCGGATTAGGTCCGGATGCATCCTGGTGCATTGCGGCAAACCCGCAATTGCAAAAAACTGACTGTGGTACCCAGACCCGAACTTCTTCACAGAAGTTCAGGTTTTGGTTCAAGGTTGTGTAGATTGTATTATTTCCCCTTATAACATGGTTATAAGGGAGAATAATATCATTCTGAATACAGAATGCATAGTATAATAGGGCTGGAGGGGGTTAAAAATAATAATTAACTCACCTCAATCCACTTGTTCGCGCAGCCGGCATCTCTTCTGTCTTCATCTGTGAGGAATAGGACCTTTGATGACGTCACTACGTTCATCAGATGGTCCGTCACATGATCCATCACCATGGTAATAGATCATGTGACGGACCATGTGATGAGCGTAGTGATGTCATCAAAGGTCCTATTCCTCACAAGAGAGGACAGAAGAGATGCCAGCTGCGCGAACAAGTGGATTAAGGAGCATGCTGCGATTTTCACGCAACGCACAAGTGATGCGTGAAAACCACTGCTCATGTGCACAGCCCCATAGAAATGAATGGGTCCGGATTCAGTGCGGGTGCAATGCGTTCAACTCACGCATTGCACCCGTGCGGAAATCTCGCCCGTGTGAAAGGGGCCTAAAGGGTTTTTCCAACTAACAATACTTACCCCACAGGATAGCTGATAAGGATCTGATCACTGGGGGTCTGACAGCATGGACCCATCGAGATCACAAGAACAGACGTCCCTCAGCGCTAACATTTGTAAGAACAGAACTCTACGAGGCCAAAGTAATAATCCCTCTTTGTACCCCCAACAAAGTAATACTGCCCAAAATAATAGTGCCCCACCAAATACCCCCTTTGTGCCTCAAATGTTGAGTCACAATGAGGGGAGTTTATTTAAAAGGTTATGTCACTAAAGTATCACTATGCAATGAACGGGACTATTGGAAATGAAGTATTACTGCATTATACATGCAATACAAATATTGTTAGGATAGCGCCCTCAGCTGTTTATCCTTCTGGTCCACCTTCTTCTGCATTCAGAGGTGGACATACATGCTCAGTATCTTCTCTGCTCCCATCCCTTCAGTGCCAGTGTAGTGATCTCATAGTGAAGCAAGCCAGACACCTTTCATTGATTCATCCTTACTTCGAAATTCATAGCCGTATATACAGTCATGGCTGTAAGTGTTGGCGCCCCTGAATTTTTATTTTTTTTAGTTACAAACCGGATTCCAAAAAAGTTGGGACACTATACAAATCGTGAATAAAAACTGAATGCAATGATGTGGAGGTGCCAACTTCTAATATTTTATTCAGAATAGAACATAAATCACGGAACAAAAGTTTAAACTGAGAAAATGTACCATTTTAAGGGCAAAATATGTTGAATCAGAATTTCATGGTGTCAACAAATCCCCAAAAAGTTGGGACAAGGCCATTTTCACCACCGTGTGGCATCTCCCCTTCTTACAACACTCAACAGACGTCTGGGGACCGAGGAGACCAGTTTCTCAAGTTTAGAAATAGGAATGCTCTCCCATTCTTGTCTAATACAGGCCTCTAACTGTTCCATCGTCTTGGGCCTTCTTTGTTGCACCTTCCTCTTTATGATGCGCCAAATGTTCTCTATAGGTGAAAGATCTGGACTGCAGACTGGCCATTTCAGTACCCGGATCCTTCTCCTACGCAGCCATGATGTTGTGATTGATGCAGAATGTGGTCTGGCATTATCTTGTTGAAAAATGCAGGGTCTTCCCTGAAGGAGATGACGTCTGGATGGGAGCATATGTTGTTCTAGAACCTGAATATATTTTTCTGCATTGATGGTGCCTTTCCAGACATGCAAGCTGCCCATGCCACACGCACTCATGCAACCCCATACCATCAGAGATGCAGGCTTCTGAACTGAGCGTTGATAACAACTTGGGTTGTCCTTGTCCTCTTTGGTCCGGATGACATGGCGTCCCAGATTTCCAAAAAGAACTTCGAATCGTGGCTCGTCTGACCACAGAACAGTCTTCCATTTTGCCACACTCCATTTTAAATGATCCCTGGCCCAGTGAAAACGCCTGAGCTTGTGGATCTTGCTTAGAAATGGCTTCTTCTTTGCACTGTAGAGTTTCAGCTGGCAACGGCGGATGGCACGGTGGATTGTGTTCACTGACAATGGTTTCTGGAAGTATTCCTGAGCCCATTCTGTGATTTCCTTTACAGTAGCATTCCTGTTTGTGGTGCAGTGTCGTTTAAGGGCCCGGAGATCACGGGCATCCAGTATGGTTTTACGGCCTTGACCCTTACGCACAGAGATTGTTCCAGATTCTCTGAATCTTCGGATGATGTTATGCACAGTTGATGATGATAGATGCAAAGTCTTTGCAATTTTTCGCTGGGTAACACCTTTCTGATATTGCTCCACTATCTTTCTGCGCAACATTGTGGGAATTGGTGATCCTCTACCCATCTTGGCTTCTGAGAGACACTGCCACTCTGAGAAGCTCTTTTTATACCCAATCATGTTGCCAATTGACCTAATTAGTGTTAATTGGTCTTCCAGCTCTTCGTTACGCTCAAATTTACTTTTTCCAGCCTCTTATTGCTACTTGTCCCAACTTTTTGGGGATTTGTTGACACCGTGAAAATTTGAATCAACGTATTTTTCCTTTAAAATGATACATTTACTCAGATTAAACGTTTGATCTGTCATCTACGTTCTATTACAAATAAAATATTGCCATTTGCCATCTCCACATCATTGCATTCAGTTTTTATTCACAATTCGTTTAGTGTCCCAACTTTTTTGGAATCCGGTTTGTATTTCTCCCCGAAAATTATTTTCCATTACACGTCTTGTTATACACGTTTATTTCCTTTGTGTGTATTGGAACAACACAAAAAAAAAAAAGAGAAAAAAAGCCAAACATTATATAATTTCACGCAAAACTCAAAATATGGGACAAATTTACTGCCACCCTCAACTTAATATTTGGTTGTACACCCTTTGGAAGAAATAACTGAAATCAATTGCTTCCTATAACCATGAACAAGCTTCTTAGGCTACTTTCACATCCGCGTTTGGTGCAGATCCATCATGGATCTGCACAGATGGATCCGTTCAGATAACACAACAGTCGGCATCCGTTCAGAACGGATCCGTTTGTATTATCTTTAACATAGCCAAGACGGATCAGTCTTGGACACCATTGAAAGTCAATGGGGGACGGATCCATTTTCTATAGTGCCAGATTGTGTCAGTGAAAACGGATCCGTCCCCATTGACTTAGGCCTCTTTCACGACTGTATGGCTTTTTCAGTGTTTTGCGGGCCGTTTTTTCCAGATCCGTTGTTCTGTTTTTTGTTTCCGTTGTGGGACCTGCACCTATATTCGAGAACGGAGCCCCGAAAGTGAAGGAGAGAGCACTGCGCATGCACCCTCCATTCATTTCTATGGGCCGCCGAAAATAGCCGAGCACTGGCTCGGCTATTGCCGTCTGCCCCATAGAAATGAATGGGAGCATGGGCCACGCATGCGCAGCACGCTCCCATTCACTTCAATGGGAGAGGCAGGGATTAGCGCTTGGTGGTGGACGGACCCTGGGAAATCTGTCTTCCAGCCACAGCGCTCCCCGCTACGTTCTCGATATAGGTGTGGTTCCCACACCTTTTTTTTTCAATAGTTATGTTGGTCTCACTACATTTGGCTGAGCATCCGAGTCCAGGAATACCCCTTTAACTAGACAACTGATTAGAAACCCCTGATGGTTCATTAGAAGCAGGAACAAAACTGTAGGGTATGGAATAGGGTGCAGGGCTCCCAAATGTGGGAGAACATATCAGTAGGTAGTGCCCCTCCCTTCTGGAGTTAAAGGGTTATTCCCCTCTTGGACATTGGGGGCATATTACCGAATGTCTGATAGGTGTGGGTACCACCTCTGGGACCCGAACCTATACTTAGGACGGAGCCTGCAAAGTGCTGGAGGGCGGTGCATCTGCGGCTGCCCTCCATTAATTTCTATGGGATTGCCGAAAATAGCTGAGCGGCACGAAATAAATGGGAAGCGCAACCGCACATGCGTGGCCTCCGCTCCATTCACTTCTATGGGCTTACAGAAATAGCCGAGCCAGTCCCATGGAAATGAATGGAGCGTGGCCATGCATGCGAGGTGTGCGCTCTGGCACTTTGCAGGCTCCATAGATGGGACCTGCACCTAGTGATATGCCCCCAATGTCCAAGATTGGAATACCTCTTTAAAGGGGTATTCCATGATTTTTTTTTTTTTATCTCATGATCTCCATCCCCCCAATTTGAATAACAACTGTTCCACTGATGATCATTAAAAGTTGCCTATCGGTCCAGCGCTGCACTCCCCAGTCAAATGATGCTCCTGGTGCTTACAATGTGCACATGATCCTAGCCCAGTTACAACCTATTTGTCAGTCATCACTGTCAACATGTTCGTGACATCATGCAAGTCAGCGCTTGAGGCTGCCTGACTGCGCAGGCGCAGCTGGCCTGGTTAGGGATGGGGATAGTATTATATGCTCTACAGGGCTAGCGATAGATTCATTCTCACGCATGTATTATGGTGATGGAGCGCAGGGGGCAGGCCATGAACGTGTCGTGAGTGATGACTGACATGTGTACTGTGGGTTGTAATCGAGTTAGGGTTCACGTGCACAATGTACGGCATGTGATCCAGGAACATATCATTTCACCAGGAGCACAGCGCTGGCCCGGTAGGCAACTTTTAATAAGTATCAATGCAAAAAATGCTAGTCTTAACAAGGATGGGGCATGAAATGAACACAAATAAAATCTCAGAATACCCCTTTAAAGCATATTCATAATTTCAAACTAAACTGGATGAGAGGCATGGACTGCACCCATGACATACAATTATAAACAGCTAATGGTGTTATAAACAGCTACGTTATATAGCCACAAACTACAAAATAAAGAGCAAAACGCAATACTATAAAATATAAAAAGAATTTATTAAGAATCAATGATTATAAGTGGTCATAAAAAAACAACAAAAAAAAAAAAAAAGTTATAGCTACTTATTCGCACTGATGGAGGGCAAAACGTCTGCATTAGAGATGGAAAGAACCTGCTCTCCTTCCATGCCCTTTGCCACCCACATCTTCTTGTAACGTGTCTCGTGACTGTCCTGTGCTTTGGCTTCCTCGGCAAGTCCATTGGGTAGAGGTTTTCCACTGCTGTCACTGACAAATACAGACGGAGTCTTTGGGAGCAGTTCAAACTTTTGCAGTGTGCCCGGCCAGAAGTAACTTGGTCTCGGCCCATGCTCGCGCTCGCTCGCTGTGACTTTGGGGTTCCTTGGTGTGAGAAACAGGTTTTCGCTCATGGAAGAGCTGCCTAGATGTGTCTGGGCTACTGGAATCTCTTCCATGGACTCAGCAGAATCAGAGTGATACTCTGCAGGTGGCCCCGCAGCCTGCACTGGACACATGTTAATGGGAGCCAATACAGGTAAAGACCTCGATGGGAAATTGGGAGAATGGATGTCCAGACCTGGAGGTGCCAGGGACACTGGAACTTCTAGAAAACAGAATAACTAAAATGTCATATTTCATGCTAAAATTTCACAGTTTAAAAATTTCGAAAAAAGATTAATAACTTCAAGGAATTTAGTTTTGCACAGATTCTGAGTTATTTCAAGCATTTTTTTTTTTTTTATTGCTCTTGGAAACGGACAGCACTCTGTTGTCAGAAGTATCACATTACAATTACGGCAGAACTATCATCTAAGCTCCCACATAGGTTATCATTGTGGCAGGTCGTAGTCAGCCATGCGTCTCCCCTGCAAAGCCCTGGGGGGTGGCATTATGGACAGGTCATCCAAAGCAAAGGTCCCTTGCACTCAGACGGGATGCCCCTTTACATATCTAGACTGAGTGGCCAATAACATTGCTATACGTGCACGTACTAAAACTGGTGATACATCAAAAAATATTTTGTAGGATTATTTTCAGAATGTATTAATATTAGGTCATGTCTTCAGACCATGGAGCATGCAGCCACATCACTGCTGCACCACAATGTCACTTTATGACACAGAAGTCCTGTGAGGACAAAGGTAAATTAAACCACTGTTCACACGACCCTTGCTTGAGGTTTCCATTGCTGATGGGTTCTTCCCTTTATGCCATTAAATGGGTCTTGTGGGAGTTCGACACTGATGGCCTATCCTCAGGATAGGTCATTAATATAATGATCCTGGGGGTCCGATTCTCAGCACCACCATGATCAGCTGTTTGAAGAGGCCATGGTGCTCAAGTGAGCGCCCAGATCTTATCCTAGGCCATTGACGTCACTTTCATTGGTCACATATTTTGCAGCTCAGTTCAAATGAATGGGTCTGGGCTGCAACACCAAGCACTGCCACTATACAATGTATGGCGCTGTGCTCGGCATGTTGTAAGGATGTTTACCACCGTGCCATGATCTCTTCAGACAGACGATCAACCGGGTGCCAGGAGTTGTGCTCCCACTAATCAGATACTGATGTCCTCTCCTGAGGATAGGCCATTACTATTGAACTCCCAAGCAAAACCCCTTAATGAGCGTCAATGAGCTTGTTCAGCCAACAGCTATCTCCTCCCGTGACCCCCCACATGCCCACTGTGCAAATCCAACTGCCCGACTTCTGCAGTTGGGGGAAGAGTCAAGAGGCATCCATCAGGCTCTCCTATTTTGTATATTAGAGTATACAGGTATCAGGGGGGTGTCTGGGGTTAGGGAAGCAGTTCTAGAGATGGGAAAACCTGTTTAAAGCATAAAATACACAATACTGCACTGCTTCCCATCCAGGGTTCCTGGAAGCGCCTGTCCATTTTTCTTTTGGGATGCCAATCTGGTTTCGGTCTGCTCATGGAAACCTGGCGCAGGCACAGGAAAGGCAGCATAAAAATCCATACAAGAATATAGAAATAATGTTTTACTGCCAACATACATTTTCTTTGATGGTTGAATGAGGAAAGGGGCTCCCCGGGTGTGGATACGGTTTCAGGGGTTTTATCAAGGTAATAAGGCAGAGAATCAATGCAGGGAATGGCTGCACATCAATAGGTTACAGTACAGACTTAAAGAGGACCTTTCACTCGTATACAAACTAAAAACTAACTCTATCTGTGGGCAGAGCGGCGCCCAGGGATCCCCCTGCACTTACTAGTATGCCTGGGCGCCGCTCCGTTCGCCCGGTATAGGCTCCGGTGTCTCAGCTTCGTCTGTTGTATTGGACTGATTTTTTGTAGGAGGCGTGTCCCTTGCTGCAGCACTGGCCAATCGCAGCGCACAGCTCATAGCCAGGCTTAATATGTATTTGTGTGTCTGTAATAATGCTGTGTTCACATTATTGTAAATGTATCAGTTTCTCTTTTCCATCAGAGCCACAGAAACGTGGGGAAAAAAAAATATGGCCCCTTTCAGCACTGATAGGTTATTGATTTATGATGCTATGTAACCCTTAGAGGTCGGGAATGTATTGGATAACACTGACATAATGCTGTCAGTGTTATCCTATACATTCCAGAACTGTAAGGGTTACCTAGCATCATAAATCAATATAATGCTATGCAACCCAGTCAGTGCCGGGAGCTGCTGCATACTCCTGCTGCGAGTCTGATGCGTGGGACTCGCTTATCTGAAAGGGGCCAATGTCAGATAAAACTGACAGATTCCCTTGACGTTAGAGGATAATTACACTGTCCTCCCAACAGGCATAGGTGGCACCGACTCTAGCTGGCCACGTGCTGCCGTACTGGGGCATAATGGGGTTTGTGGCAGAGCACAGAGGAAGACAAAGCAGGGTGAAATCTAAATTCAAGATGGTGAGGTCCCATCTACAGCATAAATAGGACTGGGAGGTCTGTCTATCTAATTATCTACTCCAGCTATCCTATCCGCCTAAACTATCCATCATATATATCCAAATCTATCTATCCATCCATCCATCCATCCATCTTATGCTATCTATCTATCCTAATCATTATAGGACTTTAGAATATGTGATTTATTTTATATTTAGTATAAATAAAAGACATTTATTAAGACCAGTGTTTTCCATGCCGGTCTCAAGTCCCTCTTATCTGCAGGAGAAAGCACCAAAGTTATGAAGGGGCGCGGGCTTCCACATAAGTTTGGTGCTTCGTCCGACATGCCGTGCAACAGACTTAACTCTATGCCAGCCCTCTTGTTGACGTAGGTCGCAGCCATTTTCCACACTAAAAACAGACGTGGAAAATGATAAATGAGCCGGGCTGCGCTGCCCACACACCCTTTTCTCGCCACTTTGGGAAAGTGGCACGAGTGGGGAAAAGTCACATATTTTCCTGCACAATGGTGTGTTCCAAAATTTACAACCTAGTTACACCACAAGCGTGGCGTCAATAGATTAGTAGTGCCTCTTTGCGTTTTACGACCACTGTGTATTACTATATCCATTAGAAACAGGCCTATAGGTCTTTGCCATCCCTTATTCGTCACATTTGTTTCCATTGGAGTTGCCATTTGAGTTAATGAGAGCAGGCCAGTGCACATATCTTCTGAATATGAGGGGCTTGACTATCCCTGAAGAAGAGCACCACTTGTCCTCTCTGATACGTCGAACCGCTGTCTGTGACGTCAAGGAGTAGGTGTGCACAAGCTACGCATAGGACCCCACCAGCCAGAACGACTCCACCATACTCTCTCAGTGCAGTCTTCTAGGTCTATGCAGTGATGAAAAGTTTTTGATGGAGTGCGTCTTTAAAGGCTATGGATACCTTTGGGTCCTTTTTTATGATTGCATTTTACTCATTTTGGGCAAAATTTTTTTTTTTCAATTGGTCTGTATTAAAAAGGTTCAGCTGTTTCTGAGTTACAAGGGTTAAAAATCAGTGTTACAGTCTGTTTTTATCATGACATCTGATGTGTAGCTCTTATTCCCTGACCTCAAACACCTATTTAAGGCTGGGTTGACATCTGCATCCTTAATTCCGGCAGTCTGTTCCATCGAGGGAACAGACTGCCGGAATTTGGCCAGGCTACAAATGCTACACGCAGCATTTTTTGTCCGGCCAAAAGCTGGCACATATATCAGTAAGCAGCTGAACTGCCACCGGATTCTATTACAGTGCGGTGCACGGTGGTATCAGGCATAGCCGGATAGGGTAAACTCTGGCAGTCTGTTCCTCCGGCGGAACAGACTCAGGCCTCATGCACACGGACGTTTTTTTTTGCGGTCCGCAAAAACTGTTTCCGTTGTTCCGTGATCCGTGGCCGTTTTTTTTTTCGTGGGTCTTCCTTGATTTTTGGAGGATCCACGGACATGAAAAGTGAAAAAAAAAATCTAAGTCAAGTTTGCCTTTGAAATGATAGGAAAAAACGGACACTGATCACGGAGGCGGATGACAATCTTGTGTGCATCCGTGATTTTTCACGGACCCATTGACTTGAATAGGTCCGTGAAAAAAAAAAAATAGGACAGGTCATTTGTTTTTTTTCACGGACTGGAAACACGGATCACGGACGCGGATGCCAAACGGTGCAATTTCACGATTTTTCCAAGTCAAGGGATCCGCGAAAAAAAAAAAACGGAGCAACGGCCGCGGATGCCCACAACGGTCGTGTGCATGAGGCCTGATGGAGACAAAACCACAGATGTGAACCCAGCCTAAGGCCTCTTTCACACTACCGTATGGCTATTTCAGTGTTTTGCGGTCCGTTTTTTTTCACGGACCCGTTGTTCCGTTTTTTTGTTTCCGTTCGGCATATACAGTATACAGTAATTACATAGAAAAAATTGGGCTAGGCATAACATTTTCAATAGATGGTTCCGCAAAAACAGAACGGATACGGAAGACATTTCCGTATGTGTTCCGTTTTTTTTTGCGGACCTATTAACTTGAATGGAGCCACAGAACGCGATTTGCGGGCAATAATAGGACATGTTCTATCTTTCAACAGAACGGAAAAACAGAAATGGAATGCATACGGAAATGAATGGTTCCGTATACGGAACGCAAAACGGAAAAAAAAAGGTAGTGTGAAAGAGGCCTAAACCATATTCTTATCAGTTTAATAAAAACTGAGATATAATGAGCTGAGCTATAATGAGCGTTTATAAGGTCAGGAGATCAGAGATAAGAGCTTTCAGATGACGGGATTCAAAGAAAAAAAAAAAAAGACTGTGAAAGCTGAAAAACAGACTGATTTTTAACCCTTGTATCTCAGAAATGGCTTAGCATTTTTAATAAAGAACAATAAAAATAAAAAAAAAATTTAGCTCAAAAGTTAAAATGAGTAAAACGTGATCATAAAAAAAAAAAAATTGCCCCAAAAAGGTGTGCATAGCCTAAACTAGCTACTAAATCACACTAGACATGAATAAGTTTTTGCTGCAGCCTCATACATTTACTTTATAAATAATAAATATACCAGGAATGTATACTTTTATGCCTCACCATTTTCTCCATTGGATAGAGGAAGGGCATGGAGGCTTGGTATGTCACCAGAAGGTTTATTTGAGTCTTCTGGAGAGATTCTGTTTCCTTTTGTCCTTTTCTTTTTCTTCTTCTGTGGGAGATAAATCACATATGACTAAAATAAGAAAAAAAAAAAAAAAACTAAAAAGGCATATATCCATATCTGTTTATTATATTCCCATTTTTCTCTTCCCTTACTCTCCCCAGATTCAGTTCACTATCAATATTCTCCTGGAACGAAATAGCAGTTTTGTTCTTTGGAATCTGAATCAAACCATAAAAGGGTTAATTACTCTTACCGGTAATTGGTTTTCCCCGGCGCCTCCACAACGGCACTCACAGGAGGGTGTCCCTGCCCCCAGGACAGGAAACAACGCAGGAGCACATGATTTAAAAAGGCCTCCTCCCCTTACCTATTCAGTCAATAAGAGAGGACACGGAAGTGATGCAAGAACAAAAAATAATGTATTAAACATCAAATTACATAATTTGACAAAACAGAAGAAAAAAAAAAAGGGGAGGGAAAAACTCAGTGCCGTTGTGAAGGCCGTTCGGAAAAACCAATTACTGGTAAGAGTAATTAACCCTTTTCCCCGGCGTCTCCACAACGGCACTTGCAGGAGGATTAACAGAGTAATGAGCTCTAGGGAGGGACAACAGCAGAAAGGATTCTACGACCAAAAGACGAGTCCTGGTTCTTAAAGGGAACCTGTCATCAACTTTATGCAGCCTGTACAAACAGCAGTATAAAGTAGAGACGGGCAAGTTGATTTCAGCGGTCTGTCATTTAAAAGTTAAAAGTAAGTGGTTGCAGAGATCCAACATCAGAATCCTTGCAGACTGTGCCTGGAAAAGAGTCACGGCCTCCTGAGAAGAGTCCTGGTTATTCATGAATTCCTGCTGATGACTGACAGTCTTCTACCTAGTTTTCTCCCTATCTCTTTAGGAGAGAACTGACAATCATCAGCAGATGGATGGGAGAGCAGGGGATTATGAATAATGCTGACTCTTCTCAGGTAGATTGGACTCTTTTCAAGGTCTGGGCTGCAATTATTATAATGCTGGTTCTCATCAACCACTTGCTTTTAGATCATGAGTGACACAGCGCTAAAATCAGCATTTCTGTCACCATTTTATCCTGCCCTCAGTGAGGTCGGCACTCATAGGTCTTGCCCACGTGGCTGCTCTGCAGATCTGGTCTAGAGAAGCTGAAGCCGACTCGGCCCAGGAGGATGACACAGCCCTAGTTGAGTGAGCTCTTATTCCGCCAGGGGGATGAAGATCTTTCTGGAGATAGGTAATAACATCCCTGATCCATCTTGCTATGGATGACTTGCTGGCCGCCTGTCCCCTGTTAGGACCCTGGTATTAGAGGAAGAGATGATCTGACTGTCTGAAACTATTTGTGGCATCCAGGTAGGATAACACGCTTCTTCTAACATCCAGATTGTGGAACTTTGTATCTCTTTAAGTAGTCGGAAATTGACAGAAGGAAGGCAACGATACTTCCTGTTCCTAATGAAACCTGGAGACAACCTTGGAAAGGAAGGACAATGCCTAAGAATTATGTTATCGTCCAGGACTTAAGATATGGATTTCCCCAATCCTTCTTGCGGTTGTTATTGCTACAAGAAAAACAGTTTTCTAGGTGAGTAGTTTTAACGGGATCCGATCCACTGGTTCAAATGGAGGCTCCATCAGGACTGCGAGGACCAAGTTTAGGTCCCAGGGTGGAATGACGGAATGGACAGGTAGGCAACCTTCTCGTAGCCCTTTTTAAAAAAACGTTTAATAAGTGGGGAGTCTGCCAGTTTTTTTTTATCTAGGAAAGCACTTAAGGCTGATATCTGTACTCTGAGTATAGTGGGCCTGAGACCTTTATCCAATCCTGCCTGCAAGAAACTAAGAATCTGAGGAATGTCTAGATAAAGGCTATTATTAATGCTGGGTTCACACCTGAGCATACTCTGTATGCGCGATTTTATCGGGCGTTTACATACGCGGCTCCGGAAACAAGCAAACGCCCATTGTCGCGCGTTCCCGGAAGTCTATGTGCGGGAACGTGCGACATTACGCCCCAAAGAAGCTCCTGTACTTCTTGGGGCGTAGGGTGTTTTACAGAGTGTTCATACGCGCTGTAAAACGCTCAGGTGAGAACCATGCCCATAGGGAATCATTGGTTCTTGCCTGTTGAGAGTTTAACAGCGCGTAGGAACGCGCTGTAAAACGCTCATGTGTGAACCCAGCCTTAAGAATGATAGAAAAGTGTTCCAGGTTCTTAAATAAATTCTGGATGTTATAGGCTTACAACTCAATATCAATGTGGCAATGACCTCATCAGACAACCCTTTTTTCTTCAAGGCGAGGCGTTCAGCTGCCAGGTTGAGCTGGTTTATCTTTGGATGAAATACCGGACCCTGATGGCAAAGGTCCGGGATCGAAGTAAAAGGTCCAGAATATTCCCGCAGACAGCAGGAGCAGCAGGGGGAACCAAGACCTTCTTGGCCAAAATGGAGCAATGAAAATTACTTGAGCCCCTTCCTCCTCCACCTTCATTAGAGTTCTTGGAATCAAAATGAAGGGAGGGAACGCATATAGTAGAGTATTCGGCCATGGCTGGGATACAGCATCTATCCATAAAGGCTTGTCTTGACAGGAGAGGGAGCAAAATCTCTTGGTCTGTCTGTTGTCCCTTGTGGCGAATAGATCTAGGTCTGGTACTCCCCATTTCTAATAGAGCAGCTGAAATATATGAGAATTTAGGGACCATTCTCCCTCCTTCAAAGTTCTGCGGCTGAGGAAGTCTGCTTGTTTTCTCCTTTGACATGGATATAAGATTTCTTTCTGCCCAAAGAAAAATGTCCCAAGACACTGACCCCAGAGAGTAGCTCCCCCCCCCCCCCCCCTTGTTCAGGTAAGCAACAGCTGTGGTGTTGTCTTATACCACCTTTATATGTTTTGGAGATGAGGGAGTGTGAAGGGAAGTGATAACTTTGTAGATGGCAGAGTTACTTTTAGATTGGAGGAAGCCTGTAACATGTCTTCTCCCCATCGGCCCTGAACTATCTTTCCCTCTGCATGATCCTGAGCTGCTGGGGTCTGTGGTTATCATCATTTGTCTCCCCTGTCGCCAATTAACCCTGGTCTGCAAGTTCTTTCCCATTCTCCCCCACATCAAGGACTTTTTTACGGTATTGGGAATGTAAACACGATTTTCTAGGGCGGAATTTGTTCCATCCCAGGAGGATAAGATGAAGGCCTGAAGGATCCTTGTGTGACTAAGCCCATCTGACCAACGGGATCACAGCCGTCAGAAGGCCCAAGACAGTCATGATATTCCTGATGGAGGAAGTCCTTTGGCTGCAGAAGCAAGAGACTTTTTGAAGTAGATTGTTCCTCTTCTCTATGGGTAAAAAGGACATTAGTAGACCAGAGTCTAAGAGTACTCCCAGGAAGATTTTTCTTCTGTCTGGGGTTTGACTTCTTGAAGTTTATAATCCAGCCCAGAATGGTAAAGCATTTCTGAACCAGAGAGAGGTGGGATCGCAGGATGAAGCGATTAGGAAGTCGTCCAGATATGGTACAATTAGAATCTCTTTCAGATGTAAGTATTTTGTGACTTCTGACATTATCTTTGAAAATATACTTGGGGCTGAGGAGAGTCCGAATGGAAGAGCTCTGAACTGAAAATGGCTTAGATAATAAATCACCTATGAAGACAGCGATTCTCAAATATTTCTGATGACCTGGACATACCGGAACATGATAGTAAGCATCCTGGAGATCCATCGTTACCATGTAACAATTCTGCGGGAGTAAGTTGATGGTCGATTTTATAGTTTCCATCTTGAACTTCTTGTAGATGATGGATTTGTTCAGGGATTTGAAATTTATTATCAAATGGAAAGATCAGTTTGTCTTTTGTACTAGAATTATCGGAGAATAGAAACCTTTGCCATATTGATCTTCTGGGACTGGAAGGAGAACTCTTTTTTTCTACCAGGGAAGAGATTTCTGATTCTAGACACAACTGTCTTTCTTTTAGAGGCAGCTTCCTGTTCATTAGAAATCGATCTGGAGGAGGGGATAAAAACTCCTCTTAGAGTAGTTAATACCCCCGGGGAGGCCTATTTGTTCCCAGGCCGAGGTGAAGTATGTTAACCTACCTCCTACATGACTCCGGGCGTCATTGAGTGTGGCAGGAGGAGCTTTTAGGCTTCCACTTCCTTGATCCTTATTTCTTCTTCCGATCCAGCCTTGTTTTTTTTCTGGTTCTGAAAGGATCCCCTCTGATGAAAATAACGTCTCTCAAGGGGGAGGGCTTTTTTCTTATCCGAGGCCTTCTCTAGGATATCATCTAATCCTGAGCCAAACAATCTCGCTCCCTCACAGGGAATTGAGCACAGGCGGCTTTTTGAACTTGCGTCACCCGACCATGACCGAAGCCAGATCGCTCTACGAGTCGCATTAGACAGAGCGGCTGACCAGGTGGAAAATCTGACTAAGTCAGCAGACGCATCAGCTAAAAAAAAATTATTAAGCCAGATAGTGTTCTGGCTGTACAGCTAGATACTAGGGCGCCACATAGCCGTATTTGTCTCCCAGGCCTTTTTTTAATAAACTTTCACATTTTTTGTCCATGGGATCTCGTAAGAGACCCATATCCTCAAACGGGAGAGAGTTTTTTTTTTTTAGAAATGCAGGCAACTGGGGCATACATTTTTGGCGTTTTAGTCCCACAGATTAGACTTAATCTTTGCAAAAGGATATTTTCTTTTAAAGGAGTTTGTTACAGCCGTTCTCCTTTCAGGATCCCTCCATTCTTTGGACATCACGGTTTAATGTTATTATGGATAGGGAAGACCCTTCTTTTTCCCAGTCCCTTGAACATTTGATCTTGAATGGAGTGGGCTTCCTTCACTTCTTCAATATCCATAGTGGCTCTAATTGTCTTTAGAAGACAGTCTGTTTCTTCCGGGAGAAACAAAGGTCTACCCGAGCCGTTATCTGAGGAAGCAGAGTCCAGATCAGATACTAGCTCCCCCTCATCCAGATCAAATGCCGAATCAAACGTATGGGATCTTTGAGACGTGGATGGACGTGGGGATTGTGGTGCAATTCTCAAGTCCACTGCCGCATTAACTTCCTCAATCATAGCTCTCATGGAATCAAGTAAGGAAGGAGACTCCTCTGTAACCACTTTTTCGGCCCTAAGAATTAAATGAAAAAAGGACTATAGGGCCACGAAAATTTAAAAGACCACCACCTTCACCAGGGTGGAAATGTACTGCCACCAATAAATACAACCCAAGGATCTGCAGTGCAGATTATAAGCACACAATAAAGAAGGGATATAAATAAGTCCCACTGGGGAGGAGGCTTACTGGGCTGAGGGCAGAGGCAGCGGGATCTTCAGGCTTTCCTGCGGCGTCAGTGTCACCGGGGCAAGCATGACTGCAGCCGGTGAGCGCTACACTTGTTCAGCAAGCTCCATTGCATTTAAATTTTGCTGCAGTCGCGATCTTATTCCCCCAGGAAGCAGCAGCATTATCGCGAGATTCTCTTGCCCAAGGAGAACCTCGCCTGGTGACGTGTCAAATCCTGCACGATTTCCCCTTACCTGGGAATATTGCGAGCCCGGGGAGGCCTGCACGCAGGGCTTAGGGTCCATTCACACGTCAGTATTTTTACCTTTCCAGATAAACATTCCTGTTTTTTGCGGATCCGAAAATCTGGATGACATGAGGATGCTTTTAGCAGCTCTTCCAGATTTTCGACGGATCCATTGACTAGAATGGGATGACGGAACGCAAAATCGGACAAATAGTAGGACAGGATCCGAATAACGGAACCCACGGAACGGAATCACGGAATCGGAGAGCACCATGAGTGCTGTCCGATTATTTGCTGATTCCATTAAAAATGAATGGATCCGCATAACGTTCCGTTTTTAATCGGAACGGATGCGGAACAGCAAAACGGTCGTGTGAATGGACTCTTACTCCAAGGAACGCGTAAGGGAGGCAGTGCATCTCCGGGGTACCCGTTCCCTGCACCAGCCCTCCCACAATCTGTGGGGAAAAGAGCTAAGGCTGGGCGAATAAAAGTACATTACTGGCACTCCAGGGGAGTCTCCCACGCATCCCGAGGACAGGAAACAATGACTGAATAGGTAAGGAGAGGAGGTCTTTTTAAATCATGTGCTCCTGCGTTGTTTCCTGTCCTGGGGGCAGGGAGACCCTTCTGTAAGTGCCGTTGTGGAGGCGACGGGGAAAACACTATAAAATTTGTCTTCTTGATAAAAGTAGTTCTCACACATCATATTTTTGTTAACCCGCCGTTTCCACCCCATTAAAGAATGGGCTCTTTCACGGCAAAACAAATTCAGCAAAAATATTTCTCATAAATCATACGTATATGATCTTTTTTTCCCTTTTATCTTGGAGGTGTCACTAAGGGTACTTAAGACTGGATCCAGCTGAACTTCTAAATTAAGTACCAATTTTAGACACCGCCAATATACTGTAAATGGATTGCCGTACCCTCAATAATTTTACATTTTGTGTATAGTAGATATTTAAGCCATTTCATTTTGCAATGATTAGAGAGGGTGTAATGAAGCCTAGCTATCAAAACGTGTGCTGTGCCATCGTGACATAGCGATTCTCATATACAATATGTCAGGAATATTATCCCACTGCTGAGCAGATAGAGACATTTATCAAGAGTGCATTGGCGTGAGATGCGCCTAATTTATTAAAGGGGATATGCACTTTGTTTAAAGTGATCTATCCTCTAGATAGATCATCAGCATTTGATCGGCGGGGGTCCGACACCCAGGACCCCCACCGATCAGCTGTTTGAGAAGGCAGTGGCGCTCCAGCAGCGCCGCGGCCTTCTCACTGTTTACCGCAGGCCCAGTGACATCACGACTAGTATCAACTGGCCGGGGCAGGGCTAAGCTACATTCAGGTGAACACAGCTTAGCCCCGCCCAGGCCAGTGATACTAGTCGTGACGTCACTGGGTCCTGCGGTAAACAGTGAGAAGGCCGCTGGCGCTGGGGTAATTGGTCTAATTAGTCCCACCCTTTTTTTTAAGCTCCTTAGATACCACGGTTGCTATTGAATGTGGCATCTAAGAGATTAAAAGACAACCAGGATCAGATATTTCTTTGATTATATCCATTACAGCAAGAAACCAGCCATCAATCACGGTCAGGCTCCTTCTGTTAATCACACAGGTACAGAACGGTTTCTGTGCCTGCGCCATCATAATGATGTACGACTGGGTCATGGCCATAGTGTTAACTCTTCTAAAGTGAAGGTTAAAAAAATAAAATTAAAATAAATTAACCAGCCCTAAATTTCATATAGAGCTCAATTATAGGTTCAACATGATCAATTGCACAGAGAAATAAAAATTGGTGTCAACCTTCTTTGGCTTCTTCTGTTCTGCTGGAGATGTCTTCAAGTCAAATTCAGGGTCTCCAGTGATTAGCGTTCATGGGCACTGGTGAGCTGCAAAAACAGAATATTGTTGGAAATGCCATAGATGCAACTATACAAAAAATGCACTTGTATAAATGAAAGGCAATGAACGTTTGGTTAGGTTTCGCCAGTACTTACCCATCCGTTATGCCGCTGTCTCCACAGCACTCAGAATGGCTGCGGGCTCTTCTGCTCAGGTCCTGACTGAATGTGTCCCAGAGTCTTCCAGTACACAGCTGCAGCTGAACAGGAAGCCCCGGGAACACATCCAGCTGCAGCTGAACAGGAAGACTAGGGAACACATCCAGCTGCAGCTGAACAGGAAGACTCGGGAACACATCCAGCTGCAGCTGAACAGGAAGACTCGGGAACACATCCAGCTGCAGCTGAACAGGAAGACTCGGGAACACATCCAGCTGCAGCTGAACAGGAAGACTCGGGAACACATCCAGCTGCAGCTGAACAGGAAGACTCGGGAACACATCCAGCTGCAGCTGAACAGGAAGACTCGGGAACACATCCGCTGCAGCTGACAGGAAGACTCGGGACAACATCCAGCTGCAGCTGAACAGGAAGACTAGGGAACACATCCAGCTGCAGCTGAACAGGAAGACTAGGGAACACATCCAGCTGCAGCTGAACAGGAAGACTAGGAACACATCCAGCTGCAGCTGAACAGGAGACTAGGGAACACATCCAGCTGCAGCTGAACAGGAAGACTAGGGAACACATCCATCTGCAGCTGAACAGGAAGACTAGGGAACACATCCATCTGCAGCTGAACAGGAAGACAGGGAACACATCCATCTGCAGCTGAACAGGAAGACTAGGGAACACATCCATCTGCAGCTGAACAGGAAGACTAGGGAACACATCCAGCTGCAGCTGAACAGGAAGACTTGGGAACACATCTATCTGCAGCTGAACAGGAAGACTTGGGAACACATCCATCTGCAGCTGAACAGGAAGACTTGGGAACACATCAATCTGCAGCTTAAACAGGAAGACTTGGGAACACATCCAGCCACAGCTGAACAGGAAGACTAGGGAACACATCCATCTGCAGCTGAACAGGAAGACTAGGGAACACATCCAGCTGCAGCTTAAACAGGAAGACTTGGGAACACATCCAGCTGCAGCTGAACAGCCCACAGCCGAGCTGAGCATAGTGGATACAGCGGCAGACTGTGCTGACAAAACCATCTTTCCTACACAGCACTGGGATTTTATGAAATACCCCGAGAACCCCTTAATTGGACACATTTTTACTTCAGATGCACAGCTGTCAGAATATAACATATTTCCTATTATCGCCACCCATCACGTTCAATAATACTGGCATCCAGTCAGCAAAATGACTATTAGTTGTAGGCACAAGCAGCAGCACCTTCATCAATAACGGAAGATCATCCTATTACAAGGATTTCTCTCTGAGGCATCAGATGTAACAGAGCAGAGACTGTCGTTTAGCAAGATACATGATTACACAGGACTGCATATAATATACTATCACACAGCATAAAAATGCTGCCTAGAAGACATAGGTAATGAATGCATCTCTGCATCTTGCAAAGTCTGCCCCAACTTTAACCCCTCTAAAGATGTAAAGGATGTAACTTTTTTTGTCTCATCTCATTCACACCTTTTTTGCCCCAACCTTTCGCGGATGTTGCGTTAGGCTGCTCTCACATCTGTGGTTTTGTATTCCGGTTCTGATATCCGGCAGAGGATCTCAAAACCGGAGCAAAATGGTTCTGTTTGATTTAATGCACCAGGATGCATCCGTTCCGTTAGGATGCGGTTGTATTAAATCAAAACGGAACAAATCGGACCTGGCATTAAAATCATTTTAAGTCAAATGGATCCGGCACCATTGACTTACATTGTTTTTGGTGCCGGATCCAGTTTGTTCCATTTCGCCGACCGGACACAAAACCGCAGCTTGCTGCGGTATTGTGTCCGGTGCACAATACTGAATGAACCAGAACTGATGCATCCTGAATGGGTTTTTTCGCCATTCAGAATGCATGGTGACAAAACTGCAAAAATATAGATGTGGGGGGTTAAATATGCGCTGGTTGGCAGAGATGGTAGTTGTACCGTACTGATGAATTTGGGTAGGTGCACTACCTGATGACTATACCGTTGGAGGGGTTGGTAGTAAGATTGTATTTTAGGTGTGGGTTGTGCCCTTGAATTAGTATATAATGATCACATCATAATTGTTGCTATTAAAAATTAATTAATTTATTGATATTTATGAAATTGTTGTTGAAAAAAAAAAAGGTATATATAAATAAGAAAAATTAAAATAAATTTATAATATATATAACAAAAGGGGGAAAAAAATTATCTTAGGTCCACTTGATGTGAGGTGAGAAATAAAAGTGTACTAGGACAAAGTTCACATAGTCAATGCTGCTAGAGTCTTTGGTTTAATGTTGTTGTCCAGTAGGGGGAGCTGTTGTAGCTAAAGATAGTTACAGCTGAAGATGATTGCAGCCGGAAACAATTGATGTGCCGGATTTGCTGGGGGTAAAGTGTAAGTACATACGTAGCAGGATAAACAAATGAACTACCCCTATATTTGTAACTTTGTGGCAATACAGGTTGTGGTGTTCACTCCTGCATGAAGCTATGCTGATAGAATAAAATATGTTGCAAACATTAATAAAGGAGGAGCGCAGACAGGTGCTTGATGCAGATGCACCCTATTGATGTTATGTTACCCGTTCTGCTGCGGTGTTGTTCGCCGGCCCTGTTTGCCCGTGACGTGGTGTCCCACGTGGGCGGGAGCGGCGGCTTGGAGTAAAAAAATTAATAAATAAAAAAGAGCGGGTTCAATGCGAGTCCTGGGGTTGATGCGTTCCTTAGAGCAGTGTTTCCCAACCAGTGTGCCTCCAGCTGTTGCAAAACTACAACTCCCAGCATGCCCGCACAACCAAAGGCTGTCCGGGCATGCTGGGAGTTGTAGTTTTGCAGCAGCTGGAGGCACACTGGTTGGGAAACACTGCCTTACGCTGGGTTCACACCTGAGCGTTTCTCAAACGCGCGTTTTACGCGCGTTTTTGTCGCGCGTTTTTATGCGCGTTTTTTGTAATAGTAAACGCGCGTTTGACGCGCGTTTGTGTCATTGACTGCAGTGTCCTATGGCCACAAACGCGCGTCAAAACGCCCCAAAGAAGCTCAAGTACTTGTTTGAGCGTCGGGCGTTTTACAGCGCGTTCGTACGCGCTGTAAAACGCCCAGGTGTGAACCATTCCCATAGGGAAGCATTGGTTTTCATGTCTTGAGCGTTTTACAGCGCGTTTGAATGCGCTGTAAAACGCTCAGGTGTGAACCCAGGGTTAGAGAGATCGGCAGGTGTCTGTTTATCCTTGTCTCCAAGTTCTGTGTTTGCGATGCTGTAGGAAACCAGACACGTTTCGAAGCACAATGCTTCTTCCTCAGTGGCCTGCAGCAAAGTGGTATGTCCTGGCTTTTAAAAGGAGAGATACTTCACCCCAGGGGGGGGCGGGGCGTTACCAATTGGGAAAAAGTAGAAGAGAGTGGCAGTAAAAACATGGAGTGGATGCTGCTGTTTGCAGGATATGGTATTCCATGTTTTTATATGTTCATTTATCAGTGTGTGTCAGCTTCTCCGTGTGTGCCAGGGGGTGAGCAAGTGTGCATTCAATGAGCTTTTCATGAGGTTGTCATCTCCATCATATATATAATTCGGGATGGTGCGGTGCGGTGCGGTGCGTTATGTGGTGAATGTGAGATTTTTTTTTAAATAGTGGGGGCATAGGATAAATAGTGGTATTTTCCAGGTGCTGAGTGTGGACTGTATTTAAAAGATAGTTGAAACATGTGGTGGTAGGATTTTTTGGGGAAAAAAACCTTTGGAAAAATATTTCCCAAAAATGTTTTAATACATTTTTGGGGCAAAGATTGGAAAATTGGTGGTGTTGGGGAACTGTTCCTTACCCTATATTTGTATTGTCTCTCGAATTAGTGTGATGGTGACAAAACTGAAGCATTTCGCTCTGGTTTTGAGATCCTCTGCCAGATCTCAAAACTGGAACACAAAACCGCAGATGTAAAAGTAGCCTTAGACGTCTGTTATTGGAACTTTATTAGATCTTGGTTGCTAATAAGCACACTGCCATTTCCATTGGCCTCATACACACCGGCTGGTGCGGCAGGGCCCATAAGTGACCACTACTCCTAACTACAGTCGTGCAGTGAGGAGTAAAGGGCGGATTGAGATCCAAGTTCTAAAAATCATGAGGGCCTTAGGACTCGGACATTTATCACCTATCCTGTGGGACAGTCCCTTTAAATACCCCCATTTTCACCCAGGCAGCCCCCCCCCCGATATTAGCATTAGAGCATTTCATGCCCTGATGCTTTCTCTTGCCCCGCGCTGGATCACGCAGGACAAGAGCTTTTTTGTTTATGTTTTTACACTGCCAGGTGGAGGCTTCTGCCCAGTGACATCACTGGCTCTGATGGACGGGCTTTAGCGCTGCCCTAGCCGCATAGATGCTCTGATGCTCATATTAGGGGGGGCAGCCTGGGTGAAAATGTGGGCATGTCCGGTTTCAGCTCTGAACCTGGACAACCCCTTTAAGTTAAGAATTTACAATTCTCAATAAAAAATAAAATAAAAACCTTGGCATCTTAATGATACATACAGGCAAGATAGACAACCCACATTTTCTTTAATCTTCTTAGTGGTGCCACTCTTCCTATGGAAAAGTACCTTCAACCTAGTGAGCGACCACATAGTGAATTATCTGTCAGACCCACTGTATAAAGAAATAAAAGGGTTCAGTATACTCACTCTGTATTCAGAGATCCAGATGAGGGGCCTTCAATTAGAACATCTGGATTTGTGTAAACGAGGCTTCCACCATAGTTTTCATTCTGAGGAGAAAAGCAGGAAGATAACTTGATGACACAGGGCACAAAAAGGGAGAGAAACTAGATAAAAACGGAAATTAAATTAATTTTGGTGCAGTTAGAAATCAGGCATCATTTACGCCATCTCATTGTCCGCGCTCTCTGTACCACCTAACAGCACCAGGGAAGCAACATTTCAGTTCCCTATTTGCTCCTATTCATAAATTATGCAATTAAAAAGCTTTTTGGAGTATTTAATACTGATAACCAGGCATGGGATTCAGCCAGTTCCCTCCAGTTCTCCAGATCCGGTTGTTAAAATTAAAACTGGATCAAAAGAACCACGATCCGGTGCTCTGGTGCACGCAGGACAGCTAGAGATGTTCACTTCCATTGCTTCGCGCACCGCTGATAGTTTAGCTCCTTAGATCAGTGTTATGCGTGTGTATATATATATATATATATATATATATATATATATATATATATATATATATATATATATATATATATATATATATATAAATAATGTGTATGTATGTTGCATATATATGATGTATGTATACGTAAACATGTGTCGTGATGTAGTGTGTCTGCTATTGAGTAGGGAACCTGTTAAAAATGTGAATCCCCCCACTGCTGATAACCTATCCTGAGGATAGTTCATCAGTATCCGATTGGTCATGGTTTGACTTTCGGCACCCCTGCCCATCAGCTGTAGTGAGCGGCACTGTCTCCTCACAGTTTACCAAGGACAGCGCTGTCCTTTGTATTGTAGCCCAGGCCCAATCAATTACTTGAATGGGACTGAGCTGCCCATAGGCCATATGACCGATGAATGTGACGTCACTGGCCTAGGAAAAGACTGGAGATGTTGCGGTATCTTCAAACAGCTGATCGGCAGGTGTGCTGGTAGTCGGACCCCACGATCTGATACTGACAACCTATCCTGAGGATAGATCATCAGTATTAAACATTTTAAATAATTTACCTGCTCCTGGATTGTGGGGGGTGTTCCTCCAGCCTCCGGTTCCCTGCTGTTCGACTTCATTTCCTGCTTCTGCCGCTGGTGCATTATATACTCATAGGTGCTAAGCTTATTCCACACTGGGATAAATGAAGAAAACACAATCGCATAAATAATTACCATGGTGAAGAGAAACCCCTTCACAACAGCCAATCAAGTAAACAACACTCTCCAGGATATAGGCATATCAATATCCAAATCTACCATAAAGAGAAGACTGCATGAAAGTAAATACAGAGGGTTCACTACACGGTGCAAGCCACTCATAACCCTCAAGAACAGGAAGGCTAAATTGGACTTTGCTAAAAAAAATATATATATATAAAAAAAACAGCACACTTCTGCAAGAACATTCTTTGGACAGATAAATCCAAGATCAACCTCTACCAGAATGATGGAAAGAAAAGTATGGTGAAGGCATGGTACAGCTCATGATCCAAAGCATACCACATCCGTAAAACATGGCAGAGGCAGAGTGATGGCTTGGGCATGCATGGCTGCCAGTGGCACTGGGTCCCTAGTGTCTATTGATGATGTGACACAGGACAGAAGCAGCCGGATGAATTCTGGGGTTTTCAGTGACATACTGTGTGCTCAAATCCAGCCAAATGCACCAGGGGTTAACTGCAGCGCACTGTCAGATGCAGGGTGTCGGCAATGTGTTTCTGCCACCGGCTGTATTTGTATATTAAACATTAATTATCATTGGAGGTGCAGTGTGCCCCCCCCCCCCCCCCAGTAATAAAATCATTGGTGGCGTTGGCCACAGAGTACCCTCACCTCCTCTCATTGGTGGTACAGTAGCAGCTTCTGATCGGAGCCCCAGCAGTGTAATCCTGGGGCTCCGATCGGTTACCATGGCAGCCAGGACGCTACTGAAGCCGTCCATGGTAACCTCCCTGCTGCTGCGTGTACTATGCACAGGGCAGCAGAGAGAGTGTGAAGTCCTATTCACCCTATGGGCTGTTTCACACGAGCGGATGCCGTGCGTGACATCCGCTCCGTGAATGACAGCCAAGACCCGATGCAGACTGCAGAGGCACGGAGCATTAACATGATTGATAATGCTCCGTGCCTCTCTGTGATCTCTTTACTACGAAATCACAGCGAGATAAAGTTGTCATAGTGATTTCGTAGTAAAGAGATCACAGAGAGGCACGGAGCATTATCAATCATGTTACTGCTCCGTGCTTCTGCAGTCTGCATCGGGTCTTGGCTGTCATTCACGGAGAGGATGTCACGCACGGCATCCGCTCGTGTGAAACAGCCCTAATAGAGCTCTATCACGGTGAATAGACAAGGGATTAAAAGATCCTAGGTTCTAGCCCCTAAGGGGGGAAATAGTAAATAAACTGAAAAACAAAAAAAAAAAAAAAACCACACCAAAATATTAAAGGGAACCTGTCATTGAGATTTGACGTATAGAGCTGAGGACATGGGTTTCTAGATGGCCGCTAGCACAACCACAATACCCAGTCCCCATAGCTCTGTGTGCCTTTAATGTGGGGGGAAAAAAAATTTGATCCATATGCAAATTACCCTGAGATGTGTCCTGTACGTGAGACGAGTCCAGCGTGAAGGAGCCCAGCACCACCCCGCATCCTCAGAATCTCCTCCTTGCTCCCTGACGCCAGAGCGCCGTAATCTCGCAATGCGCGAGCTAGCGCATGCACAGTGTCCTCATAGTGTTCCATCCCTGTGCTGGCACCAGCCTAAGAAAAGGAAATGCGCATGCGCTAGCTCACGCATTGCGAGATTACAGCGCTCTGGCTGTCTGACGTTGGGGAGCAAGGAGGAGATTCTGAGGATGCGGGGCGGTGCTGCGCTCCTTCACGCTGGACTCGTCTCACGTACAGGAATCCTCTCAGGGTAATTTGCATTTGGATCAAATAGTTTTTTTCCACAATAAAAGCACACAGAGCTATAGGGACTGGGTATTGTGGATGTGCTAACGGCGATCTAGCAGCCCATGTCCTCAGCTCTATACATCAAATCCCGGTGACAGGTTCCTTTAAGTATAAATCCCCCCTTTCCCAATTTTACATATAAAATATATAAACAATAAATAAACGTATTACATATCGCTACATCGGAAAAGTCCAAACTATTACAAAATATCTCCTATGCGGTGAACACCGTAAAAGAAAAAAGAAAAACTGTGCGATTCGCAATTTGCGATTATGGGCCGGATGTTCCATAAAACGCGGAGTGCACGTGGCTTTTTTTGGCGTTTGATTTTTTTGCATGGTATCAAATATTGCAAAACTTTTTTATGGTATAGAAACCGAAACCAAATTTTGGTATCGAAACAACTCTACCTGGCAGAGCATTAAAAAGGAGGAAACACAGTGTCCGGTGATGTCCATGAGTTCAAGACTTCAGGCAATTAGGTTATTTAGGTATTTTTTCATTGTATGGAAAGGGGGGCGATTTAAACTTTTATATACATTTATAATGATTTTAAAGCTCATATACGAGCCTATAAATTCAGTTCTTTAATTTTTCATTTTGTACAATCAGGGATTTTTTAAATGATTTTATGACTGTCAATTGCTAATTTCTTATTTGCCATCTAGTGGCCAAAATAATTATTGCAGCAGGGGGCTCTTAGCAGGCATCCTCAAACTGCGGCCCTCCAGCTGTTGTAAAACTACAACTCCCGCAATGCCCTGCTGTAGGCTGAGACCGGTAGGCTGTTCAGGCATGCTGGGAGTTGTAGTTTTGCAACAGCTGGAGGGCCGCAGTTTAAGGATGCCTGCTCTTAGTATTCAAGAGCAACTACCGACAGCCCATATTGGCAGCAGGGCATTTAGATGCAGTGATCTCACTTGATCACGGCATCTAAAGCCTGTAACTACCACAATCGGCATTATCGCTGGTCACAGTAATTAGCAGCAGGTCTCTGCACGTGCGAGCGGGCGCCATGTTCGCACATCGCTGGTAGCGAAAGGGTTAATCTCTACTTCATAATAGGTGATAAATAATACTAATTCCACAATATGTTTGTCTTTTATAATATGCATGCACAATGTAATACATCTAGCCTACTTTTAATAAACAATGGATAATGGTATGTAAGAGGTTACAGTTTAAATTGGATAGCAGCGCGTGCCATATGGTATTACCAATCAAGTGGCGGGCAGCAAAAGTGACTTTTTAGGGCGTGTATGCTGTAGGACTGGGTCTCTACATTCAGAAATTCTATGCAGTTCTTGAAGCCAAAGCCAAGAGTGGATTCAAAGGTGAAGACTTAGGAGAGGGAGATCACATCATTACCAAAAACAACCCACCAGAATACTCCAGGGATACATATGTAAGATATGGAGTTTTGTATCTGTACAGGCCTTCTTTAAAGAGCACCTGTCACCGCTCCTGACATGTCTGTTTTAATAGCTTCATACGTTCCCCATGTAGTAACAATTCTGGAGCATCTGTTCTTATATCTGTATGTTGTGCCATTCATTTATTATTTCTACTCGAAGTTATGAATTCATTGCTATTAGCCTTCAGTAAGGGGCAGCACTGATTGGATAGAGTGAGACTGTGCAGGTACACCCCCTCAACTGGTTACCCCCCTCTGTACCCTTACTGAAGGCGAATAGCAATTCAGTCATAACTTCTAGTAGAAATAATAAAGGAATGGCACAACAGAGCCATAAGAATAGATGCTCCAGAATGGTTAGTACATGGGGAACGCATGAAGCTATTAAAACAGGGATGTCAGGAGCGGTGACAGGTCCTCTTTAACCATTAAAGGGCTTGTCTCACTTCAGCAAGTGGCATTTATCAGGTAGAGAAAGTTGATGCAAGTTACTGTACTGTGATTGGATTCATTTTTTCCATCACATTATACACAGCTTGTATCCAGGGGTTCAGACCACCGTGCAGTCCATCAGCGATGGCCGTCTTGTATACTAAAGGAAAAAGCGCAATTGCACTCCTGCAATCCTGGCCACCAGAGAGGCCGGTGCTTTTTCCTATAGTGTGCAAAAAAGACCAACGCTGACAGATTACAGGGTGGTCGTAACCATGGAAACGAGCAGTGTATAATGTGATGGAAAAATGAGTCCAGCCAGCAAAGTATGCAATATGGACAATCACAATACATTAGTAAGTGCCTTGTGTTAAAGGGGTTGTCCCACAAAAAATAATTTAAATTTTTCAAACCAGTACCTGGATCTGAATACTTTTGTAATTGCATGTAATTAAAAATGTAGCATAGCCACTGAGTTATTCACTGAAATCAATCTGTATAGCGCCACCTGCTGTTCAGTTCCATCCTTCAACTGCCATCAGCTGTTGCAGAAAGGACACCCTCCTTGAGAAAACGCACGCCCAGCTTGAAATAAACGTAGTCGAACAATTGGACCAGTGAACGGGGAGATCTCTGGACCCATGTGAGGTACAGGGCTGGTTCTAGCTTTGTTAGAAAGCTATTGTCATAGACTATAGGATATAACTTTTTTTTTTTTTTTTTCATTCTTCATGGGATAACCCATTTAACCTTCTCTACATGATAAATGCGTTTTGCTGAAGTGAGACAACCCCCTTCAAAAGCTGTGGGAAACTCCTGTTCCATTTACCGGGATCTGGATAGTAAGTGACCCCCAAAGTACCTTATTTTGCTAGTGGACATTTATCTAGAGGCGAAGGAAATGTTGGCGGATTATAAAATGATACACGGGGTATACTCAGGATGTGGATGTGTTTGAGTGCACCCCGACACGAAAAAGAAAGCGATTTTGATATGTATTATTTAGTTAATATGAAATCTTGCTTTTTGTTACAGAAAACAATCCTGACGGGTGTAGAGTCTTAAAAGACGGATACGTACAGAGGTAGATGTGAAAGCAGAGCAGCTGCCCTATCAGCAGTATAGTAATGAGTCCCATCACGGAAACGAGAGCTGCTAGGCCCAAAATGACAGACGCTTGAGTCTCCACCGGGGCTGCGGGAAGGAACACGTACCACGTGTCTGACAGGTTCTGGATGGCTGCAAAACATGAATGATCGAGGTTACCATCTGCAAACACAACTAGATCCAGTAGCTCACACTTTATAAATCGGACGTGCATAGGACACAGGGTTGTCATGCACATCGTGACCGAAAACCTAGCGGTAAAAGCACAGTCTATCTTCTCACCTACCTATGGGCATAGAAGGGCAGCAGAGCCCGCATCTTACTGCCAGCTTTCTGTGCCAGCGTTATGGAGCCCCATACACTAGTGACAGAGACCCTGATGCGAATGCTAGGTCCCTTACTAATACCTATACGAGCCGCTCCAGTGGGTAAGGCACGTTCTCAGGAGTCACTGTACTGATAAGCTCCTGGCTTTCCCTACGTAAATCGGCAGCTTCCTCCCTATACACTGTATAGTTAGAAGGCTGTCAAATATACGCCGGAGGGTGGAGGGGGCCGCAGATCAGGACTCCAGCGCACCGGTCCTCCTAGAGCTTCTAATCGGGGATTTTAAGAAAACAACTGAGCCCCAAAAAAGTAACTGCATTGTAATATTGTTAAGATGAGACGATTAAAATTAGATTATTTCCAATGTGTCTTCTACATCTGGTCTTTACAAGGGAAACAGCCGTCTATGGATGGATACTGGTCTGGCTAGTTTCCCTTGTCAAATCCCAAGGCTTGTTGGAAAGTTGGATCTTCACTCATAGGGAGACATTTCCAATAGGCGGCACTGGCTGGATGGTTCTCTTTCTTGGGAGATGCCTCTTTGCGTATTCGTTTTCCCATGGAGCATTTCCAAAAGGTCTCCATACAGGACTGGTCTCCGTAAGGAGCACCCTGCCTAAACTGCTGGTCTTGCAAATCTAAATGGATGCCACGGAACACTTTAGTGGTTTGCAGAAAAAAAAAACTGCACTTTAATTTGGTTGTCCCATTGAAAATCCTTATCCCCCTAACCACAGGGTAGGGGGAATAAGGGTCTAACTGGTAGGAGTCCGACTGATGGGATTCCTGCTGAATAGGGGCTCTATGTTCTCCTGTTTGATTGGAGGGGCAGCGCGCATGCATCTGTTCAGCTCCATTCAACGTCAGGAGGGCGGAAAGCAATGACTTTGTTAGGGTACTTTCACACTTGCGTTGTTTGATTCCGGCAGGCAGTTCCGTTGCCTGAACTGACTGCCTGATCAGGCAAACTGTATGCAAACGGATGTCATTTTTTCTGACTGATCAGGCATTTTTCTGACTGATCAGGATCCTGATCAGTCAGAAAAATGCCTGATCAGTCAGAAAAATGCATTGCAATACCGGATCCGTTTTTCCGGTGTCATCAGGCAAAACGGATCCGTTTTTTTTTTTTTTTTTCATTTTTAAAGGTCTGCGCATGCGCAGACCGGAATGACGGATCCGGCATTCCGGTATTTTGAATGCCTGATCCGGCACTAATGCATTCCTATGGAAAAAAATGCCTGATCAGGCATTCAGGCAAGTCTTCAGTTTTTTTTCGCCGGAGATAAAACCGTAGCATGCTACGGTTTTCTCTTTTGCCTGATCAGTCAAAACAACTGAACTGAAGACATCCTGATGCAAACTGAACGGATTACTCTCCATTCAGAATGCATGGGGATATGCCTGATCAGTTATTTTCCGGTATAGAGCCCCTGTGACGGAACTCTATGCCGGAAAAGAAAAACGCAAGTGTGAAAGTACCCTTAGGAGCTGAATGTTTATAGCCTTTAGGTGATCAGGCAGATGATTGTCGGGAAGTGTTCCTTCAACAATCGCCTGCCCCTCAGTGGATGAAACCGCTGTTATTACATACAGCGATCTCCTCTACAGTATGGGGAGGAGTGATCACTAATGCCATCATTTTCCAATCAGCCTAACTGACTACTAATTGCCTAATTTTAACATATGCCTTCATTCCCTCTTGTAATGTAACTATTATTAAGTCCCTTCATTGACCATTAAATTGCTATTGTTAAAATGATCAGTTGTCGCCTTTTTATTCCTAGTGTCGTTATACTTGGTACTATAATACGTGTGGTAAGAGACTGGTAGTCGCGCGCTGGCTCCAGGCTCTTATTTTCAGATTTTCTTCTGCCTACCACATGAGATAATGTTATTCCTTACTGACACATAGGCGTCACTTCGGTGTTTGGGCAGTATGTTTGTCAACTCGAAGTCAAGGGGGCAGCGGCCTCCTCGCTTCAAGTCAAGGTAACCACGCCCCCTCTTGCCTTTGAGTGACAGCCCACAATTCGGCTTCGCTTTCCAAAGTCTCGCACATATCAGGGCATGGGATCGCGCAGTAAAATAGAGGGCACCGCGCATGCACGAGACTTCGGAAAGCGAAGCCGAATTGTGGGCTGTCACTCAAAGGCAAGAGAGGGCGTGGTTACCTTGACTTGAAGCGAGGAGGCCGCTGCCCTTCTCGCCGTTGACATAGAAGCAGCGAGCAGGAAGAGAGACAACATCAATATTAAAGGCTCAGAGAACCACTTAAAAAAAAATATATATATAAAATAATAGAGATACATATATAAAATAATAGAGATATATATATCCTTACATTTCGAATGTCTTTAATTTACAAGTCTTTTATTACAGTTACAAATTAAAGAAAAAAAAAAGAAAAAATAATGTAAATAATCACCTTCGAAATGCTGGTCGCTCCTTAACGCTGCCGGGTCAACGAAGTATACAACAAATACATAGGATGAAATTGTGCTCAGCACCACAGTGCCCAGAAAAGCAGATATAAGACAGTTGAAAAACAGCCTAAAAAGTGGAAGGAACAAGAGCATTTGTAAAGTCTTCTAATTACACCCAAGAAATATCTGCAATCACTGCAGGAGCCGGTACCACTACCACAACTAGACATGGCAAAACCTGCATGCTTATGGTTTACCTTCTAATCCAAGTAACATAAGGATGCTTCATAGGGTTTGAAAATAATATGGTAGATGCTCTATACAGCAGATGCCAACCCCATAGGATATACTGTATATCATTACTGTATGTCACAGATCCCTCCAGCCCCGAGTGTTTAGATGTGAGACACTTTAAAGTGTTAGCTGGCATCAAGGCAGGATGCAGAAAGCCATCCATGCCAGCGGTGCAGAGACATGCACATGACAGTAGCAGCCTCAGATGCCAATCAGCTATTTGAAGAGGAGGCGGCGCTCCATGCGAGCGCTACTTCCTCTTTGTTACACTGCCCGTCCTCTCGGAAGTGCGACGGACGTTTTTCTCATGTGAATGCAGCCTTTTGCCTAGTGGCCAGTGCAAAAACTGCAGGATTTTAGGATTTTTTTTTTTTAATTACATAAAAATAGATAAATATTTAACATAAAAACATTATTTAAATAATGGGTCATTTTCTGATGACACATTGCCATTGAGCTGTCCTGCCTTGATCTTCCTTGAGCCATAACTTTTTTATTTTTCCGTTCACATAGTCGTATGAGGGCTTATATTTTGCAGGACAAATTGTACTTTCTAATGGCACCATTTAATATGGCATACAAGGCAGTGGGAAGCGGGGAAAAAAAACAACAACTTCTCCATCATTTTACGGGTTTTGTCCCTATGGCGTTCTCATTGCTGCAAAACTGACCCGTGCCCTTCATTCTCTGGGTCAGTACGATTACAATGATACCACATATGTATATGTTTTATATGTCTAAATAGTGTCAAAATTTAAACTTTTGACCCCTATTCTGACCACTACGTTTTTTATAGTTTAAATTAATACCATTTTGGAGTGTGTGTGACTTTTTAATCACATTTTCTAAAAAAAAAAAATTGGGGTAAGAGAAGCATTGAAAAAATGGCAAATCTGCCATTTTAACCCCTTTTTTAATTAAGCCATTCGAGGTATTGGAAAAAATATTTTTCGGATGCGGTGATGCCAATGATGTTTATTTTTTGTTATTTATTCTACAGAAAGGGGGGGCGATTTACACTTTTATAATTTTTTATATATTTAAAAGTTGTTGTTTACCGTTTTATGGTTTTGCTGCTAGTGTTTGAGGCTACAATACGCTGTATTTTTTTCTTTTAACTCTGTACCAATATTTTTATTATATATCCATATTGGTACAGAATTGCTCATTTCTTATGTTGCCCTGCCTGACCTGCTGGCCAAAATAAGAACTGCAGCTTCAATACCCTGGGTCTCTTCAGAGAGAACCAGCATATTTATAATCAATTACCAGCATCCTAATTTTTCGCAGAGGATGCCAGTAAGAAGCCCAGAAGAGCAAGCTTCTTTATCACGTGGCATCTAAAGGGTTTAAATTACCACGGTCGGCATTATTGCCGGTCGTGGTCATTAGCCGTAGGTCTCTGCTGTTTGAAACAGCGGAAACCCGCAGGCCATGGTGCCCGCTGCACCAGCCATGCTTGCCTATCGCTCCAGCGTACAGTGCTGAGAGCAGGGGGTTTAATGAGAAATGTGGAGGGGATGATGGCCCTGTGCTCATCACTTCCCTTTTTCGTAAGCCTGGCAAAGGCGGTGTAAAATGACAGCTATGACTAAAACAAAGCAATCACAATTGCATTGGAAAAGTCACTTTTACATTAAAAACACATGTAGGGGGAGTGATGGATTTGCCCCTATATCCCCAAACTGCATCTCCTGAGGAGTGGTCAGAGTTTGCTCAGCTATCTACATATTCCATTAGAGGCATGATGGTCATCTTACCAGTAATTTTTTCCTCCCACACAGTTATTGAGCCATTTGCAGTGGTGATCAAAATTACTGACACACTTATTGCATAAACTGCAGTGCTTTGACTTGTCGCCTCTGTGGAGTAAAAATAGGAAAATGTGAATAACCGGAAGTATGAATTAACAAATTTACAGAGAGACATACAGCTCATGCACATCAACAAAAAACAAAAGGAGTTCTGTGTAGACGGACGTATTTCCGATCGACTCATTAACAGGAATAATACAGCAACCCAACGATCAAGAATACACGGCAAATACTATCTTCTACTTTGTTTTTTTAAACTTTAGCTGTGTTACCCTTCTTCTATCCTGCTCAATATTCATTTCACCAAAGTGACCGGGTCCATTCATGCAAGTGACCCAGCGGTGTCATCAGGGAATCTATCACCAGTTTTTGCAGCCTTCAGATAGGGCAAAATAAAATGGACAGGAGTCAAGAGAGAGCATTGAGCAGCCATTTCTTAAGCTGGCTGTAGCCATTTCGGATAGTTAAAAGCTATGTACACCTTTGGGGGCAATTTCTTTTTTATTATTGCATTGTACTCATTTTGAGTAAAAAAACAAAAAAATAATAAAAATAAACAGGTTTTTAATTGGCCTTTATTAAAAATGTGGAACCCTTGCCTTTGTGCAGCCTCGGGTTTCTCTAGTAGCAGGTCCTGAATTTTCACTCTGTTTCATCAGGCAGCTCAACTGATGGCTTTTTATCTTATAAACACTCATTATGGTTCAATTCAATATGATCTTTCAGGACTTTAGAGATGAGGGTTATTAGAAGACCAGCACAAAAAGAAAGTACGATTTGAACAGCTAGATAAACCATTTGACAGAACAGAACAGCTCAAAAATTAAATTTAAAGACCAATTGAAATAATAATTTTTCTCCCAAAATTAATAAAATGCAATCATTAAAACAATTGCCCGCCCCACCCAACATGTACATAACCTTTAATGATATTCATTGTGTCTACTGAAGCAAAAGTGAACAATTCTGATAAAATAACTGGCTGCATAATGTTTCTGGGTCTGTATCCATAGACATTATAAACCATGAAAATGCATAGGGGTAAACTATATTTCGCACAATACTAAAAATCTTACGTGTGGACTCTTCCTTACAAATCATGATCACACCTTTAAAGGGGTTGTCCAGCCTTTTCTAAATGATGGCCTATCCTCTGGATAGGTGATCCCAGCAGATCGCTAGGGTTCTGACTTCAAAGGGGCAGAGCTGTAGTAACGAGCAACCTCCACTGCAAAGTTGATGGGGCTCTGTACTTTCGACGGCAAAGCTACACCCGAGCATCTAACCGGCAGGGGTTCAGGATATCAGACACCCACCGATCCGCTAGTGACATCCTCGGGGAGGGGGGGCTAAGCCACTACTTAGTAAGGGCTGGACAAACCCTTTAAACCTTTAGCCAGCTTTAGATACAGATTTCCCTGCTCTCTCAGGCACTAATATTGCCAATAAACCCCCATAACGTACAACAGAAGTCATGGAGAGTTAGGAAATCTGGGACAAACATTCCACAATAATAACGTCATCACATGACAAGTGCGATAAACCTGCTAGTTCAGGCGTTTTTATTGTGATGAATGCCTTGCAAAAGTATTCACTCCCCTTAGCATTTTTCCTGTTTTGTTGCATTAACACCTGGATTTAAAAAGCTACTAGCAACATACCTGGAGAGACTTCCATCTGTACTGTGGCAAGAGGTGGCTCCACAAAGTATTGATGGGGGGGGGGGGGGTGAATATATATATGCACATTCAATGTATTGGTCTTAAAGTGTAACTGTCATGTTTTCATTCAAAAAAAATAATCTATTTCAGCATAGGCTACTGCTGCAGCAGCAGCATTATGCATACAGCAATCTTTAGTTTCTTCACATCTTCACATCCAGCCGAATGCACACGGCAGTGTTCCGCAGCCGAGAGCGGTCCATGGTATGCCGGGCTGGATTCCTGTTCAGAGCAGGCACGCACAGCGTCATTGGTTGCTATGATGCCGTGCGCTTTATGCCGCCGCTGCTGTACAGTAATACACTATACGAGTGTATTACTGTACAGCAGCGGCGGCATGAAGCGTACGGCGTCATAGCAACCAATGACGCTGTGCGCTGCCTGCTCTGAACAGGAATCCATCCCGGCATACCTACGGACCGCTCTCGGCCGTGTGCATTCGGCCTACCACTGTTTTCCTTGAGTTTTTCCCTTAGTTGGCTGTTTAAACATTTACAATATGAGGATCTTCTCGAATTGGCTCCTCTGTCAGTTCTCTGAGGCCAAAACTGCTTTCCCTAACTTCCCATACACACTTGCTGTAGCCAGCAGCTCCCTGTCAGCCAATCAGATTGGATTACTGAGAGACACGCCTCCTCACTCTGAAGCCTAATGCAGGCATGCAGTGTGAAGGACCGCCCCTCCGTCTTCTGTTTATACTAAAAGGGAAGACAGAAAAGCCCTAGCAACGGTCTTTTAAGGGAGCAGTGGAAAGGGACACGGGACATTAATGAAAGCTGTTATTATAAGGTAATTACAGATCTTTTGACAATCATTGACAGACTAACTCAGGTATACATGCCTAGCTCTAATAACTAGCAAATAAAAATAAAAAATATATATGACAGTTATCCTTTAATTATTGTTTGTGTCACAGCAAAAAATATTTTGCATGTTCAAAGAGATAGGCATGCTGTGTAAATCAAATGGTGCAAACGCTTCAAAAATGACATTTTAAATCTGGGTCATAATGCAACAAAACAGAAAAAAGGGGGTGAAGACTTTCGCAAGGCGCTGTACAACTCACCAAAGTAAGGTGCAATGCTGTGCGCAGTCCATCTCGCCTGTAAGACCAGTACACGTACAAGACACGAGAACTTCTACTTACACATCCACCTCACAGATGTAACAATGCATGTTTTCAATGACATGAGCATGCTTGGTCCTATCGAATACAGGTAGCGGACCAGGGGAGCCCTTGGCACGTACGTGCTCATCTGCTGGGTCAATGGTAACAGCCAGAAAATGGACAATTAAATGTAACATGAACAGCACTCCCATAAACTGGATGAAGAGGACTAAGGAAGAATAATGTCACAGCGATGTATGTTATGTGGGGGTTCACACTTTTTTTTTTTTTTTTTAAGAAACGGTGGTGGGCGACTATAAGGCCCCTTTCATATGTCAGTGATCCAATTGTATTATCCATAAAATAGCCATGACGGATCCCTCACTAAAACCATTGTGAGTCAATGAGGGACTGGATCAGTTTTCTTTTGTGTCCGAAAAAACTGATCCAACACCATTGACTTACATTGTGCGTCAGGATTGATCAGCCTTGTTCCGCACCCCATGCCGTACAGAAAAACGCTGCCTGAAGCGATGGGGACGCAACCAAATGGAGCGGAATGCATTCTTGTGCACTCCGTTCAGTTATGTCAAGTGTGAAAGTAGCCTTTCTTTGCAGCAGAGAGGACCCCCCCCCCGAGCTGCCAGGCTAAAGATAATCTAGCAGAGGTATTGGAGCAATGAATGTGGCGATCTCTGGATCCATGTCACGTACAGGGCTGGTTCTAGCTTTGTTAAGACGTACTATATGTCGGATCTTTTTTTTTATCATCAGTCATGGCATAATAACCCCTTTAACTGAGGCACAGCATTTAGCTTCCTGATAATAACAGGGAGACTTACGGATCTGTCCGCAGACTATAAACTGCCATTTACAGCAGCCTAGATTCCAGAGAACACGAGGTCATAAAACCTGCTGAAGGCCTCGCAGGGAATAAGCAGTCCCAGGACAGTCCTGAATGTTACTGTAGGCACACTTCCGGCAGAACTTCTGACCTTACCTCTGCGTCCCCCAACTAAATTCGACTTGTTTAACCTCATCATCTTTTTTTTTGCAGATATAAAAGCCATCCTAGGCATCTGTAGTTAAAGGATACAACATAACCAGCGGCTACCCAATGCCGAGGCAAAAGGGGGACAAGAATGCCAAATCCGATGATGGTGAACAGAAGGAAAGTGAACCAGGCCACAAACTGCAAGGGGTGTGGAGGCCAACTCCAGCCATTTCTCCGGGAATGCTGAGGGGGCTCGGTCCCGGCGTCCTCCCCCTCCTTGACCGGCACGGTCTTACCAGACGGCTTCTTGCAGATGGTCATCTAGGTGAAAGGACAGGTGCTGTTACTTTAACGAAGCATACATATAAAAAAAAAATTATGATTTTCGTCACGTTATGTCCGCCATATGCAATTACGTTTCAGTAGCAAGTGAATGAGAGCCCCCACGGAAACCGAAGGACGTCTCTTACTAAACGGCCATCGATTTCTGCCTTTCAATCTCCAGTTACCAGGACAATATGAGACCATCTACGACACGATAAAAGGTTCTTAATCCATACGATGACCATTTTCTATGCAGAGTACACAGTCATCAGAGCTAGTGATCGTGGGGGTCCCGGCGGTCAGACCCACGTGTATCCCCTATTCTGTGCACAGATGACAAACAATCATGGCTGAAACGCCTGCCAATTAGCTTCTAACAACATTTCACATAAAAGTGTTTTTTTTCCTCCATTCACGTACATAAACAGTTGTGGTTACTGTATCATCTGAGCCCCCACAATGTCATATGTGATAGTGATCCTGCGGGCACTGCCATTGTACCTGACCGATCAGGGCAGACAGGGCTGAGCTCCTGACACAACTGCTTGGATTGGAATTAAAGGGGTTGTCTCACCTCAGCAAATGGCATTGACCATATACAGAAAGTAAGTGCGCCGCAGTTGCATAGAGAGCAGAGCCTCTAGGTGTAACGGCAACGCCCCTGTTGTCTCACCTAATATAAACATGGGACCAACACAGATGCCTTCAGCTGCCAAGTGCACATGTAACAGGTCAGTCAGTGTCATAGGTACAAAACTGCTGACAGCTGCCCTTTAAGATGTAAATTGACAATTCCCAATACAAGAACTCTTGGCGCCTTTACAGGGGGTTCAGACCTGAGCGTTCTGAAACGAGCGCTCTGTATGCGCGATTGTACGGGCGTTTACAATTGCGCATACAGAGACAGGCGTGCACACATTGTCGCGCGTTCCCGAATATCTATGTGCGGGAACGCGCGACAAACGCCCCAAAAAAAGCTCAAGAACTTGTTTGAGCGTCGGGCGTTTTACAGCGCGATCGTACGCGCTGTAAAACGCCCAGATGAGAACCATTCCCATAGGGAATCATTGGTTTCTCCGTGTTGAGCGTTTTACAGCGCGTAGGAACGCGCTGTAAAACGCTCAGGTCTGAACTTAGGGTAAAGGGCATCTATCCTAAGGATAGGCCATCAATATTTTAGCACTGCACAACCCCTTTAACCCTTACATGCACCATGACATACAGTTACTTCATAGTGCACTGTAAGGAGTATGGTGCAGAAGTCCGACTCCCAGCACCACCGCCAATCAGCTGTGGGAAGGGGTGGCGGCGCTCTGCGTATTTTTAGCTTCAAAATTACCTGCGCACCGTCTCGCTTGTAGAGGCGGCGCAGCGTAATTACAACTGCTTGTTCAAGTCACTTGAATAAGACGAGCAGCTGTAATTACACTGCGCCGCCTCTACAAGCGAGATGACGTGCAGGCAGTTTTGAAGAGGAAGCAGCGCTAACCCTTCAAACAGCTGATCAGTGGGTTTGTCGGACCCTCGCCAAGCTGATATTGGTAACATGTCCTGAGGATAGGTCAATAGGTGGGGCTGCTTTTGGAAGAAAGCAGCTTTATTTTTCTAGTCCCGGAGAACCCTTCAGACATTACAGGCTGCACTGCTGTCGGTTTGGATGAGTGTAGCTTCTAACACGAGCACTTCTGTTACTTTCACATCTGCGCTTTTGCTATCCGGTTTTCGGATCTCAAAACCACAGCAAAACACTTCACGTTTTTATAATACAGCTGGCTGCGCCCATTGTGAACGGATCGGATTGTATTATATTAAAAATGAAGAAACTGGATCTGACGCCATTGACTTACAATGGTTTTAGTGCCGGGTCCGGTTTCTTTATTTTCAATATAATACGTTCAGATCCATTCAGAATGGACGCAGCCGGTCATGTCCTGAAAAAAACTGATGCGGAACCATTGACTTACATGATTTTTGGTGCTGGATGCGGCTTCTTCCGTTTCCCATGCCGCACACAAAAACGCGGCATGCAGTGGTTATGTGTCAGGCATGGGAATACAACAAACCAGAACGGAATGTATTCTGGTGCGCTCATTGACAATGAATTGCGCTGTGTTTTTGAGAGCAGATGTGAAAGTCGCCTTAGTAACAGTCAGACATTTCCGTTCATGATATTCATATTGGACCCCATTGGATTTCCACTGTAATAAGCTCACACAACGCTATCTAAAAAGAACGTACCAGAATGGACTTGGTTGGGGGCCTGCGAGAGCCTAGTGACCTGAAGACAAGTTACTGATATTTCCTCCAGAACGGAGTGTTCTGGCTTACAAGCATCAGGACCTTTCTGGATATAATGATTCATGAATATCCGTAGCAGCAACAGTTTATAGTATATGTAATTTATAATAGTGGGTATAAAAATCACTGGTAGGCGTCCATGATGCTCAGTACAGGGCTAATCCTGCGCAGATGAAAGTGCTTGCTCTGGCCCAGACCGCAAACAGCAAGGCGTTTCCCCCGGGTCCCATCCTGGGCTCCAGATCCTCCACTTCTATTCACAGCTCGGCGTCATCTTCTGAACATCTGCAGATATGACAGAATAGAAAGGATCAGAATGGGCACATACTACCAGACAGAAAAGCAAGAATGGCAGAATTTTTCATAGATGGACAACACAGGGCTCCCCTGCTAACCCCCCCCCCCCCATTATGAACCACAAAAGAGAGCCGCCCTATACAAGTGACCCCCGTTCTGGCCCGATACACCATTGTAGACAGGGTGGATAAAAATCAAATGATTTAAAAAAATATATATTATAATAATAATAATAAATTAAAAAATATATTTTTATTTAAATCAGATTTTTTTTTATTATATAAAATGCTTTTTGAGGAAAATATATTACCATCCAAAGGTTATTCCATCATGAAATAAAGATTAGTTTTTTAATTATGTAGAATAAGGCTGTACGTGGACTCCCATATTGTTGTATGGATTAGGCAGTGGCTGAGGGACAGACAACAGAGGGTTGTAGTCAATGGAGTATATTCAGACCAGGGTCTTGTTACCAGTGGGGTACCTCAGGGATCTGTTCTGGGACCCATATTGTTTAACATCTTTATCAGCGAAATTGCAGAAGGCCTCGATGGTAAGGTGTGTCTTTTTGCTGATGACACAAAGATTTGTAACTGGGTTGATGTTCCTGGAGGGAAACGCCAAATGGAAAAGGATTTAGGAAAACTAGAGGAATGGTCAAAAATCTGGCAACTAAAATTTAATGTTGATAAGTGCAAGATAATGCACCTGGGGCGTAAAAACCCAAGAGCAGAATATACAATTAGTGATACAGTCCTAACCTCAGTATCTGAGGAAAGGGATTTAGGAGTAATTATTTCAGAAGACTTAAAGGTAGGCAGACAATGTCACAGAGCAGCAGGAAATGCTAGCAGAATGCTCGGGTGTATAGGGAGAGGAATTACCAATAGAAAGAGTGAAGTGCTTATGCCGCTCTACAGAGCACTAGTGAGACCTCATTTGGAGTATTGTGCTCAGTACTGGAGACCATATCTCCAGAAGGATATTGATACTTTGGAGAGAGTTGAGAGAAGAGCTACTAAACTGGTACATGGATTGCAGGATAAAACTTACCAGGAAATATTAAAGGACCTTAACATGTATAGCTTGGAAGAAAGACGAGACAGAGGGGATATGATAGAAACTGCTAAATACATAAAGGGAATCAACAAGGTAAAAGAGGAGAGAATATTTAAAAGAAGAAAAACTGCTACAAGAGGACATAGTTTTAAATCAGAGGGGCAAAGGTTTAAAAGTAATATCAGGAAGTATTACTTTAGGCTACTTTCACACTAGCGTTCGGGTGTCCGCTTGTGAGCTCTGTTTGAAGGGGCTCACAAGCGGACCCGAACGCTTCCGTCCAGCACTAATGCATTCTGAGTGGACGCGGATCCGCTCAGAATGCATCAGTCTGGCAGCGTTCAACCTCCGCTCCGCTCAGCAGGCGGACACCTGAACGCTGCTTGCAGTGTTCGGATGTCCGCCTGGCCGTGCGGAGGCGTGCGGATCCGTCCAGACTTACAATGTAAGTCAATGGGGACGGATCCGTTTGAAGATGACACACTATGGCTCAATCTTCAAACGGATCCGTCCCCCATTGACTTTACATTGAAAGTCTGGACGGATCCGTCTGAGGCTATTTTCACACTTAGAAATATTTTAACAATATAATGCAGACGGATCCGTTCTGAACGGAGCCACCGTCTGCATTATATGAGCGGATCCGTCTGAGACGGATCCGCTCTGAACGCAAGTGTGAAAGTAGCCTTACTGAGAGAGTAGTGGATGCATGGAATAGCCTTCCTGCAGAAGTGGCAGCTGCAAATACAGTGGAGGAGTTTAAGCATGCATGGGATAGGCATAAGGCTATCCTTCATATAAGATAGGGCCAGGGGCTATCCATAGTATTCAGTATATTGGGCAGACTAGATGGGCCAAATGGTTCTTATCTGCCGACACATTCTATGTTTCTATGTGTGTAATTTTTTTGGTAAATAAATTCCATTAATCCATTCACAATGTCATGCTCTTCCAGAGGTTTTTGTAAGATTATTGGGCAGTTTCTCTGCCTACAAGATATTATCACAGATGCTTGGTTTACTTCTGCAGTTCTCAAAACTGAATTGGACTCAGCAGAGATCACAGGCCTCTTCTTCACAGCACAAATGTTATAACATGAACAGAGTTGAGAACAAGACCTTAATCCTAACTTCTACAAACCTATGAATGCAGAATCAACCTAATCAAACTAATATAAAAAGTGTATATTTTTTAAAAATCTTCATCTACTTGCATATTATAAGTTATACCAGCAAGAATTAGTCTTTATGTAGACAACTATGATTTAAATCAAATCCACCTTGATTGTAGGACATAAATGGCCAACCATGTAAATCAGGGGTGCACAACCTGCGGCCCTCGATACCATTCTGTGCGGCCCCCAATCATCTGGTAACAGACATGTATGTCTATGTCTTGTGGCTGCTCACATGTATCTTTCATGTATTTTCCCATTAGATGGGAGTACTAGAAGTGTAACTAGACATTTATGATATATACTGTATGTTCAATATGCCATAAAAATAGTATTTCAGTTGGCATCACCCCTTTAAGTTTTATTTTCGGCCCTTGGAATTGGTTCAGGCTCACAACGTGGCCCCCAACCAGAAAGGGTTGTGCATCCCTGATGTAAATACTACATTTCCCAGGCCAAGGCTTCCTCTGGAAGAAGGATCAGCGGGGGCGATCAGCGGGTTGCATCAAAGGTTGTGGAAAAAAGAAGACGATGTCGGCTGCGTGAACAAGCGGATAAGGCAAGTTAATGTTTATTTCTTTTTTTAACCCCTCAATCGACATTTTACTATGCATTCTGTATTAAGAATGCTATTATTTTCCCTTATAACCATGTTATAAGGGAAAATAATACAGTAAATTGACTTTAATGGGGTCCGGGGTTGCTTTCATCTCCTAGCAACCACACGTGAAAATCGCACCGCATCCCCATTCATTTCTATGGGGCCTGCGCTGCGTGAAAAACGCAGAATATAGAGCTTGCTGCGATTTTCACGCAACGCACAAGTCATGCGTGAAAAACATCGCTCATCTGCACAGCCCCATTGGATCGAATGGGTCCGGATTCAGTGCGGAAAAAAAGGCAGCATGTCTGTTCTGCAGTCCCACAAAAAAGATAGAACATGTCCTATTCTTGTGGGCTTTGCGGATGCAACATGGTTGTCACAGACGTCATACGTATTTTTTGCGGATCCACGTTTTCGGGACCTCAAAATACATACATCACCTTTACCTCAATGTATCTATAGGCTCTGGAGGCTAGGACTAAACTGCAAAATTTTGTAGCGCCACGGACTGATTTTTAAAGTGGTTGTGCCAAGTTTTCAGGTTATTCCCTATACACAGGATAGGGGCTAACTAACTGACTAATGGGGGTCCAACGTTAGGACCCCCATCATCCTGAGAACAGGGCCGAGCATGCACCCTGCCGCTCCATTTATGCTCTATGGGACTGTTGAAGACAGCGGACTACAGCGCTCCGCTACTTCCAGCGGTCCCATAGAGAATGAGTGGAATTGCAGGGTGCATACTCGGCCTACTGCTCCATCCGGACGGGGGAATGGGACCCCCACTGATCAGTTAGTTATCTCTCATCCTGTGAAGACGTGGCACAAACTCTTTAACTATCGAGCCGCGGCTGCGGTTCAAGAGACTGCATCGGGTTGCATGTAATCTCTGGACTGCAGCGGCCACTCAGTAGTTAAAAATCAATGAGTGCGGTTACAAAAAGTCCCTGGGGGTCATTTGCTAACAGCTTTACGCCTTCTTTTGGTGTCAAGTTTGCACACTACCCCTTTTTGAGGCTTTTTTTGTCACGTTTAACACAAAGGAGTGTCGAGGGAGTTGGGGTCAGGCAAATTTACTTATTTTACACCAGAAAAGGGTGCAAAAAAGTTGATAAAAAAAATAATAAATAAATAAATAAATAAATAAAAAAATAAAAAAAACGATGCCAGCCCCTGATTTTCCAGCATACACATGGACCATCAAAGATGCGCCTAATTTACAATGAGGCGCACGTGCCGTCCTAAATTAGGTGACTCTTCAGGTGGTAACGCCATTGTACATGTTAGTAAAAGGACTGTCAAAAAGGAAGGTCTTAATAAATGACCCCTCTGCGCAGCCAAGGCCTTACACGGTGCTATAACCTGGGCATTACGAGACTCACACGGGTCAGGGACAGTAGGTCAGGTAAGAAAGCGCAGCATAGCCAGCAGGGGCTGCTGTGCTAGACAAACCCTGTGGCTACATAGGTAGCCGTCAGTCCAAGAAACGCGCCTGTCCCACGAGGTGTATTTCCCAAACATCGCTCTAAACTTTCCTCAATCCCCATGACTGACCCACCATGATCTCAGTGGAGCAATATTGAGGACAGGAGGACAATCCATACGTGCCGGGGTAGGAGGACTCGTCCTGTACGCCGACTTCTTCTCCACTCCCTTTATTAAACGTGATCTCTGCTCCGAGGTCAGGACATTTCTGTGTACGGTCTCTTAGAGACCTGGAGGAAACCAGTTTGGAAACTGGTCCATTTGTGTTTGCAGTGGGTGGCCCTGGAGACTTCCCAGGCCCTTTACTGAGAAGATACGGACTACACGTGCAGGAAACAACACATAAAAAACACGGATTACCGCCCTGACATACGCTGTTACCCCGTATAACTAGGGCATGCCGCCATAAGATTGTCACCCAGGCTAAACACATCCCTATTCCCTTAGGCTTCATTCACACGTCCGCAAAATGGGTCTGCATCCGTTACGCAATTTTGCGGAACGGGTGCGGACCCATTCATTCTCTATGGGGACGGAATGGATGTGGACAGCACACAGTGTGCTGTCTGCATCTGCAATTGCGGAGCGTGGCCCCAATCTTCGGGTCTGCAGCTCCGCAAAAGATAGAACATGTCCTATTCTTGTCCGCGGCTGCGGACAAGAATAGGCATTTCTATAGGGGTTCCGGGCGGCTGTGTTGCGGATCCGCAACACACCACGGACGTGTGAATGGAGCCTTACAGTGTCATCCCCAAAACTTGTTGGTGGCTGGAGAACCATCTGTGGAGGCGACTACTGGGCCACACAGGATCTCCTGTAGTTTTAAAATGCATCTAGAACACATGGCGGTTTTCAAAAGTGACGAGCATTTCTTGTACTGGTAGATTTCGTGTTGTGACCACACCGCCGCTCTGTTCCAGGTACCCCATATAAAATCAGAGACGCATTATGGTCCCTTAGCAATCTCCGGGTGCTGGATTAGGGATCCATTTGTAATACCGCCATGAGGCCTAAACGGACGTCGCTGAACCTTGTCATCATTCACTACATGCCAGGAAATCCTGTCCACAAGCAGCACGAAATCCCGGCAGGACCCCCGGATACAAACAGCCGGGCTGTACCCAGATGAGCGAGACTAGGAAGAATAGTCACCTGGGGGCCCTCAGCTGGACCGACGAGTCTCTGCCGATACAAATATAGGGAGGGACATCTGAACCAAGCCAAACCGTGCGGGGGTCACCCCCATGACTATTCTCCCCTTTCCAGCCTCATTTTCCAAACTAACATTTCAGGATAAAACAGCTGTTTGTAAGTGTGAGACTGCGGATCGGGTGGCACCAACCTCCTGACGGGTTCCCATCACCTGCAACCTCGTCCGAGTCAGTCTTCAGGTGCCCTGTATCCACCTGTACCCATACTGTATCCACACTATATCCACCCCGTATCCTATACCCATACTGTATCCTATACCCATACTATATCCTATACCCATAGTGTATCCACCCTGTATCCATAAAGTATCCTGTATCCACACTGTATCTTGTATCCCCCCGGTACCCATACTTTATCCACATTGTACCCACACTGTACCCACCCCTTATCCATACTATATCCACCCTGTATCCAAACTGCTGATCCTATGAAAATGTTGATTCAGAGCTGGAGCCAGGCATGCACTTTCCGGCCGTGTCCTATTGTGCCACATAAAAGATATATCGTGTTGTATACTTTATTCTGCATTGGAGGGGTTCTCCAGGAACACCTAACATTCAGGTGATGCCCGCCGCCGGCTCCTGCCAGCTCAGTCCTGCACGCCCGTGTGTCCATCTTCTGGTGTGAGGCTCGTTTACTTCCTCCTCAGCCTGCAAACCACCGGCACCACCAGTCAGCGCCACCCCTGAGGCCAGTGGTTGGTTACAGTGAGGCCCATACCCATGCTGGGGAGGCAGTAAGCAAGCTGGACCCCGGAAGGCGAACCCATGGCCAGTACACCAGAGCGGCTAAGGGTGACCCTTTCAAAAGCAGAGGCAGGTATCATCTAAATGTTAGATATTCCCTGACAACCCCTAAGGCCAATGGCTGACATATTGATCGGGGAGCGCTCCTAACGTGGTGTGAACATACGCCAAGGCCTCATGCACACAGCGGTATTTATCACCCACGTGCTATCCGCTGACGTATTCATTTCTACGGGGCCGGGCACACATCCGTATTTCTTCCAAATCCGTCTGTCCATTCCACAAATGATAAAACATCGGTCGTCCTAGTCTTGTGCGTATAGCGGATGAGAACGGTCCTTTCCATTGATCGAAGCGAGCAAAATACGGAATCATGCACGGGGAAGGTATCCGTATTTTGTTCATCCGTGGTTTGCGGACCGAAATATGGACCCAGCCGTGTGAATGAGGCCTGTAATTCCGTACACGTGACTGAGGCGGTTTCTGCAACACGTGAACGCATTTCTGTGAAATACATATACCTTAAAGGTAAAAAAAAACACAACATAAAACAGCCGTGTTCCTCAATATATCCTCCTATCACCACCGCTTTGCCACAAATGGTCAAGGCCGCAGTAAAAGATGGAATAAACCGTACAAATTGTAGTTTCTGACTCCACATTAGGATTCCCAGTATTAGGGACCGGCCACCAGTCTCACACTGAGGGGAATAGAGCAGTTGTCCATAGCAACCGACCAGACTGCCAGCACTCTGTGAGCTAAAGCGCAGTCAAGTGATTGGTTGCCATGGGCAACTGCGCCAGGTTCCCTTGGCACTAGTTACGGACACAGCTTCCGTCCGATGCGATAACCACAAGTCGCAGTCACTTTACTCACCCGTCGTCCCAGCCCCGGAGCCCCCGTCACTCGCGCCCCCGGTTACCTGAGCGACTGTGTACAGAACGGGGTCACTATAGCAGTGCTGATCCGCTGTGTGCAGCCAATACGTTACAGCTGTACGGCGGCGGCGGAGGACCAAACAAGTGCGGCCGCGAAGGCGGTGTGTAGTCATAGCGAAGCCAGGGTGTAGCCTGCATTCTGCGGATTCTTCAGTGTGCTGACCGCTATTATTACTGTAACGTGCCATCACAATACACAGGAGCTTCAGTCCCATGACAGCTGCGCTTTATGGGCAAAGCACGCAACAGATTTTGCACCTGCTTCATGCAGGTTTTTTCACACATATTGCTGCGGATTTTTTTTTTATTGACGTTTTTTATTGTAGGGGGTGAAACCCTTGTCATTAATGCAACACATTGCACAAGCTGCGGAATTAAAGGGGTATTCCCATTATAATCATCACTGTTAAATCTTTTAATCATTTGACAGTGATCATTTTTGTGAATATATTTGATTACCCAATTCCCACCCTTTAGGAGAAAATTCATCCCCACTTACCTCGTTGTTGTCATTCGGTCTCCCCTGGTTACGGCCACCGCTCTTCTCCAGAATCCCTGTGGCCACACTTGCGCAGAAGACTCCTTCTTTTCTCCCGGCCGGGCCGCTCGCTGTCCTGAACGCGCACGCGCCATGGGGGACTTCTTCCTGGCCAGAATAGTACAGAGCCACGAACGAGCACGCCGCCTCTGTACTATACTGGCCAGGGATAAGTCACCATGGCGCGTGCGCGTTCAGTCCAGCGGCCGGCCCGGCCGGGAGAAGACGTCAATCAAGATGAAGCCCGCCCCCAGCCAGAATCCAGGAAGTGAACGGCACGCTGGCAGCAGGTAAGTATGAAAAGACGCCATGGGAATCCCCCTTTAAATTCAGCGTATGGCTGGAAAAAATCTGATGGAAAATCTGCTATTTTTAGATTTTTTTTCCACATGTTTTTTTTTTTTTTTTGCAGCCAGCGAGCCCAGGAGGAGCTGGAGAGGAGGATAGCAGTGGCACTAGCACTGGGCTGTGCAGTGATAGGAGGGCACACCCTGGTTATGGGGCTTCTGTCTGATGGTAGTTGGCGTGCCCGTGTTGTTTAAAGAGGTTGTCCGGGTTCAGAGCTGAAGCCAGACATATTTTCACCCAGCCAGCCCCCCTGACATGAGCATTGGAGAATTTCTTGCTCTGATGCTCCCCCTTTCCCTGCGCTGTATTTTTTTTACACTGATAACATCACCGAGCTCACTGCTAGGCCGAAGCCTCCACCTAGATTACCCTATGGAGAGCCTGCGCCTGCTGACTGCTGTGTTGTTAATGTAGCGTGGCCGAGCTCTGTTCGGTCCGCGGTACAGGAGCATTTGTTTCCTGTACCCGGCCGGACTGACAGGAAGTGCACACTAAGTGAGCACTTCCTGTCAGTCCGGCCGGGTACAGGAAACAAAAGCTCCTGTACCGCGGACCGAACAGAGCTTGGCCACGCTACATTAGAGGTGACAAGGGGGAGGAAATGAGAGTGACAGGGGGGGGGGAGTAGAATGAGAGTGACAAGGAGGGGGGGAGTAGAATGAGAGTGACAAGGGAGGGGGAGTAGAATGAGAGTGACAAGGGAGGGGGGAGTAGAATGAGAGTGACAAGGGAGGGGGGAGTAGAATGAGAGTGACAAGAGGGGAGTAGAATGAGAGTGACAAGAGAGGGGGGGGAGAAGAGAGTGACAAGGGGGGAGTAGAATGAGAGTGACAAGGGGGGGAGTAGAATGAGAGTGACAAGGGGGGAGTAGAATGAGAGTGACAAGGGAGGGGGGGGAGAAGAGAGACACAAGGGAGGGGGGAGAGAAGAGAGTGACAAGGGAGGGGGGGAGAAGAGAGTGACAAGGGAGGGGGGAGAAGAGAGTGACAAGGGAGGGGGGGGGGAAGAGAGTGACGAGGGGGGGGGAAGAGAGTGACAAGGGAGGGGGGGGGGGGGAGAGTGACAAGGGAGTCCCCAGAGACAGACCAAGAGCCAGACTGCAGCCAGAGACCAGATCATCTTATTGTCCTGGTAGTAAGTAGACAATGCAATGTGTTTATTATGTAATTGTTTAATTATTAATACTACATTGGAAACTAATTTACCTCACATTTAGGGTCCATTCACACATCCGTGTGTGTTTTGCAGATCCACAAAACACGGACAGCGGCAATGTGCGTTCCGCATTTTGTGGACCCCCACATTGCCGGCACTAAGAGAATATGCCTATTCTTGTCCGCTATTGGGGACAAGAATAGGACATGTACTATTTTTTTCAGGATCGGAATTGCAGATCCGGGTCCGCAATTCCGGATCTGATAGGGGGGGCGTCAATTTTTATCTTGCCTAGGGCGGCAAAAATCCTTGCACCGGCCCTGGTCACCGGATCTCCAAAAAGTGTCATTGCCATGTGCGATTCAGCGCAGGGCAAAGGAGAGCATCGGAGCATGCTAGCCTGTAAAACGGCTAGGGCAGCGCTAAAGCCCGATCCCTCTGAGCCTGTGACGTCACCGGGAACACTGCTAGGAGGAAGCGTCTGCCTAGCAGTGTAAAACATTCAGCGCAGGGAAAGGGAGAGCATCGGAGCATGAAACGCTGCGATGCTCATATCAGGGGGGCTGCCTGGGTAAAAATGGGTATATGTCCAGGTTCACCTCTGAACCCAGACAACCCCTTTAAGTGTTTGTATGGGTGCAAGGCAGGGGTTGTAGAGTGCAAAGGCGGGCATATGGTGCAGGAGTCAGTAACCAGGCCAGAGACAGAAGAATAAGGGTCTCTCTTTACTGTAGTGCAAAATGGGAGTTGTAGTACATCTACAGCTATAGCAGTCATAGATAAGGATGGATTCAGGCAAGGATGAGAGTGATGGCCTTCTCTCTCTCAAGTCTTCTCCAGTAGAATCTATGGCGGCCATAGTCCTCTTTCTATGGTGGCTGTAATGTCCACTGAGGGATACAGGGCTGTAGAGGTAACATAATATACACTCACCTAAAGAATTATTAGGAACACCTGTCCTTTTTCTCATTAACGGGATTATCTAGTCAACCAATCACATGGCAGTTGCTTCAATGCATGTAGGGTTGTGGTCCTGGTCAAGACAATCTCCTGAACTCCAAACTGAATGTCAGAATGGGAAAGAAAGGTGGGCTACAACAGCAGAAGACCCCACCGGGTACCACTCAACATCTCCACTACAAATAGGAAAAGGAGGCTACAATTTTCACGAGCTCACCAAAATTGGACTGTTGAAGACTGGAAAAATGTTGCCTGATCTGATGAGTCTCAATTTCTGTTGAGACATTCAAATGGTAGAGTCCGAATTTGGCGTAAACAGAATGAGAACATGTATCCATCATGCCTTGTTACCACTGTGCAGGCTGGTGGTGGTGGTGTAATGGTGAGGGGGATGTTTTCTGGGCACACTTTAGGCCCCTTAGTGCCAATTGGCCATAGTTTAAATGCCACGGGCTACCTGAGCATTGTTTCTGACCATGTCCATCCCTTCATGACCACCATGTACCCATCCTCTGATGGCTACTTCCAGCAGGATAATGCACCATGTCACAAAGCTCGAATCATTTTAAATTGGTTTCTTGAACAGGACAATGAGTTCACTGTACTAAAATGGCCCCACAGTCACCAGATCTCAACCCAATAGAGCATCTTTGGGATGTGGTGGAACGGGAGCTTCGTGCCCTGGATGTGCATCCCTCAAATCTCCATCAACTGCAAGATGCTATCCTATCAATATGGGGCAACATTTCTAAAGAATGCTATCAGCACCTTGTTGAATCAATGCCACGTAGAATTGAGGCAGTTCTGAAGGCAAAAGGGGGTCCAACACCGTATTAGTATGGTGTTCGTAATAACTCTTTAGGTGAGTGTATAAGGCCAAAAAAATACATTTGTCCATCCAGTTCGGCCTGTTATCCTGCAGGTTGATCCAGAGGAAGGCAAACAAGAAAACTGTGAGATAGAAGCCAATTTTCACCACTTAAGGGGAAAAAAATTCCTTCCAGACTCCAATCAGGCGATCAGAATAACTCCCTGGATCAACGACCTTTCTCCTGAGACCTCATGCACACGGCCATTGCCCGGCCCGTAAACAGCGAGTCTGCAGTATGTGGGCACCGGCCGTGTGCTCCCTGCATCACGTATGCTGACCCATTCACTTGAATGGGCCCGCAATCCAGAGCTGCGATGCGGAACGGAGGCACGGAACCATACGGAAACACTACAGAGTGCTTCGTGGTGTTTCATTCCGTGCCTCCGCACCGTAAAAAAAAATACATGTTCTGTTTTTTTGCGGTATGGACGGATCACGGACTCATTCAAGTTGAATGGGTCTCGATCCGTCCCAGCCGCCGCACGGCCATGTGCATGAGGCCTGAATTCTAGTAACTGTAAGGTTCGGTTCACATCACGTTTTTCCTATTCTTTTAACATATACAAAAAAAGTATATCTTAAACTGATGCCTCAGACTGATGCCATACAGTGGCATCCATTCACCATAGAGTTACATTGTAAAAAAAAAAAAAAAAAGTTGACTTTTTTTACTGGACTGGGCAGGATACAAGAACGTGGTGCGCTGCACTTTTGTATCCCTTTTTTTTGTAACCTACTGTATACATAAAACAGGCATAAAACATGATGTCATCCCACCCTAACCTGTAATATTATTACATTCCAGAAATACAGGCCCCTCCTGAATTCCTTTATTGTACTCACCATCACCACCTCCTCAGGCAGAGAGTTCCATAGTCTCACTGCTCTTACCGTAAAGAATCCTCTTCTATGTTTGTGTACAAACCTTCTTTCCTCCAGACGCAGAGGATGTCCCCTCGTCACAGTCACAGTCCTGGGGATAAATAGATGAGTTCTGCTGTCTGCCTTGTTCACAGGAGCCCAGAACTGTACACAGTACTCCATGTGTGGTCTGACCAGTGATTTGTAAAGTGGTAGGACTATGTTCTCATCACGGGCATCTATGCCCCTTTTGATGCAACCCATTATCTTTTTGGCTTTGGCAGCAGCTGCCTGACACTGGTTTTTGCAGCTTAGTTTGCTGTTCACTAAAATTCCTTGGGCCTTTTCCATGTCAGTGTCACCCAGTGTTTTACAATTTAGTATGTACGGGTGACTTGCATTATTCCTTCTCATGTGCATAACCTTACATTTGTCAGTGTTAGGCTACTTTCACACTAGCGTTTTAGTTTTCCGGTATTGAGATCCGTCATAGGGGCTCAATATCGGAAAAAACGCTTCAGTTTTGTCCCCACTCATTGTCAGTGGGGATAAAACTGAACGGAACGGAATGCATTTTGGAGCATTCCGTTCTGTTTTAGTTGTGTTCCCAGACCGGAGAGCAAACCGCAACATGTAGTAGTTTGCTTTCTGTCCTGGGATGCGGAGCAAGACGAATCCGGCATGACCCCCAATGCAAGTCAATGAGGACGGATCCGTTTTCTCTGCCACAATCTGCCACAATAGAAAACGGATCCGTCCTCCATTGACTTTCAATGGAGTTCATGACGGATCCGTCTTGGGTACATATGTTAAAGATAATATAACCGGATCTGTTCATAACGGATGCAGATGTTTGTATTAGTGTAATCTGCAAATATACATTTTTTACTGTGCAAGCCTTTTACAAGATCATTAATATTGAAGAGGATAGGGCCCAACACTGACCCCTGTGGTACCCCACTAGTGACAGTGACCCAATCTGAATGTGTACCGTTAGTGGCGTACATAGAGAAGTAAGAGCCCCATAGTAAGAATCAAGCCAGCCCCCCCCCCCCTAAACCCTTTTCAATGACTCTTGGGCCATTTTTCCACTGCTTCATTTGCTAAAAGTTGTTCCTTTAGAGGGTAGAGTCCTGACCAAGTTTTCACCTCCAATAGAAGAGGAGATAATCTGGGCCCCCTCTTGCCCTGGGCCCGATAGCAGTCGCATGGTCTGCCGCTATGGTAGTTACGCCCCTGTGTACCTGTGTAAGAATATCATTGAGAAGTCTGTGGTTGTTGGGGGGCCATGTCAGCTGTAGGCTGCCATAGCTTCTGGGTTGAGGCCTTGTCCACGCTGGGTGGACTAGGTCTCAGTTTTATACTGATACGTTGATTTCATGGTCTTTTTCTTACTTTATTGAATGTTAAAGTTATTCCATTATAAATTATTTTATTTAATCATTTATTTATGAATTGTGTAACCCATAATAAACACCACAACCACACCACAAGTTTTTTATGTTTATCTCGTCTGGTTTGGCCAGTGGAGTTGGTGTTTGTGATCCCATGAGCTGTCTATCTGTATTTTAATATAAGGCCTCTTTCACACTTGCGTTGTCCGGATCCGGCGTGTACTCCACTTGCCGGAATTACACGCCGGATCCGGAAAAACGCAAGTGTACTGAAAGCATTTGAAGACGGATCCGTCTTCAAAATGCTTTCAGTGTTACTATGGCAGCCAGGACGCTATTAAAGTCCTGGTTGCCATAGTAGTAGTGGGGAGCGGGGGAGCAGTATACTTACAGTCTGTGCGGCTCCCGGGGCGCTCCAGAATGACGTCAAAGCGCCCCATGCGCATGGATGACGTGCCATGCGATCACGTGATCCCTGCGCTTGGGGCGCCCTGACGTCACTCTGGAGCGCCCCGGGAGCCGCACGGACGGTAAGTATGCTGCTCCCCCGCTCCCCACTACTACAAAAAAAAGCTAAACGTCGGATCCGGCAATGCGCTGAAACGACGTTTAGCTTAAGGCCGGATCCGGATCAATGCCTTTCAATGGGCATTAATTCCGGATCCGGCCTTGCGGTAAGTCTTCAGGATTTTTGGCCGGAGCAAAAAGTGCAGCATGCTATTTTCGCCGGCCAAAAAACGTTCCGTTCCGGAACTGAAGACATCCTGATTTCACTCCATTCAGAATGCATTAGGATAAAACTGATCAGGATTCTTCCGGCATAGAGCCCCGACGACGGAACTCTATGCCGGAAGAAAAGAACGCAAGTGTGAAAGAGCCCTTAGGCAGAGTATCCACAGGAACATATCACTATAAGGATGCTGAACTCATAAGATGAACATGATTCATTTGTATTCTCTGCTTGAAGCGTGATGGAGAAAGAAGTAAATTTGGTTATGGTAGAATAATTAAATTTTACCGGATGAGCTGATTAACTTTGTCTTTTGTTTTTGTAGTATGCATTTGGAGGAGTGAGTGCCTCTTGGTTGGTCGTGCACTCCTAATAAACCCATCTTTCCACAGGCTGATTTTAATTAGGGCAATATATAGCTAGAGCCTGCTCTTCTTGAATTCATTTGAGGCCTATTGGCACAAGGAGGGGTATCTGTCACAGTCTCGGTGTTGTTCGCCGTGACACGTTTGCTGCATGCTAGTTGCCTGGGCCGTGTCATTTTGTCAGCATGTGTGTGCTCAGCCACTTATATTCCTGTTTCTATTCCCTGCCTGGTGCTCAAGGGGTTAAATATCTGGCTGGTGTGGATCTAGGCATGTTCTGGGTGTGGCCACATGGCTCTTTATATGCTGTGAGTATGAGGTCAGTTGTCCTCCAGCCTTGGTGTGTGCTGGAGTTATGCTCTTGTCTCGCTTATTCCATCTACCCAGTCCTTGAGGGCCATGTTATGGAACATCAAGGTCTTTAGCAATGTCTCTTTTGTTATCCCGATGTCTCCTTCCCTTCACTACCCTACGTTATGTGTGGTGTTGTTTGTATGAGTAGGTGTTATGTCTGGTTGTTGTTACATGTCTGGTGGTGTTTGTTGCCCAGCATGTTTGCTAGACACTCCTCTAACTATCTGTGTGTCCTCCGGAAGGGGGTGCCAGGGTTCCCCGGAGGGGGAACTACCAGTCTGTATGCAGAGCTGCCTGGGGCCGCCATGCGTCCTGTTTGCATGGGGATCTAGGCAGTAACTGTTGTGCTGGATACCTGGGTGTGGTTGTCTGTACTGTGTCCTATATGGTGTGTGGGCACCAGTACATTTGCACGGGTTCCAGTCGGTGTGGCTGCGGCAGGTAAGTGTGTTGTTTGGTGTGCTTACCTGCCGATCCAGTTGCTATATACGGTCTCCACTTTTTCCTTGCAGCTAGGCCGGTGGAGACTCCTGTTCATCCGTGTCTGGGATGAACAGGTTCTCTCAGCCCTTTCTCTATTTGAGAGATTATTAGGGTGACTCAGGGTCCTAGGTTCCTGGGTATGAGCCGTCCTACCACCCAGGTCCGCTCATAGGGTTAGGAGTTAGGGCGAGGGTTAGAGAAGCAATAGGAGGTGGCCTGCTCCCTCTTCCACCGGGTTCGCATTGTACGGTGGGGAGTTTCCCCCACTCCCCACCATGACAGTATCATATAGAGTAGGTTCAGTATATATGTGGATCCTGTTCTCCCTGAATTCGTTTGAGGCCATTTGGCATAATGAGAGGAGTCATTATAGAGTAGGGTCCCATTTAAAAGAGGTGCCTGTGGTGGGTGGGCACAAATGATTTTGATCAAAATACATTTGCTAAGTAGCTTATATTCATTTTATATAGTGAATATATATATATATATATATATATATATATATATATATATACACATGTTATTATTACTATTATTAATAATGTTTCAGCAAAATACAATTTATTGAGAATTTTGTGTGTCCTTTTTAAATTTTGCTCAAAAACTCCCTCTTTTTTTTCTTGGTAATTGGGCTGTGAAGAGCATGGTAAACCAGGGCTTATATGACTGCAGAGGGACCTGCCACAGTTTACTAATTTATTTTGGGCTGCATGTACTTAATGAGCGTATTAATTGCTTCAATACTAATCTAATTAATAAGGGGAGTTTGGAGCCCTGATAATCTACACCCCAAAACTCTAGATGCACAATATGTGCACCTGGTGGGGGTAATGCAGTATATGGAGGAGAGAATGGTCCGGGGATGGTGCCCTCTTCTCACCTATAGGGGTGAGAGACCTCATGAATATATAGAAGTGGAGGCATGTAGAGCATCCCTAACATATACCATCATTTATGGGGTTCATGTTTATTAGCAATGATTAGCTCAGTGGTCCATATAATACGTGGTCCCTTTTTCCAATGATTATAGAGGATTTAAGTTTTAAAAATGTTTTTATTTATTTAGTTGAGTCTCCAATAACCGTGTTCTGCAATGATGAAGTATACTGTATGTCTGTTATTTACTTGTTGACCAGCAGATGGAGCTGTAGCTCTTCTTACATATGCTACACACAGATGTATGTGCCACCAAATAAAGTATTAAGATCATGCTTTATACAGTATATTAACTACACAAAGATGACGCTACCCCGCATGCGCCAGCTGCTGCTTTTGATAGCAACTTCTTACATACATTTGAACTGCAAGAAAATAGCGACTGTTACACTTCCGGTTCTCGCTCCTGTGTGAAAGTTTATTTTTAACCTGTGCGTTAGGTCCGCCAGAACGCCAAACTTGGTGCTCGGTATTTCTTTCTATACTTTTTAGGGCTTCTGTGCAACAAGTGTGTCTGGGCCAAGCTACACAATTCATACTATGAAACTCCTACAAATGCAAAACACACCGGCGGTAATGTTCATACAAATCTGATTCTTTATTATACAAATAGGCATACAAACAAGATAAATAATTAATTGAATGATTAAAACCCAGAAGGGAAATGCAAAGAAGTGTGGATGAAACCCCCCAGGCCAGTACGTATATCAATGCATCATTGTTGCATAAAGTTGCTGCTGCCTGTGAGATGCACCGGAGACTATAGAAGAAGAAAAGAATGGAACAATCAATGGGCTCAGTCAGTCTCACCAATGAATACACAATTGCACCACAGGTCCGAGGATTCAACCCTGGGTGGTTTGAGAAGACCAAGGAGCATATCACTATAGGAACCACGTGCCCACGGTGTCAACACACAAGCAGCAATACTAGCATACTAAGTACATAACAGATGACCAACCTGGCTGGAGGGACGGCCCGACGTCCGTTTCGCTCACTGGCTTTTTCACAGGGCACACTGAACCCGCCAAATGACCCACCTTTTATACCCCACCTATCCACATAACCCAATCAAATACAGCAGTAAACTCCCTCCCATCCTGCACCTGAGAAGCGCTATCACCTGACGCATTACACGCCCCTAGCGGACGTCATGCGTGATGTCACCGCACACGAACCGACCACGCGATGCAGGAACGCCCCAGGCCCGCTCCACACCAGCTCTGTCCAGCGAGCCGGATATGACAACAGGGCCGGAAGCGAGGATGACGCGCCCCCAACCACCGCGCGATCCAAACACAGCGCCTGCGGCTGCCTAGCGCCGGCACCACCTGACCCACAAGTGGGTGGACACACTCGCGTATGCCTGCATAACTCCCGTGTACCCACAAATATGCACAAATAAACAGATGGACATGAGCAGTCCAGCAACCCTATCAAGAGAATAGTATAACATGCCCAGATATAATATGAGAGAAGTACTCACTCCTCATAAATTTGATAATAATACACCATGGTTATAGCAATAATCGTAATTAATGTGACGCTAAAAATATATAATAAAATAAAATATAAATGTTAATAGTGATGAATAATAATGGTAATAAACCGTGCAATAAAGAAAAGTGCAAGTGAAAGTGCGCAGTGCGACAAGTGCAACAAAGTTATTACACAATCCCATACATAAAATGTAAGAATCTATGCAGTATGAACCAAAAGCCTTGCTCTATAAAATAAGGGCAAAAAACCTTCATTGCATAATTACATGATCCGTGCCACTCCATACTAGTGACCCGGTCCCATTATTGCACATCAGTAAAAATGTATTATTTTGTTGCACACAACTTATACGTGTCTACAAATACAGTATGCAGGCATAACAATAAATTACATAATAACTAAGAAATGCAGAATGCATGAATACATGATGCACCCTACATCCAGATACATATACAGTGTCCGTGCATAATTCTATCTCCACACAGGCCGTCCGCTGATGGAACACCACTCTGCCATGGTATTGCTTGCAAAGTGCACAGAATAAACCTGCAAGGTCTAGGAGAAAACAGGGTAAGGTCACTGGCAGATCACCAGACACAACACTAGAACTGATAAAAACATATTAACTAGGCAATAAAAACCATCTACTGCTAAAAACCAGAACTTACCTAGTGAATGTCAGGATCGCGGCAAGCGGAGCACGAGGGAGTCTACAAGAAAGGCACAAAGCTATCATAATTATTACGTCCGTGTGGTGTGATGGAGTTAAGGGTAAAGATCCATCGGGATTCCCGTTGGGCCAGAATCCTCTTCCAATTTCCCCCCCTAGGGGATATTTTGACATGGTCAATGCCCCTAAACCTCAGCAGGGAGCCATTGCAACCATGCACCTCCTTAAAGTGTCTTGGTATCGTCGTAAGGAGATCATCATCCGTAATATCAGCTGCAGCTGCAATCGCCAGTACATGTTCACGAATGCGTTTTTTAAATTTGCGTGTTGTCATCCCCACGTAGATTTTATCACATGGGCATAAGGCCCAGTATATCACCCCAGTAGTAGCACAATCAATCGGGTAGGTAATCCGGTATTCCTTTCTATGTATCTAAGTATCCCAGAAAATGTCCGTCCTGTCCATATTACAGCAGGCAACACATTTCCCGCATGGTTTGTTGCCCCATTTGGGGCCCTTGGACCCAAAGAGTCCAGGTTGTCTCACAATATGATGGCTTCGTACCAGATGGTCCTTTTTTGGACCGTCTGAATGTTAGGCGTGGACGAGCCGACATTGTCGGTCCCAGCTGTGAATCCCCACGCAATATTCCCCAATATTTAGATAGTACCTCACCTATTTCGGTGCAGTTGTTATTGTACGTTGTGATAAATCGTATCTCATCAGATGCGTCCCACCGTACTCGTGGTTGTAGGAAGTCAGGGCGCTTGGCCTGACGTGCTCGACGGTATGCTCTCTCAATCGGCCGTCTTGTGTACTCTCTCTGCTGAAATCTCTTACGCAGGTCGTCAGCCTGAATTTCAAATAAATGAGTCGGATATTCAGCTGGTTATTATTCAGTTCATCCACAAACGATTTGAACTACTCACTGGAACCCTGCCAGATGATAAGCAGATCATCAATGTATCTTCCCCAGTACTGAACCTTCAGCCCCAGAGAAGACACACTAGTTTGTAGGATCTCTCCCTCCCACAGCCCCAGGAACAAATTAGCGTATGAGGGTGCACAAGACGCCCCCATCGCTGTCCCCCGGAGCTGTAAGAAAAAAGAGACCCCCAAACGTAAAAGAATTGTGGGTAAGCACAAACTCCAACAGGGTCATAATCAACTTACATTTCTTTGCTTCCAAGTTGGAACTGTGTAAGAACTCGGCTGCCTTGAGCCCATCCGAATGCTTAATAGATGTATACAGCGACTCAACGTCGCACGTCGCCAGTAACATATCGGGGTCCAGATGTAAATCTTCCACCTTTCTGAGGACATCCATGGTATCCTTCAAGTGTGACGGTAGCTCTTCAACCAGCGGGTGTAAGAAGGAGTCAATATACTTGCATACCATCTCATTTAGACTGTTGTTTCCCGATACAATCGGGCATCCCGGGGGTTCTCGCAGGTCTTTATGCACCTTAGGGAGAAGGTATAAGGTGGGGATTACCGGATATTCTTGCAACAGATAAGATGCCTGTTTCGCCGAAATTACCCCTTCCAACACTGCCCTATTGAGTATGCTACTCAGCTCATCAGTGTATTTTATGGTGGGATTGAAAGTCAATTTGACATAACATTCCTTGTCATGCAGCTGCCTCCAGACCTCCCTTTCATACATGGTGCGGGGCCAGATGACAATGTTGCCCCACTTATCGGCCCCTTTAATCACCACATCATTCCAGCTCTTCATTTCTTTCAGGGCAGATCTTCCCCCCTTAGTACAATTGTCAACGGCATTGTATGCCAGAATCTTAGTCAAATCATTACACACCATTTGTAGAAATAAATCAATGTTGGGCAAAAGCGATAGTGGGGGAAATTTGGGACATAGTTTCTTGGGAAACTCACCCCTTTCTGCAGATGCTTCTTGCTCCTCCAATAGGGAAGTTAATGTGGCCAATGCCTCCTGCTCCTGTGGGGTTGGGAAGTTAGGATCCGGCCTCTGATAAAATAGCTTCTTTAAAACCAACTTGCGTGCAAACAGATGCACATCTCTCACTGTCAAAAACAAATCAAAATCACTACTGGGAGAGAAGGAAAGACCCTTCTCCAGAATAGATTTTTGGTCATCCGTAAGTATGCGGGTGGACAGATTAATTACCTGTAATGTTCCAGACGTCCCATCCGGGTGTCTCTTTCCTGTCGGCACCCGGGTATTCGCTTCCTTCCTTTTATTAGATCTATGGGGGTATTTCCTAGAGCCCGAGACCCCAGAGCTACCATGCTCACTTCTTGACGTAATAGAGGTTACTGATGCTGATCTCAATCTTGCACCTGGATCTCTGTGCTTCCAACGAGCGAAACGGACGTCGGGCCGTCCCTCCAGCCAGGTTGGTCATCTGATATGTACTTAGTATGCTAGTATTGCTGCTTGTGTGTTGACACCGTGGGGACGTGGTTCCTATAGTGATATGCTACTTGGTCTTCTCAAACCACCCAGGGTTGAATCCTCGGACCTGTGGTGCAATTGTGTATTCATTGATGAGACTGACTGAGCCCATTGATTGTTCCATTCTTTTCTTCTTAAATAGTCTCCGGTGTATCTCACAGGCAGCAGCAACTTTATGCAACAATGATGCATTGATATACGTACTGGCCTGGGGGGTTTCATCCACACTTCTTTGCATTTCCCTTCTGGGTTTTAATCATTCAAATAATTATTTATCTTGTTTATATGCCTATTTGTTTAATAAAAATTTGTATGAACATTACCGCCGGTGTGTTTTGCATTTGTAGGAGTTTCATGTTTTGTGGCCGTGCGGTGCATATAGTGGCTGGTCTCAGCCTGTGTTGGTATATTACAATTTATACTATGCACACATTAGGCTACATTCACATCTGCGTCGGAGGACTAAGATGCACCTAGGTTATAGGGAAGGAAAATAAGAAAAAAAAATGTTTTCAACATACCTCAGATCAGATACCTTCTTAGACCTCAGATCAGACTCCCATCAGAGCTCTGCAGCATACCCCCATCAGACGTCTGTATCAGATCCCCATTCCTCCGATCATTCCCATAAGCTCCATCAGACCTCAGATCAGATCCACATAGACCTCTTTATCAAACCCCCCCATTCCTCCTTAGATTAGACCTCCAAGCACCATAAAAAAAAAAAAAAAATTAACTCACCTCTCCTGCTCCGGCCCTTCCTGACGCTCACCGCTCCCTGTCACTGTGATGTTGCCCAGTGTCAGGTCATAGTGTGCGCCTACGTGCAGTCAGGACACGTGCAGTGTGGCGCCTGGAAGAATACCAGTGAGCGGTGAGTACAGCCAGTGCAGCGCTGCGCTCACTGCTCCCCATGCCTCCTGAATACTGATGACCTCTTCCAGTGGTCATTAGCATTCACATTATGAGACGCACTGCTATTCCCTCCAATCACGCGACCTCCCTCTTTTGGGAGAAAACCAGTGCATCTTATAGTCCAAAAATTTGGTAGGTGATGAATCTAGCACTTCTGATATTTTCTTTCTGCTATAATAGAGCAGAAGAATGGAAATACATAGCGCTGATGTGAATGCAGCCTTAGATAGATGCGCATTCTCGCTCATTTAATGTACAACTCTCATATTGTATAGCTGATTAATACACACTATTCACATGAGACACATGCTACATACCTGCTACTTGCATATTAGACACATGCTGCATATGCACCCCCCCCCTTACATTAGATGCATGCCACACACACTACTCTGCTGCAAACATACCACCTAAACATTGGACAGGTGCCCCACAAGACACACATCACATACACACGCCATACACATCACTAGATAAATGTGTGTGCAGCATGTATCTAATGTGTAGGTGGCATGGGCAGAAGATATACACTGTATGGACAAAAGTGATGGGACACACCTCCTACTCACTGAATTCAGATGTTTCATTGAGTCCACAGGTGTAAAAAATCCAGCCCCTAGCCATGCAGACGCCTTTACAGACAATGGTGAAGGAATGGGTCGTTCTGAAGAGCTCACTGAATTCCAGCATGGTCCTGTCGTAGGATGTTATCACTGCTTCAACTGTTTGTGAAATGCCCTCCCTCCTAGATAGTCCACCATCAACTGCGAGTGGTATTATTGTAAAGTGGAAGTGTTTAGGAACCACAACTTCTCAGCCACGAATGGAGACCACGTAAAGTTACAGAGGAAGGTCACTGAGTGCTGAGGAGCATAGGGCTGACTCCATAACATGTTCTGTGGAGTGATGAAACACACTTCTGTATCTGGCAGTCTGATGGGCGAGTCTGGGTTTGGCGAGTGCCAGGAGAACATTACCCGCCTGACTGCATTCTGCCAGCTACAGTGGATATAAAAAGTCTACACGTCTCTGTTAAAATGTCAGGTTTCTGTGATGTAAAAAAAAATGAGACAAAGATAAATCATTTCAGAACTTTTTCCACCTTTAATGTGACCTATAAACAGTACAACTCAATGGAAAAACAAACTGAAATCTTTTAGGTGGAGGGAAAAAAATCATAATAATAATGTGGTTGCATAAGTGTGCACACCCTCTTATAACTGGGGATGTAGCTGTGTTCAGAATAAAGCAATCACATTTAAAATCCTGTTAGATAGGAGTCAGCATACACCTGCCTTTATTTAAAGTTCCTCTGATTAACCCCGAATAAAGTTCAGCTGCTCTAGTTGGTCTTTCCTGAAATTTTCTTAGTCGCATCCCACAGCAAAAGCCACGGTCCACAGAGAGCTTCCAAAGCATCAGAGGGATCTCATTGGTAAAATGTATCAGTCAGGAGAAGGGGACAAAAGAATTTCCAAGGCATTAGATATACCATGGAACACAGTGAAGACAGTCATCATTAAGTGGAGAAAATATGGCACAACAGTGACATTACCAAGAACTGTTTTGAAGTGATGGACGTGCCTAGGGCTTGATAGAGATGGCGCACAATATGGTAGTATGTTCACCCTGGGGAAACCAATAAACCACATGTAAAGGCTCACCTTGTCTGGTTACGCTAGTACAGGCGTAACACTATTAAGGGCTTATCAAGCAAGAACCGGTTCCTGGGTGTGCTGCCGTAGGCTGCTGGGTCCCTCAGAAGAGATGTCCAGTCCCTCCGGAGGATCACTTGAGGAGGACAAAAGGAATCCTGCTTCGGCACTTCAACCCCATATCAGCCGGTCTTTTTTTTTAAAATCGTGCTTCTTTATTTGATTAAAACAGCATGCATAAAACAACGCGTTTCGAGGAATCTTGGGTCCCCTTCATCAGGTTATAAAAAATAAATTTTTTTCACAGTAAAGTAGAGACTTAAATACAAGTAAAAAAAACGCCCAAAATCGCACAAAAACGCACCTCTGGGCGGGAACCAACATGTGGGCCCACCTCCAGGGGTGGGTTGATGCTACTTTGCATATATACATATTGAAAAGCAGATCCATTGAGTAAAACTGAATAAAACTAAGGGCACAGTGAGGAAGGGCCTGGGTGGTGAGGATCTTTATTATAAATGTTGAAACGTGCTTGTTCTAGGTTATAGAAATCGGGCGGAAAACCCGACAGGAGCGGAGCTGGTATGCAGCAAGAGGAATGGTCACGTAATCGGGATGCCGATGATCACGAGGCCGGTTCCCATGGATATCGGGGAGGATCGGCCAATGGAAAATGGTGTGTCGGAGGGCACGTGATGGACTCCAGTCACGTGTACCTCAAGGGGCGGGGAGAGAAAGGTCCTGCATCTGGCAGAGGCAGCTGGAAGTGGTGATAGATACCACGTGGTGGAGCGTCACCAGGGGAGGAGGGGGATAGTGGCCGGAGGCTGGCAGCGGCACGGGGATCGTGGGTAAGGGGAGCCACGTGATCAGGTAGTCATGGTGAAGAGATGCTGAAATAAAACAGGAGAACCTATTGCAGGGGGGATAGTAGGGGGTACTAAGAGGCTGGCAAGTGGAGGAGATATGGGGCTGATGGGGAATAAATATATATATTGTGAGGCAGTGACATGCCTCATGGTTGTTAGGAGATATATGGCAGGATTTGCTGTGTCTTCCCCAGAATCACCAGGTCTGAAGAAAGACCAGGTGCAGTAATCACCTGGGGATAAAGGAATCCTCAGAGTGAGAGGGGGGTGAGGACTTGCATACAGAAGGCTGGAGTGGCTCTGTGTGGTCTGAGCCGGGAGGGCTGAGAGACCACTATCCCCCAAGAGACCCTGGTGTGGGAGCAGCCTGGAGGCTGCTGGAGGTTGGGCTGGGAAAGCCGCATCTCATCACGGGTGGGAACTGTGGTACGCTTTAGGTGAGTCAGGGACACCTATGTGTTTAGATAGGGCCCTGACGGGCAAGGTATTTTATTTTGGCTTTGTGTGTTTTTCTTTATGCTGTGTGCCACAATAAAGCACAGTTTGGCCCCTAAATCCTGGTGTCTGTGAAGAAGTGTTTGATTGCAACCTCCGGAAAAGAGCTAATCCCCCACAATTGGTGGAGGATGCGTGCACATGTCCTTGCTGAAAAGTAAAAAAAACGTGGTTGCTAGGGACAACGACATCACTGAAAGGAGCAGGTGCTGCTTATGCTGTTCTGGACACTTTTTGCTGGGTTGCAAAGGAGTTACTGTGCAGTGAATTAAAAGGGCCAGTAGCCCAGCAAAAGTGGACTTGCTGCTGAAAGTTTTTCCTGCTACGAGACTGTTTGTTGCCATGGGTCTCGGGGAAGAATACATCCGACGGACGTGGGAGATTAAACAGCAGGAAAAACTTGTAAAACAGATGGGTTGTACCCCAAGTGAGTTGGCAAAATTTGATGCTGAGCGAGAGGCTCTGGAGGCGCAGCTGCAGCTAGCCCTGAATAGAGGTTCCTCAACGCTGTATGGACCCTGCACAAAGTTCCAAGAGGTCGGCAGTGTGCCGGGAACGCCGGAGAAAAAGCAAAGATATGCCGTTGCCAAGGGCAACCGTCGGGAAGAAAGGGAGGTGGTGTCACGGCCACGGTTATGGCCGTGACTCCTGGGGAGCCGCATACAGTTGCCCGCGGTTTGGGTTGTGGTGTCAACCGCAGCTGAGGCATAATGTAGTTAGCCTCAGTGCGGTTGCCGTGGACAACAGCTATGTGTGCGGTTCCCTGGGAGTTGTGTGCATGTGTGTATGCACTTTTGGTATGTCTGTGTGCACGGTGTTTTGTGGTGTGCACTGACATCCTTCCGCGCACTGTGGTTGCCCGTGGCAACGTTTGTTGTAGTCTGTACATGTGGTGGCACTGTCTCGGCCTTCGGGCTGACTCCCTGGACATGGTTGCCACCCATGTCGTTGCCAGCGGCAACAGCCACAGTGTGTGATGCAGTTGGACACTTTCCCCTATAAGTTGTGAGTTTCCCTTCTGTGGTGCTGGAAGGGTTAACTCCTTTCCCAGTGTGTGTGTGATGTCACTGGGTGTGTCCGACTGTGGGGTGTGGCTTCTTGGCCTATATAGCCTGAGTGTGAGCATGGCTCAGTGGGTTGCTTCAGCCATGCTTGCTGGAGCAGCCTCCTGTGACCTCAATCTTCCTTGCCAGTGAGAGCCACCCCTGTGGTCATAAAAGTGTTTAGTGTTTGATGTCTTTATGCGTGTGTGGTTGTATGTTGTTCTGTTGGGACCTTCTTATGTTTTGGTGCAGCTCACGGTTCTGGATTCCTGTCTGCTCCGGGATCCAGTCAGCAAGGCTGTGGCAGGTTGGTGGAACTTGGTGTTCGCCTGCCATTCCCGTGAGGCTGTTCATGTCCCCCTTTTCCCAACAGCTTGGCCATTGAGACTCCTGCTCCTCCGTGCCAAGGAGGAGTAGGTTGTCTTACCCAGCTCCTAGCTCAGGGATCTACGGAGGGTAAGACAGAGCTCCGAGGTTCCTGCGCATGGGTCCTCCTACCTTAAAGGTCGGCCCATGCAGGTTAGGAGTTAGGGTCAGGGTAGGGATGCGTGAGGAGGTGACCTGCTCCCTATCCTGTTCTCATGGCCGAGTAGCCACTACACCACCTGGCATCGCACGGCTGAGGGTTTCCCCCACCCTCAGCCGTGACAGGTGGAGAGTGGTGCAACTCTCAGGAGATCCTATGTTTCCTGCACGTGTGCGCAAAGTCTAAAAGGGTGCGGATGGAGTGACTGTCGGGAGAATGGTTGGAGTCAAGGCCAAGGCGTTTCCCGTGGCAACTACTGTATTAAGGAGAAGGGTGATGACCGTGCTGGAGATATTCCTGGACTCCCCTCATCTCCCGTGAGTGCCGAATCCGTGACGACAATCGGTAAGATCGTTCCGATTATCCCATGTGTAACAGACCCAGTGACATTGAGCAGGCAGCAGTGGCTACCCGCTGGGCCGGTGGGTGATATGTCACCGAGGCTAGAAACTGTCTCAAAAGTGTGTGACCATATGAAAAGTAATATAATGCTAAGTGTACGGGACAGTCATGCGGTTAATAAGAACTGTCCGATGGTTCTCACTGAGTGTGAGACTGCCGTGAGAACTGGGACTTATGGACTTGCTGGTAGAACTACGCTCATGCATGAGGGACTGTTGGGCCATGATTTCCCGTTGTTCCGTGACTTGTGGGGAAGTGGAAACACTTCTGCAGTCAGGGACGAAACTCCTGCAGAACTGGTACCTAATCCTTTAAGTGAAGTGACCATTAGAGACAATGGTGCGGATAAGGTGCAAGGTGATTGTGCCAGGTTGGCGGAAATGCATAATGAAAGTGTGATGTCATGTGAAATATCTCATGTTGATAACATGCCTTTTCCGTTGCAGGCTGTGGTCAGTGGAGAAGCGCCCCCTGGTGGTAAAAATGTAAATGATGATGAAGCTTTATTTTCTTCATCTGCTATTTTTCATGAAGAACTTTATGACTTGATCAGGAGGTTTGAAGAATTGCATATAAGTAATGTGAACCAGGCACCTGAAAGAGAGCCTGAGCAAGTGCAGGTGGTTCTCACTGAGGGTGAGTCTCCAGTGAGAACTGGGTATTGTGGACCTGATGTTACAAATATGTTCTTATATGATGTGATGTGGGGTTGTGATAACGTTTAGTTGTTATTGGGCAAGGTAGACACTTCTGCAGATAGTGACGAAACTCCTGCAGAACCTGTACTTGCCCGTGTCAATGAAGGTCTAAGGGAGCTGCACATTGACTGCCATGGGGAAAGAATATTGCCTGTTGAAAACAATGGTGCTGATAAGAAACATGTGAATGATGCAGAAGTGCAGATAAATGTTGTGAGCACCGAGTGGAGCAATCCTACTCTGGTGAACGTGCAAGAAAGGGTAGCAGTCCTAGAGGGAGTATCTCACGTACCAGAGGTGGACATGCAGTCTCCACAGTGTTTTATGGTCAATAAAGTAATGTCCCAGGTAGGGATTAACTTTCTAGTGCCCCTAGAAGTCAGTGTTAATAATGACACCAGGGACATAGGCGATATATGCCCTGTGACTATTAGCAACTCCGAGAAGGAAGCTACCAAGTCAAGGTATTGCAAAATTCAGGCGGTCACTAGTAGCGACCAGACGACAGTTATACCTGACGTGACGAGAGCTGAGTGGGGAGATGGCAGCCTAGTGTCTGAGACCCATACCCAGGCAGGGGTAGATGACCTGACACGTCAGTACAGCTGCAATCCTGAAGATTTTTCTCTCTCCACACGGTCCCTAGATATGATAGAGAAGGGACTAGATGTCTTCACAGAGTCACCGAAGAAGACTGCAGTAGATACAAACAAAGAGACCCTGCGTGAAACCCCCACAGGGTGGCCAAAAGAGAATGGTGATTCTCCTACATCGGCTGCAGCAGAGCCAAGTGAAGAGCATCTGGATCAGGAGACCCTCTCCTTGGCTCGATCACTTGAAGAAGCGATTGAGGAGCGAGATGAATGTGAGAGGCTGAACAGACAACTCAGAGGAGGGACGGAAGATCTCATGAGCTCAAAGGATGATGTCAGAAAGAACGTCTGAGTTGAAGAAGTCTAAACCAGAGCCTGTTAAGAATGGGTCTGGAGATGGTGGCGCCGTGGTGCCGACCGAGGCGGAGAAGACGGAAGATCTTTCTGCTCACCCAGCTGATGGTGCTGATGTGAATGCAGAGGCCAAGAGACTCGTGGCAATAAGTAGCCAGGACCTGGTCATGAAAGATGTTCCCTCTGCCGTCAGTGCCTTACAGAAAGCCAGCGGTCTGCTGGAGAAGAAATACCAGGAAACAGACGATCAGCATACAGATGGTGTCTACTACTGTGATATGGCTCCCCTAGAGCCTAAGCGATTGGGGAATAATATCCTGAGGGAACCTCTGGAGGGTTTGCAGAAGGCAACGAGTCTGGTGAAGATCCTGATGTCCCCAGTGCCTACAACCTTGATGAGAAGGAGGAGTTAAGAAGGCAAGGATATGAGGCCAAGTCCGTGAAGTATGAAAAGGATAATAAAGTAAATGGAGACTCCAAAGAAATAGAGGCCAAAGAAGCTAAGGCAGAGGTCTTGAAATGGGAGAAAACCTTGGATGTCCCAGAGACCAAGGTTAGGGCGGAAAGAGCGACTGCTGAAGTGGGAACAGCCACTGAAGACGCAGAAGACTCTGAAGCTGGCTCCAAACCCGAAGAAACCCCTGATGAGAATAATGGTAAAGGGGTCCAGATGCGTGGAAAAGGAGCGAGACATAAGAAACCTGCTCTGCTGAAGGAGCCCCGCAAGGCAAAAGAGAAAGGGTATGGACACGACCATGACTGGGACCAGTTCAGTCAAGAGTTTCCGCAGTCCCAGAAAGGACGTGAGGGGCCGGTGCAGAAGCCAGAAAATCTAAAAAGACAGTACCTGCTCATGAGATGGGCAAGAAAATCCCAGAGGCCTTGTCAGCTCTGTAATAAACTCATGAGGGTGACAAACCAAGCGCTGTTGTCCTGGGTCTGGCAAAATAAGGGGAAGACTGTAGGCCAGGTCGATGCCCGTTCACCAGCATCTGGATTTAATGCTAGTGTTCACCCCTACGGGCTTGAACAAAGGAGGGGGGTATGTGAGGCAGTGACAGGCCTCATGGTTGTTAGGGGAGATATATGGCAGGATTTGCTGTGTCTTCCCCAGAATCACCAGGTCTGAAGAAAGACCAGGTGCAGTAATCACCTGGGGATAAAGGAATCCTCAGAGAGAGAGGGGGTGGGGACTTGCATACAGAAGGCTGGAGTGGCTCTGTGTGGTCTGAGCCGGGAGGGCTGAGAGACCACTATCCCCCAAGAGACACTGGTGTGGGAGCAGCCTGGAGGCTGCTGGAGGTTGGGCTGGGAAAGCCGCATCTCATCACGGGTGTGAACTGTGGTACGCTTTAGGTGAGTCAGGGAAACCTATGTGTTTAGATAGGGCCCAGACGGGCAAGGTATTTTATTTTGGCTTTGTGTGTTTTTCTTTATGCCGTGTGCCACAATAAAGCACAGTTTGGCCCCTAAATCCTGGTGTCTGTGAAGAAGTGTGTGATTGCAACCCCCGGAAAAGAGCTAATCCCCCACAATATATACATATGTAATTAGATGGTGAGTGAAGATAAAAACTGAGTAAATATAAAAACTGGGTGTATGAGAAGTGAGTGAGGATGAAATGTGGAAATACGATTTATGGGTGGGTGCTGTATAAAACGCTATTACAAGAACTGGACGTCCCTCCAAAATTGATGAAAAGACAAGAAGAAAACTGGTCTGGGAGGCTACCAAGAGGCCTACAGCAACATTAAAGGATCTGCAGGAATATCTGGCAAGTACTGGCTGTGTGGTACATGTGACAACAATCTCCCATATTCTTCATATGTCTGGGCTATGGGGTAGAGTGGCAAGACGAAAGCCTTTTCTTACGAAGAAAAACATCCAAGCCAGGCTACATTTTGCAAAAACACATCTGAAGTCTCCCAAAAGCATGTGGGAAAAGGTGTTATGGTCTGATGAAACCAAGGTTGAACTTTTTGGCCATAATTAAAAAATAGGTTTGGCGCAAAAACAACACTGCGCATCACCAAAAGAACACCATTACCCACAGTGAAGCATGGTGGTGGCAGCATCATGCCAAGGGGCTGATTTTCTTCAGCTGGAACTGGGGCCTTAGTTAAGCTAGAGGGAATTATGACCAGTTCCAAATGCCAGTCAATATTGGCACAAAACCTTCAGGCTTCTGCTAGAAAGCTGAACATGAAGAGGAACTTCAACTTTCAGCATGACAACGACCCAAAGCATACATCCAAATCAACAAAGGAATGGCTTCACCAGAAGAAGATTCAAGTTTTGGAATGGCCCAGCCAGAGTCCAGACCTGAATCCGATTGAAAATCTGTGGGGTGATCTGAAGAGGGCTGCGCAGAGGAGACAAAAGGGGGGGGGGGGGGGAATGGAATGGTGAGTTCCATTCTATCTAAGTACATCTCTGCCGTATTTGCTGCCACCTGCTGGTGAACCAGGCACATTACATGAACAGTTACATAATATTAGTAATGCACAGTGTGGAGGGATCTGGAAATAAATATATAGGTGACATAAAGGTTAGACCATAAAAGATAGTAGCAAGGTGCAGAAGTGGTAACGCCACTCTGGAGTTTTACACCTTCATCAGGCAATAGCAACCTATGCACATTTTAAGTAACTAACAATTAAAACAAATGTGGCTGTAAAAACACAGCAAGAGGAGGAGGGATATGCAAATCCCTTATTTTAACCTTAATGCAGGCCCAGTCATGACAAACTTGCTGCCTTATCAGATGTAAATAAATGATAAATAAAATACATATTGCTACATAAATTCATGTGCACACAATAAATATCATAAAAATATTTCATAAAAACAATTTTTTATAATATTAGTAAATAACCAAGGGGTAAAAACATGGATGATAATCCTTGATAAAAAGAGGCAAACACAGAGCGTCTGGTAACTGGTAACTACATTGACAGAGCCGGGTGCCGGCTCTGACGGGGGTGCCAGCAGGCCCAGAAGCAAAGAGCGCTTCCATCAATACAGATGGAAGCGCTCATTGCTGAAGCGCTGACACCCGTGACCCAGTCCCACATACTGCGGCAAGGCAGGGAGCGGAGCGCATAGTTCCCTGCTCCGCCGCCGATCACCGCCATAGGCTTCAGGCCTAGTAGGCCTGAAGCCTATGCGGTAGTGAAATCTGGGCGCACGCGGCCCTTGGCCCGGGACTCAGCAGTACAGTGCCGGGACTCTGCAAGCAAGTGCAGGTAAGTATTTAGCTTTTAGGGTTTCTTTCTTTCTTTTTTCTTTTATGTGGCAACTTTGGGGGACATGAGGGGGCCGGGGTGGACAGAGGACGTGTGGGGGCAAACTTTTATTTTATTTAATTTTATATTATAATGTGGCAACTTTGGGGGACATGAGGAGGCCGGGGTGCACACAGGACAGAGGACTTGTAGGGGCAAACTTTTATTTTATAATGTGGCAACTTTGGGGGACATGAGGAGGCCGGGGTGCACACAGGACAGAGGACTTGTAGGGGGCAAACTTTTATTTTATAATGTGGCAACTTTGGGGGACATGAGGAGGGTGCACACAGGAGGACGTGGGGGGGGGGGAATATGGTGGGATACTGTGTGACACAGTGGGGGGGCAATTTATTATGGGAGGGATGGCAATGTGGGGGACACTGCAGTGTGGGGGACACTACTGTGTGGGGGGACAGCGTGGGGGACACTACTGTGTGGGGGGCAGCGTGGGGGACACTACTGTGTGGGGGGCAGCTTGGGGGACACTATTGTGTGGGGGGGCAGCGTGGGGGAAACTACTGTGTGGGGGGCAGCGTGGGAGACACTACTGTGTGGCGGGCAGCTTGGGGGACACTACTGTGTGGGGGGGCAGCGTGGGGGAAACTACTGTGTGGGGGGCAGCGTGGGAGACACTACTGTGTGGGGGCAGCGTGGGGGACACTACTGTGTGGGGGGAAGCGTGGGAGACACTACTGTGTGGGGGGCAGCGTGGGAAACACTACTGTGTGGGGGGCAGCGTGGGGGACACTATTGTGTGGGGGTAGTGTAGGGAAAATTACTGTGTGGGGGGCAGCGTGGGGGACACTACTGTGTGGGGGCAGCGTGGGGGGACACTACTGTGTGGGGGACACTACTGTGTGGGGGGCAGCGTGGGGGACACTACTGTGTGGGGGCAGCGTGGGGGGACACTACTGTGTGGGGGAAATTACTGTGTGGGGGACACTACTGTGTGGGGGGGCAGCGTGGGGCACACTACTGTGTGGGGGACACTACTGTGTGGGGGGCAGCGTGGGGGACACTACTGTGTGGGGGAAGTGTAGGGGAAATTACTTTAGAGGCATTCCATTATTCATTTAGTCATAATAGAAGTCTATGGGCTGCAAAATGGATCCATCCTGTTTCTGTTATGCAGGACATCTTGTATTAAAGGAGTTATCCCATGAATAATGTAAAAAATGAAATTACCCATCATATAGTACTTGACTCTTTCTAACAAAGCTAGAACCAGCCCTGTACCTCACATGAATCCAGAGATCTCCCCATTCAATGCTCTGCTAGATTTATATCAATCAACTGGATCGACACCACCAGTGCATACACGGGTGTACCTCCTATATATAAATCAACAAAAGAGAACTGGTACCACAAAAATACCCAAATTATCAAAGTTTATTAATAAAATGTAAAAGACATATATGACATAAATACACATGTACAAACATGTGGAAACCAATAAAGTGCCAGTACCGGCAGCTCATACAACCTCATGGAATCTCATAGCATGCAGGTGAGTTACCTAGAGCTCAGCACCATAAATACAGGGGATAGAAGTATCTATCATAAGGTCCCCAGTATATGGAGCGAGTATAGCAGGCAACAAAGACTTGCAAGGTCCAGCTATCAATCGTCAGATGTGCGCCAACATTCCCAGGCATGACGTGAAAGAGCGTACTACACAAGGCTGAATCTATCTTACCCTGATAAGCTGAGTGAATGAGCTGTCGCTATATGGCGTGTCCCTCTACGCGTGTTTCGCGTTTGCTTCTTCAGGAGCTCTAGGTAACTCACCTGCATGCTATATGAGATTCCATGAGATTGTATGAGCTGCCGGTACTGGCACTTTATTGGTTTCCACATGTTTGTACATGTGTATTTATGTCATATATGTCTTTTACATTTTATTAATAAACTTTGATAAATTTGGGTATTTTTGTGGTGCCAGCTCTCTTTTGTTGATTTAGATTTATATCAAGCTGGCAGCTCAAGGGGAGTGTCTTTTCTGCTGCAGCTAAGGGGGCGTGTCTCAGCTCTCCCTATCACAGCTCAGGAGGCAGCTGAAGGATGAAACTGAGCATGTGCGGCCTTCTCAGTGAGCAGGACAAAGAAATAAGAAAAAACAACAGAAACATTTTATTGAATAGCTCAGTGGCTATACAAAATTTGCAATCACATGAAATTACAAAAGGATTCAGATCCAGGTGCTGGTTTCAAAATTGTAGAATATTTGTCGTGGAACAACCCCTTTAAAGGGGGTTCTCTGGGAATTAAGAAAATGAAAATACTTAAAAATTACTTTATTATAAATACAGTCAGGTCCATAAATATTGGGACATCGACACAATTCTAACATTTTTGGCTCTATACACCACCACAATGGATTTGAAATGAAACAAACAAGATGTGCTTTAACTGCAGACTGTCAGCTTTAATTTGAGGGTATTTACATCCAAATCAGGTGAACGGTGTAGGAATTACAACAGTTTGCATATGTGCCTCCCACTTGTTAAGGAACCAAAAGTCCTTTGCAGTCAATTACAGCCTGAAGTCTGGAATGCATAGACATCACCAGACGCTGGGTTTCATCCCTGGTGATGCTCTGCCAGGCCTCTACTGCAACTGTCTTCAGTTCCTGCTTGTTCTTGGGGCATTTTCTCTTCAGTTTTGTCTTCAGAAAGTGAAATGCATGCTCAATCAGATTCAGGTCAGGTGATTGACTTGGCCATTGCATAACATTCCACTTCTTTCCCTTAAAAAACTCTGCTTTTGCAGTATGCTTTGGGTCATTGTCCATCTGCACTGTTAAGCGCCGTCCAATGAGTTCTGAAGCATTTGGCTGAATATGAGCAGATAATATTGCCCGAAACACTTCAGAAGTCATCCTGCGGCTTTTGTCAGCAGTCATATCATCAATAAATACAAGAGAACCAGTTCAATTGGCAGACATACATGCCCACGCCATGACACTACCACCACAATGCTTCACTGATGAGGTGGTATGCTTAGGATTATGAGCAGTTCCTTTCCTTCTTCATACTCTTCTCTTCCCATCACTTTGGTACAAGTTGATCTTGGTCTCATCTGTCCATAGGATGTTGTTCCAGAATCTGGCCTTCCTGTTTTTGAGGCTCACCAATAGTTTACATCTTGTGGTGAACCCTCTATATTCACTCTGGTGAAGTCTTCTCTTGATTGTTGACTTTGACACACATACACCTACCTCCTGGAGAGTGTTCTTGATCTGGCCAACTGTTGTGAAGGCTGTTTTCTTCACCAGGGAAATAATTATTTGGTCAACCACCACAGTTGTTTTCCCTGGTCTTCCGGGTCTATTGGTGTTGCTGAGCTCACCGGTGCGTTCCTTCTTTTTAAGAATGTTCCAAACAGTTGTTTTGGCCACGCCTAATGTTTTTTACTATCTCTCTGATATATTTTTTTCTCTCAGCCTAATGATGGCTTGCTTCACTGATAGTGACAGCTCTTTGGATCTCATCTTGAAAGTTGACAGCAACATATTGCAAATGAAAATAGCACACTTGAAATGAACTCTGGACCTTTTATCTGCTCATTGTAATTGGGATAATGAGGGAATAACACACACCTGGCCATGGAACAGCTGAGAAGCCAATTGTCCCATTACTTTTGGTCCCTTAACAAGTGGGAGGCACATATGCAAACTGTTGTAACTCCTACACTGTTCATCTGATTTGGATGTAAATACCCTTAAAATAAAGCTGACAGTCTGCAGTTAAAGCACATCTTGTTTGTTTCATTTCAAATTCCATTGTGGTGGTGTATAGAGCCAAAAATGTTAGAATTGTGTCGATGTCCCAATATTTATGGACCTGGCTGTATATTCCCAAATACCTTTTATTAGTTATAATCGCTCATTTTTTCTAGGGAGCAATCATCAGTGGAAATAAAATGCCTGTCGTCCTATTAGTGCACAAAAAACCTGTCCTAATCCTTCAGCAGGACACGTTACTTCACAACACTGAGCTATAGTCCGTCCTTTCTGTACTTCATGTCTCTCCATGAACTCCATTCCCACAGAGATTCAGCTAACGTTCTTATCATCTGTATTCATGATCATAATCCCTGACAAGTAGGAAAGAGCTGTCTCAGCCTCCTTTGTCTCAATGTTGTGAAGTAACTTGTTCTGCTGTGTGATTAGGACAGGTTTTGTGTGTACTAATAGGACGGCTGGCCATTTTGTTTCTGCTAATGATCGCTCCCTAAATAAAATGAGCCATTAAAACTAATGAAAGGTATTTGGGAATATATTTATAATAAAGTAATATTTAAGTATTTTAATTTTCTAAATTCCTTGATAACCCCTTCAAAGAAGCTTTAGATCATGCAGACCTCATCTTTAATCCATCTTTAGACTTGTAGAAAATATTTTGGACTGGAAAATAAGTCCTACTTACCCATATGACCATATATCCACTATTTGCCTGACTTGCCAGGAGGAGAGCTAAAGTTAGTATTTTTTCTTCTTCTTGTTAGTAGGATGAGGATGTTCATTTAAGAATATTCCAAAAACATGATCCTGCACATGTCCTAAGGTACACCTTATCTGCAAAATTTTGTGTTGAGTAACCATTGCAGTTTAAGAAGAGATCATAGTGTTACATAATAGGAGCACACACTACTGACAAAATGCAAAGCCTTATTCAAGGCAAGGCAAATACACGGTGTAAAAGTTTCTCCTGATTTATCAAATCCACTTAAAATAATTAGACAGAATTTGATGTACTGTTCCTAGAAAATAAGGTCAGATTAGAAGAAGACCTTCTATTTTTTTTTTATATAAAACTTAATCTTAAACCATGTTCCAGTACAAGGATAACAAGCAGTAACCAGAGTGGAGATATTATTTGAGGTCATTAATTTCTGACTTCAGCCATTAGACTTATCCTTTATATTATGAAATGGCAATTTATTATCTTTACAAGTCAAAATGTAAACATAAGGGGCTGCAAGGGGAGCAAAATACACAAAAAAATGCCCATATTTCTTTGGGGGTCACAATCAGGTCATGCCTAATGTATGCAGTGGCCCCTCGGCAAAATATTGTGCCATGCTGCTAGTCCTCATTCTTTGGAAGGAGTGATGTAGCAAATAAAATAAAATAAATGTCTATTCAACAGGTTGTCCAACTTTTTTTTTATTATCAAAGGAACAGACAGGTTTATAAGCGTTAAAGCAGGCACTACTGTTCCAATCCCAGGTTTCTGTGTTCAGACGGTGCTGCTCTCTCCTTTTCTGTCCCTCCATGCAAGTCTGCTTGTTGGTTATGACTCTCCTTCCTTGCCTGTACAGTGTGTACATGCTCCCTCCAGCTGTTAAAGGGCCAACGTGCACACCAATGGCTGGCTACGTCATGTAGCCTGTGGGAGGTTGCCTGAGCAATAGGTTTTCTAGCTTGCTAGTATCCTGTGAAGGAGTGCTGTTTGACTGTGTACCAATTTTCTGCCCATTTCCTGAATTGTGACCCTCCTCTGCATGTCCTGATGTGTGCCTGACTTCTGTATTGAGCCTTCACTGCCCACCCTGTCCTCGTACAGTTTATCATGCTGCTTGTGCTCTGCCTGTCCTAACCTTGGCTTGTCCCTGACTACGGTTTTTATTAAGAGTGTTATACAATGCCCAAGCAACTGATTTGCGCTGAAATCGGCGACAGTTTTCGCGCGCATGCCAGGTCTTAAAAACTGGGTGGGAAGGGGACAGGTTTAGATGTAGAACATGGTCGAAATGTAAAAAGGCTTGTGCCTCTTCGTAACTCTGGTCGGATCCACCAACAGCGCAGGGGCTTATTGACAGGACCAGGAAGTGTAGACATGTTCACACCTTGTCCTGTCAATCAAAGTGGAGAGAGTGCAGGCAGTTTCAGAGAGAGCAGAGCCTCTAGGTGTAACGGAACCACCCAGGGGCAGATTAAGTGCATGATAGGCCCGGGGCTGTCTACCCAACTTGGGCCCCTCCTGTCACAGGCTGGTGTTACAGAAAACTAGAAGACACAAATGAAGATCCGACTGACTTTATCCAAAACTAAGGAACAAAAGGGTAAGCCCTGTAACAACCCTAGCTCTCTCCCTTACTGCTCAGCCTATGCAAAAATCTCAATGGTAGAAAATTGCATAGCCTCGTTCCTCGACTGTATGACACCTGAACACCCTATAATAGTGAGGGGACACGACCACCGGCTCCCTACACTTAATACGGAGGGAGTCAGGGTCACCTAGGATCAAGCCCACAGGAAAACAGAAATAAAGAAACAGACTTATCTTGTGGATGCAGCAGTAACAGCTTCTAGCATTAGCACACTCCAGGAAGTTGTATAAACCGCAAGGTAAGGCAGTATGGGGAGGAGATATATAGTGAGGCAATGACTGCTAATAGATGACAGCTGGGAGAGGGAGGAGAGATGTCAAAACGAAAGCAAAACAAAAGGAGATCATGCAGAAGGTACTGAAGAACGTCTAACAGAACTTCTCAAAGATCTGGTGGTGACACCTCCATTTTAGTTTAGGTTTTTTTGTATGAAGAGGCCACGGTGCTTCGTGAGCACCACAGTCTCTTCCTAGGCCATATTAGTGTGCCAGGCAGAGTTTTTCTAGGAAAAACAATAAACGGCGCACAATAGGGTAATAACACCAGACCTAAATGTATTAAAATAACTCCAAAATTGGAGGCTCAACTTGCTAGGTTGTGCAAAAGATAGACACAACACTAGTGTACGCGTGTTGGGGGGTGATAAACACCCAATGGTCGGATGGTCGTGCAGCCAGGGATACGAACACTTCCACATGGGGATGCCTGGGGTCCCCAGGAAGGTAAATGGATCCAAAGGATGATCCCGCGGCGCAAAGAACCAGCCTTAGTTGTCAAACAGGAGACAGATTTATTTTTTGTAACAGATGGTACAACGCGTTTCAGGGTGTTAGCAGGTACAGACTGCTTGCGCCGCGGGATCATCCTCTTCATCCTTTGGTTCCAAGGCCATATGACATCTTTAGACTACCAAATCACCCCAAATCACCCCAAATTGGGTCCTAAACTGAAAAATGTGGTCGCCAAATTTAAAATACATATAATTATAATAAAAAAAGACATGGAGGAGAATACAGCACCATCTACCTCTTACATCCAGTGACATCTCCTGTCAGGTAGACCTTCTCTTTTCTCTTCTCCTCCATTTGACCCAGACCGCCATGGCAGATTCTTTCAGCCGCATCTGGTCTCTACAGAGTTTGTAACACAAACATGTTAGATTTCTCAATTTTTCATTAACTGGTGTCCCCACAGTGTCATCCTGCTGCCACTCCTAATACTGTGCCCGTTGTGCTCCCCAATGTCCCAGGTACTATACTGCTGAAAAAATTGTGACCTCAGTAGACATAATTGGGGTCATTTATCAAACTGGTGTAAAGTAGAACTGGATTTCCAAAAGGGCTTTAAAAAATGAATGGTGGAACCTGATTGGCTGCTATGGGCAACTAAGCCATTTCTAGTTTACACCAGATTGATAAATTACCCCAAATGTCCCTAAAGTGTCCACAGCAGCTATAATGTCTCCTAGAATGCCCCCAGTAATAATAACACCCTGTATTGTGCTCCAGGCAATAAACCCTGTATAGTGTCCCCCAAAATAATATAATTACCCCTACAGTGCTTCCCCAATAGCAACGCCCCCATATAGTAATTTCGCCCACACTGCCCCCACATAGTAATCACCCCATAGTAATTTTCCCCCACACAGTAATTTCCCCCACACTGCCCCATATAGTAATTTGCCCACACATAGCAATTTCCCCCACACTGTTCCCACACAGTAATTTTCCCCCACACTGCCCCATATAGTAATTTCCCCCACATAGTAATTTCCCCCACACTGCCCCAACACAGTAATTTCCCCCAAACTGCCCCACACTGCAGTTCCCCCACACAGTAGCTTTCCCCACACTGCCCCCACATAGTAATTTCCCCCCACACTGCCCCACACAGTAATTTACCCCACACTGCCCACACACAGTAATTTACCCCACTGCAGTTTCCCCAACACAGTAGTTTTCCCCACACTGCCCCCACAAAGTAGTTTGCCCCCACAAAGTAATTTCCCCCACACTGCTCCCACATAGTAATTTCCCCCAAACTGTCCCACATAGTAATTTCCCCCACAATGCCCAAACAGTAATTTCCCCCACACTGCCCCACATAGTAATTTCCTCCACACTGCCCCCACACAGTAGTTTCCCCCCACATAGTAATTTCCCCCAAACTGCAACCAAACAGTAATTTCCCCCACACTGCCCCCACACAGTAATTACCCGGCACTGCCCCACACAGTAATTTACCCGGCACTGCCCCCACACAGTACTCCACACTGCAATTTCCCCCACACAATAGTTTCCTCCCCCACACTGCCCCCCACACAGTAATTTCCCCCACACTGCCCCCACATAGTAATTTACCCTGCACTGCCCCCACACAGTAATTTCCCCCACACTGCCCCCACACAGTAATTTTCCCCCACACTGCCCCCACACTGCCCCCACACAGTAATTTCCCCCACACTGCCCCCACATAGTAATTTACCCTGCACTGCCCCCACACAGTACTCCACACTGCAATTTCCCCCACACAATAGTTTCCTTCCCCACACTGCCCCCACATAGTAATTTGCCCCACACAGTAATTTACCCCGCACTGCCCCCACACAGTACTCCACACTGCAATTTCCCCCACACAATAGTTTCCTCCCCCACACTGCCCCCACATAGTAATTTCCCCCACACTGCCCCTACATAGTAATTTCCCCCACACTGCCCCCACTTTGCAGATCCGCAAAACACAAAGTTTGTGTGAATGTAGTCCTGAATGAGTCCTGAAGGCCAAAGTAGGCCTCATCCTTTAGGCCTTATTCACATTTCAGGCAATTACACCATATGCATAGGATATGACATACTGTAAATGTCTGATAGATGCAAGTCCCACCTCTGGCAGAGGTCATCGTGCCATAAATGACTGAGATGGGACTAAACCATTAAGGGGTTAAGATTGCTTTCTTTTCGTTCCACATTGTTTGGCATAGAAGTTTTGAGCAGCACAGTTGCCAGCTGGATATGTACAGTACAAGAAATAAAAGTGCTGGACGCAGCCTCTGATACTAAACCTGCCAGGGGAACAAGGGCTCTGTGAAGGGAATTATGACCAAAAGGGTCATTAACAACGGGAATTGTAATATTTTCTAAATTTACAATTTCTAGCTATGGACAAGCACCTACCCCTTGACAACTCTTATTTTGGATAGTGACTTTAGGTTGTTTCACTTGTTAACATAATTTTCTCCCTACAGGATATGAGCATTGACTTTTTCTTTTAATTTTTGTCCTGACCTTTTACTAGCTTGTAGTTATAAATATATGCAGTGACACATAACTGACCATGGAAAACGTTTGGTTTCAGAAATTACTTCCCTTAGGACACATTACTCTATTGCTCTATGATTGTGTTGTACAAATGACTATTCTTGTTTATTTGAGCTGTTGAACATAGGTAGGTTGCTCTCTTCAGTTTGTCTTCACTACACACATTGAAAACCAGGGTGGATAAAAATCTATTTTTATCTTTTTTTTTTTTTTTAATCTGATTTTTTTTTTTATATGAAATGCTTTTTGAGGAAAATATATTACCATCTAAAGGTTATTCCATTATGAAATAAAGATTAGTTTTTAAATTATGTAGAATAAGGCTGTATATGTTTAATTTTTTGGGTAAATAAATTCCATTAATCCATTCACAATGTCATGCTCTTCCAGAGGTTTTTGTAAGATTATTGGGCAGTTTCTCTGCCTACAAGATATTATCACAGATGCTTGGTTTACTTTTGCAGTTGTTAAAACTGAATTTGACTCAGCAGAGATCACATGCCTCTTCACAGCAAAAATGTTATAACATGAACAGAGTTGAGAATAAGACCTTAATCCTAACTTCTACAAACCTATGAATACAGAATAAACCTAATCAAACTAACTATAAAAAGTTGTTATTCTAAAAATCTTCATCTACTTGCATATTATAAGTTATACCAGCAAGAATTAGTCTTTATGTAGAAAACTATGATTTAAATCAAGCCTTAATGACTAGTGATTTAAATCAGTTTGATTTAAATCAAATCCACCCTGTTGAAAACTAAACTTAAATCTTTCATCAACTTGGGCTTTATGGTGGAAAATCCCAGCTTTTTTCCAGCCCTTTCCATTGCAGTTAATTGTGTGTATCAGCTCCACCTACACTTTGTTAGGGCTGAATTTTATGTTTTTTTTTGTGTAATTACTGGAAGGAGGGGGAAATAGTAACTAGCCAGGCAGTTCAGACACAATTTATTTCCTTTAAATTTCAAAGTTATAATTTACGTATCAAAAGAATTTTGCATTTTCCAAATATTTAGAAACTAAGGGGGACATTTACTAATCTATTTACCCAATTTTTGTGGCACAAATCGGTTGCAATTCATTTATCATTTTGCACGCTGTTTTTTAGGCGTGGAAAATTGTTTAACTCTACTCCAGCAAGAGAGCTGGCATAGAGTTAAACCTGTTGCACGGCCTGCTGGACGAAGAGCCAAACTTATGTAGAGGCCTGCACCTCTACGTGCTTCCTCCGGCAGCGCAGAGGGGCCGCTGTGAATTTCTTGTTTAGGATTTCCCTGACTTGAATGTAAGATGGTAATTTTTAAAACTTATGTAACTTATAAAATAAAGTTTTATTTTTGGGCTGCAAAGGTATGCTCTTCATATTATCCCTTGGTTTGATACAACTTAAAGTGTCTTGGGATAGTTTTCAACTTGGAGACATACTTGATTGGGTAATGTGCTTTCCCAGATGGAAAAATAATGACACCAGGTTGATGGTTCTTTTGCTCTATGCCAAATCTCTGTGTTATTTGCCCTCTGGGCTGACGCACAAGTATTAGATGAAGTACACTGGCATCATTCAATGTTCTGCTCTTCAGTCAACTCACTAATCTACTGTATCTGGGCGAGGAGTTGCCACCAGCTCAAGACATTTACTGGTTAGTGTAACATTACAGGTAGTGTACTCCCCAATTCACTGATTAAAAGTAACCGGTAATTCCACTTCACCACAGCCTGTAGCTAAATGCCATCTTGTATCGATTTCACTCGGAAGAAGTGTTTCTTGTTGTCACTAATTTCATCATCAATGGACCCAAACCTAACACTCTCAACTGTGCACCCCTGTGGAAGGCTGAATGTTGCAGGCTATGATCTGTTCATTCTGACATAACTCACAAAACTGAAACTAGACAGTTTTTCCTTTCTGCAGACAGTGGCCCAGATTTAGTAATGCATCTGTGCCAAAAATCTGCAAAAATTTGACAAATTGAAGCAATTTGGCACATCTAGGGTTTCTAGATTGGTTTGGACATGCACAACACAGAGGTGGGATATGTAGAAAATGAGCAGAGCTTCACAGGAAATGCCCGGGTCCAGGATGTGCCATTTTGCACCAAGACTTCGGCACAATTCTGGCAAAGTAGGCCAACCAATAGTCAATATAGAGTCAGAGAAATTGGCTATCAGTGCACCACATTTATCGTCCAGCCTGAGCCCCTGTGATAAATCTGGTGCAGGTCTAGACAGTTTGTCTGAGCTTACAACATTTATAGGATTAATAAATCTGGGTCAATGTGCTTTTTTTTTTTTTTACCATTCTCACAGTGCCAAAGGGAAAAAGTTGTCCTTTCGTGCCACCTTGCTTTTTGGTTTCAGTGCTAGCTTCAGCTTCTACTTCCTCAGCTTGTTTGTGAGTCTCTTAAGCTATCTTCTGTTTGTCCACAACCTTTTCTATAAGCTAAATGATACCCTGGGTTGAACTACTTTACTCCAGTTCACTGTAGGATTAACTTCATCAATTGACCTATTAACATGATGAATCTTAGTGACCCTATCAGTGCTGACCTTCCTCCTGTTCCCGTTGGATAAGCAGTACTCGACCACTAGTTTTAACTCATCTACCACTACAGAACTGTCAAAGTTGTGAAAAAATCTTTTTGTAATTTGCAGTTTCAGTTAATCCAAAATTATCTTTCAGTGTGCCCAAATAACCATGAAACCTTTCACTGTTTACCCAAGAAATTTTGAGTTAACTGCAATCTGCTGACTGGTCCTTTTGTTTTCAAAAAAATTTTGTTTTCACAAATGTTGAACTTTAGGCCTCATGCTCACGACTATATGAGCCATGTACTTCATACATCTGTATGTGCGTTCCGATTCATAGGAGATAATTCCTTCTTCACCTTTATTTTTCTTTCCTTCAGACTGCTGGACTTTGAGACAGAAGTGTCCTCTTTTTTTTTTACAGTCTCAATAAAACAGTGACCGGACTGGTTTCTTCTTTATCTGAAAATATGAAGCTGGTTTCCAGGAATTCTCTAAAGTGAAAGAACATCCTGGCATCCTGATCAGCAGATTTTATGAAAACAAACCCATCCCTCATAGCCGCAATCTCTCTCGACTCATCTGCAGAGATAAGCATATTTCTTAAAAGTCTATTCTATTCTTCCTGAGAACAGATACTACAATCAGACGTGAGACTGCTGAAAGTGTTGGTTAACTGAGAGAAACGTAATACATTGGTTTTTAATGAGTCTCTATCCAAGGGGGGGGGGGGGGGGGCTGCTTGGCTGAAATATTTAGTCTCAGATATCTGTTAACTGGTAATTCCTATGAACTTTTTTATATTTTAAATCAGGGTACTGCCACACTTTTTTTTTTTTTTGTGTGGTGGTGGTGGGGGACTTGTAAAATATAGTAGGAAAGCCAGGCATATTGTATATGCTTTTTTTGGTGTAGCATTTTTTAGTCACAGAAAGTTTGATTTGTTTTTTTTTTGACTTTTTACTTTTCTCTAGAAAAGTCTATGGGAAAATGTCTGAAAAAAATGCCACACCCCACTCTGTAATTTAAAGATAACTCCAAGGGAGCGAAAATGCCTGTACAATGAACACGGTGGACCAGGTTTCCTAATGTACTGTATCTGTGACAAAAATCTGTCAAAAAAAAGTGGTGCAATTTGGCACATCTAGAGTTTTTACACTTTTTTCCGACATTTTGGCAAGGGTTTGGCTTAGGGAAAAGGGTGTGCAGCCTAAGATGCACCATTTTGTGCCAACATTCTGACACAATTCTGGCATAAAAATCTGTCTCAAAGTAAGGCAACGAATAGCTGGTATAGAGCATAGAGAAAACTGTCTATCCCTGCACCACATTTACTGTATCATCCAGTCTAGGCCCCCGTGATAAATTTGCTATAAGATTAGTAAATCTGGGACAGTGTTTGTAACATGTTTTAGAATTAGCCAACATGTAACATCTGGCCATAGGATTTTTTGTAAAAAAAAATAAAAGCCAACAAAAAGAATTAAGTTTTTCTTCTTTTTAAAAAAATTGGAACACAATTATCACAGGCAGTTTTCCGATCAATAATTTTCCAGAATATAATTCTGAGAACATTTGAGTCATAATCCATACAAGAATAATTTCTCAGACTTGTATGGTTAAGTCCATCAAGTTGAACCAAAGGATGGGTAAGGATATAAATCTTAGAAAAGGGGAGTGAGACACAGACTTCTAAACATTTTCTTAAGCATTAATGTTATTTAATTTTAAGAATTCATCTAAGGCTTTTTTTTTTATCTACCGACTGTTTCTGTTGTGACCACGTCCTGAGCTAGACTACTCCATAGATTGTTAGTTCTTATAGTAAAGAATCATTGACGCTTCTGGAGAATGAACTTTTTCTTCTCCAGACGGAGGCAGTGCCCCCTTGTCTTTTGAGGACATTTTACATGGAACAGCTTATCACCATATTTTTTGTAAGACCCATTTATATATTTATAAAGGTTACTCATGTCCACCCTTAGACGTCTCCTCAAAACGAAATAAATCAAATCTTTCCTCATAACTAAGACCTCCCCCCATGCCACTTATCAGTTTAGTTGCTCTCCATCGTACATTTCACAGCTCCAGGGCATCCTTTCTATGGACTGGTGCCCAGAACTGAACTGCATATTCCAGAGGAGGCTGCACGAAAACTTTGTAAAGGTGTTAATATTACATCCCTGGTCATGTTTTATTTAATAAATGCCAATATTCTGCTTCCCTTAGAAGCAGCTGATTGACATTGTGCTGTTATTTAGCCTATGATCTACACGTACACCTAGATCCTTCTCTACAAATTACTCTCCCAGTGTTTTTTTTCCCCTACGACATATGATGAACAGAGATTATTACTACCCAGATGCATAGTTTTACATTTATTCACATTGAACCTCATTTGCCAAGTTGATCTCCAAACACTCAGAGTGCCCAAGTAGTCTGTAGTAGACTGCACAGTACTGCATACTTTGGTGTCATCTGCAAAAATAGAAGCTGTGCTATGGATTCCATCCTCGATATTATTAATGAATAAATTAAATATTATGGGATCCAGCACTGAACCATGAGGCATACCACTTATAACCTTGGACCATTCAGAATAGAAATCATTGAACACAACTCTCTAGGCACGGTTCTTCACCCAGTTTTCAATCCAATTACAAACTATACTTTAGGCCTATAGACCTTATTTTACCTATTAAACATCTATGATGGCAGCACGGTGGCTCAATGGTTAGCCCTGGTGCAGCACTGGAGTCCTAGCGCTTTAAATGGAACATAAAGCATGTCTCCATTCAAAGTGTAGTGGCCATGTCAGGTTACTGCAGCTCATTTCCCATTCACTTCTCTGGGAGCCGAGTTGCAGTAACTAGACACGGCCACTACATTTTGAAAGGCGCTGTACTTCCTGTTCCAGCACTATTTCCATCACCAGATGCTGCAGGGAACAGGTAATTGGCTGGAATGCATGGAGTTGGACCCTCACTGATCAGAAATTAATTACTTATCATGAGGATAGGTGATCAATATCAGGAGCCTGGAAAACCATTTTAAAACTGTGGGGCCAAGAACTTCTCATTTGGGCACAATTGTTTCATGTGTAAATTATTCTACAGGGTGGGCCATTTATATGGATACACCTTAATAAAATTAGAATGGTTGGTGATATTAACTCCTTGTTTGTGGCACATTAGTATATGTGAGGGGGGAAACTTTTCAAGATGGGTGACCATGGTGGCCATTTTGAAGTCGGCCATTTTGAATCCAACTTGTGTTTTTTCAATAGGAAGAGGGTCATGTGACACATCAAACTTATTGGGAATTTCACAATAAAAACAATGGTGTGCTTGGTTTCAACGTAACTTTATTCTTTCATGAGTTATTCACAAGTCTCTGACCACTTATAAAATGTGTTCAATGTGCTGCCCATTGTGTTGGATTGTCAATGCAACCCTCTTATCCCACTCTTCACACACTGATAGCAACACTGCATGTGAAAAGTGGGATAAGAGGGTTGCATTGACAATCCAACACAATGGGCAGCACATTGAACACATTTTATAAGTGGTCAGAAACTTGTAAATAACTCATGAAAGAATAAAGTTACATTAAAACCAAGCACACCATTGTTTTTCTTGTGAAATTCCCATAAAGTTTTATGTGTCACATTACCCTCTTACTATTGAAAAAACACAAGTTGGATTCAAAATGGCCACCTTCAAAATGGCCGCCATGGTCACCACCCATCTTGAAAAGTTTTCCCCCTCACATATACTAATGTGCCACAAACAGGAAGTTAATCTCACCAACCATTCCCATTTTATTAAGGTGTATCCATATAAATGGCCCACCCTGTACATGGAAAAATTCTTCCAGTCTTATCAAGTTAGAGGGAATGTATCAGCATGTTATGTACTTAGCATTACGTGTAAGATCATGGCCATATCTTTGTGACTAAGGTCTATTGTGATAATGTACATAAGAGTCTGGACATAAAGTCCTGATCTCTGTATGATCTATGTACTGTATACCACCTCACATAGGGCACCTAGATAGGTCAGGTACCTGTGAACTGAGCCGTTCTTTTATATCCCAATAAATATAATAATGAGATTTGTGTTTTCTGTGCATTTTAAATGTGTAACACAAAAAGCATGTTAAAATAAAAGTTATAAAACATGAATAATGTCACGGTATGAGAACACAAGAATTAGTCCGTACAGATTTCATGGCTCATGACAAATGATCATTTCTGACTTGTTGCCTGGAAATGATGGTTATGCTTGTCCTTACATAAACTCATTGCTCCAAAGCACCAGGCAGCTGTAAATTCGGTTAAAGACAAAAGTATGGAGTCATTTTTGTAGATGTGTTCTAGATGTTTCTGGTACCTGGTAGATATTTAGAATCAAAACTGTAACATTCTTGTAAATGAAATAGGTTGTACTTGTCAATAGTATCACCAACATATTGTATATGCCTTTTAAAAAAAACAGGAAAATGCTTTTATATTAATATTTCTTGTAGTGGGTGGGTCCATGGGCAATGGCGTAACCACCATAGAGGCCAACCACTCAACTGCCATGGGGTCTGAGGGACGAAGGGGTCAAGAGCGTAAATGCTCTTTCTATTCCAGACATAGATTCACTGCATTTTCTAATATTGCCACTAGGGGTAACTCAGTGCAAGGAGATTATTTACAGCTTCCATCGACATTAACGGCAACTGTATAAATTCCTACTCACTTAGTAACCCTTAGTGGTGGCTGCAGGCATCCAGTATTATATCTACTGTGGAAATGGAAGCAGAAGTTTTATCAGCATAGTTATGCCAGTTCTCTGGTGTAAATATAATCAGAAGTATGGTGTTCAGAATGACTGCCATATGTATGAAGAACCTATTCCATTGTATTTAACATAGAAGTCAGTTGAGTGGATGAGGTGGATTTTTTTTCAATTTTTTTTCAAATTTTTTTATTTTTATTAATTATTCCTTTCACTGGGGAGTCATGTTTCATATTCTGTGTTGCCTGGGAGTGTTCAACACATGCATACTGAGGTACAGAGTGGAGTGGGGGGGGTGCCCTGTGATTTCTGTGTACACCTGGCCAGTAGCCAACATGCAGTGACAGCTTGAGAGGAGTGAGCAGGTAACGGGAGTGGTAGTAGCTCTGATATGCAGATCCCAGTGGCAATCCTCATACCAACTTCCCCGTTAGGTCTTAGCAGTCTTTACCTTGGGGCACACCTTGATGTTAGGGCTCCTGCCTGATGGTGATTGGGGTGCCCATGGTGTTAGGTATTTTGGTGGGGTGCAAGGCAGGAGATGACAGATAGTGCAGGAGTCAATAACCAGGCCAGTGGTAGAAAACAATAATACTAAAGTGCATCATAGGAGTAGTAGTACATCCAACATTATCAAGGCACAGTTCCAAGCAAATTCCAGTACAAGGCCTCCCCAATAGCAAAGTATGGATAGCAGCAGTGGTGGGGGTTGTAGTACACCACTCCTTCCCTCTGCAGAATCCACGGCTGGCAATTAAGATGATTGTAAATGCTTCTGTAATTCCGAGGCTGAGGGGCACAGATGTAAGACATGGCTCGTCAAATTATCTCAAAGGGTGGAAGGGTGTGCTAGCAATATTCCTTATCACAGCAACAAAGTCTCTATTGGCTTTAAACAAGCACAGTAACTTGCTGATTGACTCCAGTGCACGGCCTTGTGGATTTTGAACCTTCTAATGTTCCTTTTCTTTTTTTCGAGCACGTTGGATAAATTTGCTTCTTTTTTGGCTCAGGATAAGTTATCAGTATCTGAATGGTGGATTTCCAACTCCGGACACCTCCGCCAATCGTTTTTTGAAGAGGTTGGGTCACACCAGTGAGTTCCGCAGCCTCTTCCTAGGCCAGTGTCGTCATGTTCATCTCTCATATGTAAATGGCCTGAGCTGCAATACCAAGCATAGTGTATAACATATGGCACTGTGCTTGGTAAGCTGTGAGAAGGCCGCAGGGCTTACCAGCGCGCCATAGCCTCTTCAAATGGCTGATCAGTGGGGGTGCTTGGAGTCTGACCCCTGCCTATCAGATATTGATGAGCTAACCTCTTAAAATTCCTTTAAAATGTATTTCAGTTAAAAAAAAAAAAAGCATAATGTCTGTGCTTCTTTGTACAATCATAACTGTGAAGGAACAGTTTGGACTTCTTTAAGGTCTCTTTCACCCATATTGTTCCCTATTACAGCTGCACAGATAGATGCATTTCTATCAAAAGCAAGGGTCGTCTCCCTTCTGCCAGTACGGAATGCAGTAACATCACTTCCCACTATGTTTTTTTTTCTACCAGAGACAGATCTTGCCTGACCATGACCATGTCGATTATAACTATTGTGTGCGCATCATAATGAAGTCTCAAAGGGGTCAGCATATGAAATGAGACTGAACCAGACCATAAATGACTGGTTTTACAATGTACATCTCATTTCAGAAGTATCAAAATGTGAAACCTAATTATCCATTCAATTTATGCAAGATCACCTTAAATGTTGTATGACCTCTTATACTATTATACTTGTTTTTGTCACCATCATCATTTTGAATGTACAGTTCAAGAATTTAAGTACTTTACAGTACCCGTATGTGTATTTTACATTTATAGGTCTTTAGGAGTAGCTCTGATCAAGTTTGCAACTGACTCCAAAATTCCAGTTACAGCCTGTCGTATTAATTCTAGCTCTTTTCCAACAATTATTTTAATTCATATTTATTGATCTCAATTTAAAACAGATGACTGGTTTGGCTCCTGTTAATAGCTGGTTTGTGGCCTCTTCAAGAATAGCAACACATGGAGAATTTATCTATTGCCCCTAAAGGTCCATCTGAGACACAGTCTCCTGTCAGTCTCCCAAGTAGTGACTCACTGCCTCAGAAAAGTAACCAGAGCAGCGCTAGCATTAACCTCCCCATGCATCATTAAATAAAATCTTATTAATGATCTCATTCCATGATGCACTATGTCCTTAAAGAAGCACTCCAGCAAAAAATTAAAATAAAACATTTTTCACCTTTATAGTGTAGTATAGGCTGTTATTAAAGAATAATGTAGAGGCTGTTGTTTACGGCTTGTGTATACCGGTTTAAGTTGATGTGCCATTTATGAGTTGTCTGCTATCTTGTTTCTTTCTACCCCTCAGTTGGGAGGGATGTTGTATTTTATCACACTAAGGAAGGCCAGTCATAGATAACTGACATAAAACTGCGGACTCCTAACTCACCCTGCAGAGTCTCAGTGAATTCTATGTGATGCTTCAGCCTGTCTCTCTTGCTTTCTGCTTGCGATAGGTTTCTCCTTTTTAGCTCTTACAGGCAGGAGGCAAGGGAGAGCAGTGTGGAGCAACATTTAATAGAATTCTCTCTTAGGATCATCATTTTAGGGATTCACTTTTTAAATCACTGCATTCATTTTCCCTTAAAAAGGCAACAGTGACTGTATATTTTCAGCAGCACTCCATGCATGGAGGGACATACAGAGGTACAAAAAGGGCAGAGCTGGGTGGGGGGCAGAGGTGTCACCAGGGGCTTGATCGGTTGTTATGCAAGCGGATGTGGACCTACTGCGCCACTTACTGGGTATACTCCGGAGGGGCGTAACTAAGCAGCTACCTGGTATTCACTAGAGCCCCTGATGGTGGGGATAGGCTTGGGCCGTAGGGTAGCTGCCAGGTGCCACTCCAAAGTAGTCCCCAAGTCAGTGGCAGCTGACCAGGGGGTCAGAGTGCTCGGTGCAAGCACCAAGGGCACATACGAGGCCTGGAGGTATGGGTCAGGACAGGTGGCAATCAAGCAAAGTCAGAACACAAGATCCGAGGTCAGGGGCAGGCGGCAAATAGGCAAAGTCCATAAACGAATAACGAGGTCAGAGGCAGGAGGCAGAAAGCAAAGTCCAGGAGTACAATAGCAGGATTCGGTACACAGGAAGGCAGATAAGATGAACACCTTTGCACAGGGACTAGACACTGAGTTTGCTCAGGCAACTTCCTGTAGTAGGAAGTGCCTTTAAATACCTGCTGCAATCCAGCCATAGACTGCTGAGACAGAGGGCGTGTGTGTTGCCTCTTAGGTGAAGAGAGACACACCCATGCAAGCTTCAACACTAATGCAAGTCTCCAGCAGGAAGGAAACTCTGGCATGGAACATATGTAGCAGAGTTAAGTTAGTTGCTGCCCGTGTTTGTCAGCTGGGCGGCAGGAGGGAAAAGAGGGAGCCCGGCACCCGTGCCTGCTGATAGGGGCAGCGGCACTGGCACAGGCCGCTGGACTAACAGTACCCCCCCTTACGCCCCCTCTCCTCAGGCCTGGTCCTAGACAAAAAAAAATTCAGCAAAAGAGGGGCTTTGATGTTCTCCCTGGGTTCCCAAGATCTCTCCTCAGGGCCAAACCCATTCCAATCCACCAGAAGCAGGGTTTTCCCTCTACTCTTCTTCATCCCCAGAATGGCCTTTGCTTCATAGAGGTTCTTATCACTGACCGCAACAGGAGCAGAGACCGGTTTCTTGAAAAAATGATTCAGGATGACAGGCTTCAGCAGGGAGACATGGAAGGAATTCGGTACCCGGAGGGAGGCTAGTAGCTTAAGCTTGTAGGAAACATAATTGATTTGTTCAAGAATTTCAAATAGACCGATGAAGCGAAGACCCAATTTGTAGGAGGATATTTTGAGCCGGATGTATTTGGAAGCAAGCCAGACTTTATCCAGGACGAAATTTTGGAGAATATCTATGTTTTTTTATCTGCGGACTCTTTCATGCACACAGAAGCCTCTTTCAGAGCTCCTCTAGTCTCCTCCCAGATTTTAGAGAACTCTCTTGAGGTAGTGTCTGCAGCAGGCATACCGGAAGAAGGAGACATCGGGAGTGGGATATTTGGTTGTTGGCCATAAACAACAAAAAATTTAGATTTCTTGGAAGACTCGCTGACATGATTGTTGTATGAGAACTCAGCCCAAGGCAATAGTTCGACCCAGTTGTCGTGATGACTGTTACTGAAGTGGTGCAAGAAGTTTGTCAGAATTTGGTAAACACGCTCCACCTGACTGTTGGACTGAGGATGATATGCTGACGAGAAGTCAAGAGATACATTTAATAGCTTGCAGAGAGCTCTCCAGAATTTAGACGTGAACTGTACGTCTATCGGACACAATACGGAGTGTAAAGCCATGGAGACGAAAAATGTGTTCGATAAATTTCTTGGCCAGTTGGGGAGCAGAAGGAAGATCGGGCAGAGGGACGAAATGTGCCATTTTGGAGGAGCGGTCAACCACTAGTTGCTGCCCGTGTTTGTCAGCTGGGCGGCAGGAGGGAAAAGAGGGAGCCGGCGCCCGTGCCTGCTGATAGGGGCAGCGGCGCCGACACAGGTCGCTGGGCTAACATCAGTGATGATGCAATCCTGTAGAGTCAGCTACACCGGGGAGAATGACCTCCTGTCAACATACAAGAGCAAGATCTGGACTGGTTGTAAGACTGAGGATTATGTGAAACAGCTGCCTATATTAAAAGGGCTCAAAATGTGTGAAAGCAATCGAGCCAAGATTAAAAGAAATTACACTTATTAATGCCAATGTGCCCAAAGGATTCTTGCCACAGTGTTGTGTGCCTAAGCAATATGGTCTTTTAGGTTTCTGAGTCTACAAAGGTGTGTTGATTCAAGCCTGATTTTGTATTGATCAAATTTGTGTTCTCCATCGAGACAATAATAAAAAAAAAGTATAGTTGTCAGAAAATACCGGTACTGGTACCGATACCTAAGAGGCTGTTTGAAATCCATAGGCCAAAAAGTCATCTTTCCCTTCGCTCAGAATGCCCAAACGACAGTTTACATCCACATGTATGGTATTTCCGTACCCAGTAGAACCTGCCTAAAAATGTAAGGGTTGTGGTGTGTCTCAGAAGGCACAAGCTGGCCAAAACATATTGGGCACTGAAATGCCATGTCTGTGGAAAACTTGCTCATTAATTTCTGCAAAATACCTGTGGTGTGAAAATGCTTACTCCACCCCTTGATAAATAACTTAAGGGGTGTAGTTTTCAAAATGAGGTCTATTATCTGGGGATTTCACTGTACAGGTACCTTACATTCCCTGCAAATGTGATGTAGCACCCGAAAAATCCGCACTCCAACAGCCAATGGCTCTTCTTCCCTTCTGGGCCCTGCACTGTGCCCATTAAGCAGCTTACATCCACATTTATGACATTTGTGTCCAGGTAGAACCTGCCTATTAATTCAAGTAGTATGGTATAAGTCTCAGATAGCATGAGCTGGGTACCATATATTGGTCACTGAAATTTTCATTTTTCTCAATCCACTGTTCATTAATTTCTGCAAAATACCTGTGGCGTCAAAATGCTAACTCCAACCCATAATACCTTGAGGGGCAGTGCTTCCAAAATGGTGTCATTTTTCAGGAGTTCAATTTATTATTTCACACCAGAGCCTTTACAGTTGTCAACACAATCACCACATTGGTCCTCAAGAGGCGTATGCTGCTCTTCTACTCATGAGCCCTCTTATACACTCAGGCAAAAGATTTGGGCTGCATGTAGGGTGTTTTTAAAACCAGGAAGCACAGCATAATAATAGGAGTTCTGACTTTCCACACTAGCATATACTGGCCACAAGATTTCTTGAGGTGCTTGGTTTCCAAAATGGGGTCACTTTTTGGGGGATTCCACTGTAGCGGTACCTAACGTTCTCTTCAAATGTGACATGATGCCAAAAAAACAGGCTATTAAAATCTGACGTAAAAAAAAAAAGTATAGTTCTCCTTCCCTTCTGAGCCCTGCTGTGTGCCCATACAGCAGTTTACGACCACATGTTGGGTATTTCTGTAAGCTGCATAATAAGGGTAATAAATAATAAGGTTTATTAGGCTGTTAACACTTCCTGTGTTACAGAAAAAAAGATAACAATTGAAAATCTCCATTTTGCTTTAATTCCTATGGAACATCTACAGGTTTTTAAAAGTTTCTAAAAGTATTTTTTTAATAATTTGAGGTGTGTAGTTTCTAAAATTGGTGGTTTCTATTTTGCATGTCCCCTAAACTCACTTCAAAACTGCATTGGTCCTTAAAGAAAAAGAAAATTTGCTTCTAAAATTTTAAGCCTTTTAATGTCCTTAAAATGATGGGAGATGATGTAACGCCCCAGAGTGGCATTACCACCTTCGCTCCATACTACTGTCTTCTATGGTTAACCTAATGTCATCATATGTATTAATTTCCAGGTCTTGCATAATGTGCATATCTATTTCCATGCAACTGTTTGTGTTTCACGTGTGATGTACCTGGTTTTCCAGCAGATGGCGGCAAACATGGCAGAGCTACAGGGACATAGAGTGGAACCTTCCTTTCCATTCTAACCCTCTCCGTGGTGTGGTGGGCATTTTCCCACTTGCTGCAGGGAGGGAGGAGTCCTAGTAAGAAGTCAGCTCAGCTTAACCCCTGCTAGGGGAAGGAAGCAGGAGCCGGTCCCTGTTGGATGAGCACTGTCTAGACCAGCTTGAGAACCTCCAGATCAGCTTGATAAGGAGGCAGAAGCTTGAAGCCTCAGAAACCAGGAGTAAAGTGTTCCCTGGACAAAGCTAGAGACAGACCAGATTACAGAGCAAAGTACAGCCTATAGCTAAAGCTACATTCTTCAGCCAGCCTGTCAGCACAGCAGAGCCAGAGACGTAGGAGAGAGGAGTTTTCCTGTAACAGTTAATGCTAAAGCCTGCTGGAAACCAATACAAAGCCTGTAAACATTTGGAGAAAAGTTTATCCAAGTAAAGCTGTTATCAACCCCATCACAACGTCTGGACTGAAATGTATTCTTTATCCCCTACTACTACTACCCTTTTCTGCACTTCAGAAGGCCATGCCTGTGGTTCCAGCGTATCCAGGTAGGAGCATCATGACATGTGCAACACCATTAAAGGACATTTAGGCCACCCTATACCACTCTGGCATTCCTACACCTGGGTACCATCAACTACTACTACATCACTAAAAGGGGTGTCACAACAAATATGTACTTTAAGAAACCCCAAGTAGTGCGCCTGACAGATGCTGCATTGACAACATATGTAACGTAGACACATAGTAGAGGTTAATTAATAACTATTTTGTGAGGTATAAACATCTGTCTTAAAAGCAGAGAAATTCAAATTAAGATAATGAGAATTTCCAAATTTTCTGTAAATTTTGGATTTTTTTGAATGGTAAAAGATATCAACCCAAATTTACCACTAACATGTGTGTCACAAAAAACTGCCTCAGAGTCAGTTGGATAAGTTAAAGCATTCCAAAGTTAATACCACATCTGTGATAACTTTGGAATCGGTCATGCCAAACTAATTTAATCCGTTTCTACGAGAAGGTAAGTTCTAGAGTTGACTGGGGTGAATCAATGGATCTAATAACTATGTATAAATATATCAGGGGTCAGTACAGAGATCTCTCCCATCATCTATTTATACTGTGACTGTGATGAGGAGACATCCTGGGCATCTAGAAAGAAGGTTTGTGCACAAACATAGAAGAGGATTCTTTACGGTAAGAGCAGTGAGACTATGGAACTCTCTGCCTGAGGAGGTGGGGATGGTGAGTTCACTAAAAGAGTCTAAGAGGGGCCTGGATGTATTTTTGGAGTGCAATAATATTACAGGTTATAGTTATTAGATTTCTGGAGAAGAGTCGAGAAGGAATGTTTTCCCCTTAAATGTGGAAAATTGTCTTCTACCTCACAGGGTTTTTTGCCTTTCTCTGGATCAACTTGCAAGATAACAGGCTGAACTGGATGGACGGATGTATTTTTTCAGTCTAACAAACTATTTTACTATGTTACATAAATGAACATATCAGATTTGCAAAATTTGGCTCAGAGTCACTGTACTTTCACACAATTTCATTTCATTTAATATATTAAAAAATATGCCTCATCCACCTGAAAAAAAGCTGTAAAGTCATGACCTAAGTTGCAGTCCACTGCTTGTTGTCAGGAACGATCTGTCCCTGGTAACAAAGACTCAGAAGATGGCTGAGAGGAAGTGGAGGCGTGTCAGAGCTAGCTGAGATCCTGAGCCTGATAAAACAATTGCTTCTACACTGCTTCTTATGAGCCTCCTGCCTTTCTGTAAGTGTGATTTGTCCCTCCTTATCTGTTCTGTGAGCTCTAGAGCTGAAAACAAACATAATGGGACGTAAGGAAAAGGATGTCACAGAAGTACAGTGGTAGCAGAATCCACAGTAGGGAGATGCCCCCTGCTTCTGAGGGAAATGTATCTGGCTGTGCAGCTGAAAGAATAGTGTGGCTGAAAAAAACCCATTATGGAAGCCCCAACATAACTGTTCCTTCACAGTTATGACTGTACAAAGCGCAGCCATTATGCAAACTTTTTTTGAAAACTCAGGTATGCTTTAGGTGAAAACTAGCTGTGTCCTTAAGGGGGTAATCATTGGGATAACCCCCTTAAGTCGTATAACTACTGTAATCTTACTCTTGCTGTTGTTCATTGGGCGCACTTTCTACAGTATGTGGCCCCACTTTAGGCCTAGGTAATACCCAGGGTTAGGTCATAGATCCTCTTTACTACAATAGCCAATACTGTGGGAGTTTTCAGTTCAGGAACACTATGATGTTTTGCCAAACCAAAATAATTTCTTAGGTTTAGCTTTTTTTTTTTTTATTGAAAATGAACTAATAAACCAGGAAGCCGAATTGTTTAAACCAAAACAGGAGCCTCACATCTTGGCCAGACAACACAGACAATATACGTAGGCCCTGCCATTATTTAAAATAATAGCTTATGTTTGCACAATTTGATAAGAAGATCATCTAATGTCCTTGACCTGACATTTGGGTGGAAAATGGTTCTAACAGAGCGAAACACGTTCTTCTGTAAAGTCTAGTCTAATATGGGGAAGCGGGCGAAATGTAGCGAGAACGTCATGTGCAGCACAAAGAAGTTGTCTATACCTCCGGCTAGATGGGCGATATCCTCTCCAATACACACACACAAAGCAAACAAAGAGGGTCTTATTCTTCTTCTCGGAAAGATCTCATTTTAGAATGGAAAAGTAATGTTCTCTTTTAACTCAGGCATTAAATTGGGGCATAGCTAATATGCTTTAACTCATTAAATTGGGGAAATTTGTCATTGTATAACATGGTCCACATACCTTTATGCCTGAATGCTTAAATAGACCAGATCATTCACCCATAGAGCCTTTGACTAACAGTATAGAGATGTTCGCACACTGACCTGCTAAAAATTGGAATATATTAGGAAGAAAATGAACGCTGGTGATTCTTATCATTGCGCAATATCACATCTCCGATTTATTATGCAGGTTAAAATACTGCATAATAAACAGGACTTGAGAAATATGGTAAGGGGGGCACACCAAATAAATGTCACAGAGTGCAAACCACGGTATTAATATGTAACCATACACGCTAAGAGAAAGAAATACCGCATACAAAGGCATACAAAACACCTCTTGTTAAAAAATATAATTTATTCAAGAACACACAACGCCCAAAGAAATTAAAAAATCATTGTATACAATTACATCATTGTGTGTGGAGTAAAAATATGTCCAACACACATACCTACAGCCACCAAGTTCTAAATAGAAACATACATACGCTGCCAAGGTAGTACATAATTCATGAATAAGGCATAAAAAAATGCAGAATACTTATCAAGTAAAAAGGTAGGCGGACATGGTGTGCAGGTAAATACGCCCCACGCGTAACACCGGTCAGAGATAGCTTCCTCAGGGGTCCATGTACTGAGGCAAATGTGTCCAATATACAGTACAGACCAAAAGTTTGGACATACCTTCTCATTCAAAGAGTTTTCTTTATTTTCATGACTATGAAAATTGTAGATTCACACCAAAGGCATCAAAACTATTAATTAACACATGTGGAATTATATGCATAACAAAAAAGTGTGAAACAACTGAAAATATATCATATTCTAGGTTCTTCAAAGTAGCCACCTTTTGCTTTGATTACTGCTTTGCACACTCTTGGCATTGTCTTGATGAGCTTCAAGAGGTAGTCACCTGAAATGGTTTTCACTTCACAGGTGTGCCCTGTCAGGTTTAATAAGTGGGATTTCTTGCCTTATAAATGGGGTTGGGACCATCAGTTGCGTTGTGGAGAAGTCAGGTGGATACACAGCTGATAGTCCTACTGAATAGACTGTTAGAATTTGTATTATGGCAAGAAAAAAGCAGCTAAGTAAAGAAAAACGAGTGGCCATCATTACTTTAAGAAATGAAGGTCAGTCAGTCCGAAAAATTGGGAAAACTTTGAAAGTGTCCCCAAGTGCAGTCACAAAAACCATCAAGCGCTACAAAGAAACTGGCTCACATGCGGACCGCCCCAGGAAAGGAAGACCAAGAGTCACCTCTGCTGCGGAGGATAAGTTCATCCGAGTCACCAGCCTCAGAAATCGCAGGTTAACAGCAGCTCAGATTAGAGACCAGGTCAATGCCACACAGAGTTCTAGCAGCAGACACATCTCTAGAACAACTGTTAAGAGGAGACTGTGTGAATCAGGCCTTCATGGTAGAATATCTGCTAGGAAACACTGCTAAGGACAAGCAACAAGCAGAAGAGACTTGTTTGGGCTAAAGAACACAAGGAATGGACCTTAGACCAGTGGAAATCTGTGCTTTGGTCTGATGAGTCCAAATTTGAGAACTTTGGTTCCAACCACTGTGTCTTTGTGCGACGCAGAAAAGGTGAACGGATGGACTGGTTCCCACCGTGAAGCATGGAGGAGGAGGTGTGATGGTGTGGGGGTGCTTTGCTGGTGACACTGTTCGGGATTTATACAAAATTGAAGGCATACTGAACCAGCATGGCTACCACAGCATCTTGCAGCGGCATGCTATTCCATCCGTTTTGCGTTTAGTTGGACCATCATTTATTTTTCAACAGGACAATGACCCCAAACACACCTCCAGGCTGTGTAAGGGCTATTTGACCATGAAGGAGAGTGATGGGGTGCTGCGCCAGATGACCTGGCCTCCACAGTCACCGGACCTGAACCCAATCGAGATGGTTTGGGGTGAGCTGAACCGCAGAGTGAAGGCAAAAGGGCCAACAAGTGCTAAGCATCTCTGGGAACTCCTTCAAGACTGTTGGAAGACCATTTCAGGTGACTACCTCTTGAAGCTCATCAAGAGAATGCCAAGAGTGTGCAAAGCAGTAATAAAAGCAAAAGGTGGCTACTTTGAAGAACCTAGAATATGACATATTTTCAGTTGTTTCACACTTTTTTGTTATGTATAGAGTTGAGCGAACACCTGGATGTTCGGGTTCGAGAAGTTCGGCCGAACATCCCGGAAATGTTCGGGTTCGGGATCCGAACCCGATCCGAACTTCGTCCCGAACCCGAACCCCATTGAAGTCAATGGGGACCCGAACTTTTCGGCACTAAAACGGCTGTAAAACAGCCCAGGAAAGGGCTAGAGGGCTGCAAAAGGCAGCAACATGTAGGTAAATCCCCTGCAAACAAATGTGGATAGGGAAATTAATTAAAATAAAAATTAAATAAATAAAAATTAACCAAAATCAATTGGAGAGAGGTTCCATAGCAGAGAATCTGGCTTCCCGTCACCCACCACTGGAACAGTCCATTCTCAGATATTTAGGCCCCGGCACCCAGGCAGAGGAGAGAGGTCCCGTAACAGACAATCTGGCTTCATGTCAGCAGAGAATCAGTCTTCATGTCATAGCAGAGAATCAGGCTTCACGTCACCCACCACTGTAAGAGTCCATTTTCATAAATTTAGGCCCAGCACCCAGGCAGAGGAGAGAGGTCCCGTAACAGACAATCTGGCTTCATGTCAGCAGAGAATCAGTCTTCATATCATAGCAGAGAATCAGGCTTCACGTCACCCACCACTGTAACAGTCCATTTTCATAAATTTAGGCCCAGCACCCAGGCAGAGGAGAGAGGTCCCGTAACAGACAATCTGGCTTCATGTCAGGAGAGAATCAGTCTTCATGTCATAGCAGAGAATCAGGCTTCACGTCACCCACCACTGCAACAGTCCATTTTCATAAATTTAGGCCCAGCACCCAGGCAGAGGAGAGAGGTCCCGTAACAGACAATCTGGCTTCATGTCAGCAGAGAATTAGTCTGCATGTCATAGCAGAGAATCAGGCTTCACGTCAGCCACCAATGCAACAGTCCATTGTCAGATATTTAGGCCCAGCACCCAGGCAGAGGAGAGAGGTCCCGTAACAGAGGATCTGGCTTCATGTCACCAGAGAATCAGTCTGCATGTCATAGCAGAGAATCAGGCTTCACGTCACCCACCACTGCAACAGTCCATTTTCATAAATTTAGGCCCAGCACCCAGGCAGAGGAGAGAGGTCCCGTAACAGAGGATCTGGCTTCATGTCACCAGAGAATCAGTCTGCATGTCATAGCAGAGAATCAGGCTTCACGTCAGCCACCACTGCAACAATCCATTGGCATATATTTAGGCCTAGCACACAGGCAGAGGAGAGAGGTCCCGTAACAGACAATCTGGCTTCATGTCAGCAGAGAATCAGTCTTCATATCATAGCAGAGAATCAGGCTTCACGTCAGCCACCAATGCAACAGTCCATTGTCAGATATTTAGGCCCAGCACCCAGGCAGAGGAGAGAGGTCCCGTAACAGAGGATCTGGCTTCATGTCAGCAGAGAATCAGTCTTCATGTCATAGCAGAGAATCAGGCTTCACGTCACCCACCACTGTAAGAGTCCATTTTCATAAATTTAGGCCCAGCACCCAGGCAGAGGAGAGAGGTCCCGTAACAGACGATCTGGCTTCATGTCAGCAGAGAATCAGTCTGCATGTCATAGCAGAGAATGAGGCTTCACGTCACCCACCACTGCAACAGTCCATTTTCATAAATTTAGGCCCAGCACCCAGGCAGAGGAGAGAGGTCCCGTAACAGAGGATCTGGCTTCATGTCAGCAGAGAATCAGTCTTCATGTCATAGCAGAGAATCAGGCTTCACGTCACCCACCACTGTAAGAGTCCATTTTCATAAATTTAGGCCCAGCACCCAGGCAGAGGAGAGAGGTCCCGTAACAGACAATCTGGCTTCATGTCAGCAGAGAATTAGTCTGCATGTCATAGCAGAGAATCAGGCTTCACGTCAGCCACCACTGCAACAGTCCATTGTCATAAATTCAGGCCCAGCACCCAGGCAGAGGAGAGAGGTCCCGTAACAGACAATCTGGCTTCATGTCAGCAGAGAATCAGTCTGCATGTCATAGCAGAGAATGAGGCTTCACGTCACCCACCACTGCAACAGTCCATTTTCATAAATTTAGGCCCAGCACCCAGGCAGAGGAGAGAGGTCCCGCAACAGAGGATCTGGCTTCATGTCACCAGAGAATCAGTCTGCATGTCATAGCAGAGAATGAGGCTTCACGTCAGCCACCACTGCAACAATCCATTGGCATATATTTAGGCCTAGCACACAGGCAGAGGAGAGGTTCATTCAACTTTGGGTAGCCTTGCAATATAATGGTAAAATGAAAATAAAAATAGGATTGAATGAGGAAGTGCCCTGGAGTCCAATAATATATGGTTATGGGGAGGTAGTTAATGTCTAATCTGGACAAGGGACGGACAGGTCCTGTGGGATCCATGCCTGGTTCATTTTTATGAACGTCAGCTTGTCCACATTGGCTGTAGACAGGCGGCTGCGTTTGTCTGTAATGACGCCCCCTGCCGTGCTGAATACACGTTCAGACAAAACGCTGGCTGCCGGGCAGGCCAGCACCTCCAAGGCATAAAAGGCTAGCTCTGGCCACGTGGACAATTTAGAGACCCAGAAGTTGAATGGGGCCGAACCATCAGTCAGTACGTGGAGGGGTGTGCACACGTACTGTTCCACCATGTTAGTGAAATGTTGCCTCCTGCTAACACGTTGCGTATCAGGTGGTGGTGCAGTTAGCTGTGGCGTGTTGACAAAAGTTTTCCACATCTCTGCCATGCTAACCCTGCCCTCAGAGGAGCTGGCCGTGACACAGCTGCCTTGGCGACCTCTTGCTCCTCCTCTGCCTTGGCCTTGGGCTTCCACTTGTTCCCCTGTGACATTTGGGAATGCTCTCAGTAGCGCGTCTACCAACGTGCGCTTGTACTCGCGCATCTTCCTATCACGCTCCAGTGCAGGAAGTAAGGTGGGCACATTGTCTTTGTAGCGTGGATCCAGCAGGGTGGCAACCCAGTAGTCCGCACAGGTTAAAATGTGGGCAACTCTGCTGTCGTTGCGCAGGCACTGCAGCATGTAGTCGCTCATGTGTGCCAGGCTGCCCAGGGGTAAGGACAAGCTGTCCTCTGTGGGAGGCGTATCGTCATCGTCCTGCCTTTCCCCCCAGCCACGCACCAGTGATGGACCCGAGCTGCGTTGGGTGCCACCCCGCTGTGACCATGCTTCATCCTCATCCTCCTCCACCTCCTCCTCATCCTCGTCCTCCTCGTCCTCCAGTAGTGGGCCCTGGCTGGCCACATTTGTACCTGGCCTCTGCTGTTGCCAAAAACCTCCCTCTGAGTCACTTCGAAGAGACTGGCCTGAAAGTGCTAAAAATGACCCCTCTTCCTCCTCCTCCTCCTCCTCCTCCTGGGCCACCTCCTCTTCCATCATCGCCCTAAGTGTTTTCTCAAGGAGACATAGAAGTGGTATTGTAACGCTGATAACGGTGTCATCGCCACTGGCCATGTTGGTGGAGTACTCGAAACAGCGCAACAGGGCACACAGGTCTCGCATGGAGGCCCAGTCATTGGTGGTGAAGTGGTGCTGTTCTGTAGTGCGACTGACCCGTGCGTGCTGCAGCTGAAACTCCACTATGGCCTGCTGCTGCTCGCACAGTCTGTCCAGCATGTGCAAGGTGGAGTTCCACCTGGTGGGCACGTCGCATATGAGGCGGTGAGCGGGAAGGCCGAAGTTACGCTGTAGCGCAGACAGGCGAGCAGCGGCAGGATGTGAACGCCGGAAGCGCGAACAGACGGCCCGCACTTTATGCAGCAGCTCTGACATGTCGGGGTAGTTGTGAATGAACTTCTGCACCACCAAATTCAGCACATGCGCCAAGCAAGGGATGTGCGTCAAATTGGCTAGTCCCAGAGCTGCAACGAGATTTCGCCCATTATCACACACCACCAGGCCGGGCTTGAGGCTCACCGGCAGCAACCACTCGTCGGTCTGTTGTTCAATACCCCGCCACAACTCCTGTGCGGTGTGGGGCCTGTCCCCCAAACATATGAGTTTCAGAATGGCCTGCTGACGTTTACCTCGGGCTGTGCTGAAGTTGGTGGTGAAGGTGTGTGGCTGACTGGATGAGCAGGTGGAAGAAGAGGAGGAGGAAGCCGAGAAGGAGGAGGTGGCAACAGGAGGCAAAGAATGTTGCCCTGCGATCCTTGGCGGCGGAAGGACGTGCGCCAAACAGCTCTCCGCCTGGGGCCCAGCTGCCACTACATTTACCCAGTGTGCAGTTAGGGAGATATAGCGTCCCTGGCCGTGCTTACTGGTCCACGTATCTGTGGTTAGGTGGACCTTGCTACAGATGGCGTTGCGCAGTGCACACTTGATTTTATCGGATACTTGGTTGTGCAGGGAAGGCACGGCTCTCTTGGAGAAGTAGTGCCGGCTGGGAACAACATACTGTGGGACAGCAAGCGACATGAGCTGTTTGAAGCTGTCTGTGTCCACCAGCCTAAATGACAGCATTTCATAGGCCAGTAGTTTAGAAATGCTGGCATTCAGGGCCAGGGATCGAGGGTGGCTAGGTGGGAATTTACGCTTTCTATCAAATGTTTGTGAGATGGAGAGCTGAACGCTGGCGTGTGACATGGTTGAGACGCTTGGTGACGGAGGTGGTGGTGGTGGTGTTGGTGGTACATCCCCTGTTTGCTGGGCGGCAGGTGCCAACGTTCCTCCAGAGGCGGAGGAAGAGGCCGAGGCGGCAGCAGCAGAATAGGCCGAGGCGGCAGCAGCAGAAGAGGTAGCAGGGGGAGCCTGAGTGACTTCCTTGGTTTTAAGGTGTTTACTCCACTGCAGTTCATGCTTTGCATGCAGGTGCCTGGTCATGCAGGTTGTGCTCAGGTTCAGAACGTTAATGCCTCGCTTCAGGCTCTGATGGCACAGCGTGCAAACCACTCGGGTCTTGTCGTCAGCACATTGTTTGAAGAAGTGCCATGCCAGGGAACTCCTTGAAGCTGCCTTTGGGGTGCTCGGTCCCAGATGGCGGCGGTCAGTAGCAGGCGGAGTCTCTTGGCGGCGGGTGTTCTGCTTTTGCCCACTGCTCCCTCTTTTGCTACGCTGTTGGCTCGGTCTCACCACTGCCTCTTCCTCCGAACTGTGAAAGTCAGTGGCACGACCTTCATTCCATGTGGGGTCTAGGACCTCATCGTCCCCTGCATCGTCTTCCACCCAGTCTTGATCCCTGACCTCCTGTTCAGTCTGCACACTGCAGAAAGACGCAGCAGTTGGCACCTGTGTTTCGTCATCATCAGAGACATGCTGAGGTGGTATTCCCATGTCCTCATCATCAGGAAACATAAGTGGTTGTGCGTCAGTGCATTCTATGTCTTTCACCGCTGGGGAAGGGCTAGGTGGATGCCCTTGGGAAACCCTGCCAGCGGAGTCTTCAAACAGCATAAGAGACTGCTGCATAACTTGAGGCTGAGACAGTTTCCCTGGTATGCATGGGGGTGATGTGACAGACTGATGGGGTTGGTTTTCAGGCGCCATCTGTGCGCTTTCTGCAGAAGACTGGGTGGGAGATAATGTGAACGTGCTGGATCCACTGTCGGCCACCCAATTGACTAATGCCTGTACCTGCTCAGGCCTTACCATCCTTAGAACGGCATTGGGCCCCACCATATATCGCTGTAAATTCTGGCGGCTACTGGGACCTGAGGTAGTTGGTACACTAGGACGTGTGGATGTGGCAGAACGGCCACGTCCTCTCCCAGCACCAGAGGGTCCACTAACACCACCACGACCATGTCCACGTCCGCGTCCCTTACTAGATGTTTTTCTCATTGTTATGGTTCACCACAACAACAAATATATTATTTGGCCCAATGTATTGTATTCAAATTCAGCGGGATATAAATTTGAGGCCTAGTATTTAGGCGCTGGGTGACCGGTATGGATTTAGTGACAGAATTAGACTTGGAAATGCACAGAAGCGTGTGTGTGAAGTTATTCTGAATGACCCTATGTGCACCTTGAATATTATATACCCTTTTTGGGATAGATTTCAAATAGCTCTGATATAGCAGGAACCACTAAATTATGAAATTGCTAAATTGGGAATTGTATTTCAACCCAGAACAAAAAATGTGCTTTGACGGACACTAAATATCTTGCCCAGCAACAACAGTACAGCGGTAACGAGAGATTTAGCAGGATATAAATTTGAGGCCTAGTATTTAGGCGCTGGGTGACAGGTATGGGTTTAGTGACAGAATTAGACTTGGAAATACACAGTAGCGGGTGTGTGTGAAGTTATTCTGAATGACCCAATGTGCACCTTGAATATTATATACCCTTTTAGGGATAGATTTCAAATAGCTCTGATATAGCAGAAACCACTAAATTATGAAATTGCTAAATTGGGAATTGTATTTCAACCCAGAACAAAAAATGTGCTTTGACGGACACTAAATATCTTGCCCAGCAACAACAGTACAGCGGTAACGAGAGATTTAGCAGGATATAAATTTGAGGCCTAGTATTTAGGCGCTGGGTGACAGGTATGGGTTTAGTGACAGAATTAGACTTGGAAATACACAGTAGCAGGTGTGTGTGAAGTTATTCTGAATGACCCAATGTGCACCTTGAATATTATATACCCTTTTAGGGATAGATTTCAAATAGCTCTGATATAGCAGAAACCACTAAATTATGAAATTGCTAAATTGGGAATTGTACTTCAACCCAGAACAAAAAATGTGCTTTGACGGACACTAAATATCTTTCCAAGCAACAACAGTACAGCGGTAACGAGAGATTTAGCAGGATATAAATTTGAGGCCTAGTATTTAGGCGCTGGGTGACAGGTATGGGTTTAGTGACAGAATTAGACTTGGAAATACACAGTAGCGGGTGTGTGTGAAGTTATTCTGAATGACCCAATGTGCACCTTGAATATTATATACCCTTTTAGGGATAGATTTCAAATAGCTCTGATATAGCAGAAACCACTAAATTATGAAATTGCTAAATTGGGAATTGTACTTCAACCCAGAACAAAAAATGTGCTTTGACGGACACTAAATAACTTTCCCAGCTACAACAGGACAGCGGTAACGAGAGATTTAGCGGGATATAAATTTGAGGCCTAGTATTTAGGCGCTGGGTGACAGGTATGGGTTTAGTGACAGAATTAGACTTGGAAATACACAGTAGCGGGTGTGTGTGAAGTTATTCTGAATGACCCTATGTGCACCTTCAATATGATCTACCCTTTTAGGGATAGATTTCAAATAGCTCTGATATAGCAGAAACCACTAAATTATGAAATTGCTAAATTGGGAATTGTATTTCAACCCAGAACAAAAAATGTGCTTTGACGGACACTAAATAACTTTCCCAGCTACAACAGGACAGCGGTAACGAGAGATTTAGCAGGATATAAATTTGAGGCCTAGTATTTAGGCGCTGGGTGACAGGTATGGGTTTAGTGACAGAATTAGACTTGAAAATACACAGTAGCGGGTGTGTGTGAAGTTATTCTGAATGACCCAATGTGCACCTTGAATATTATATACCCTTTTAGGGATAGATTTCAAATAGCTCTGATATAGCAGAAACCACTAAATTATGAAATTGCTAAATTGGGAATTGTACTTCAACCCAGAACAAAAAATGTGCTTTGACGGACACTAAATAACTTTCCCAGCTACAACAGGACAGCGGTAACGAGAGATTTAGCAGGATATAAATTTGAGGCCTAGTATTTAGGCGCTGGGTGACAGGTATGGGTTTAGTGACAGAATTAGACTTGAAAATACACAGTAGCGGGTGTGTGTGAAGTTATTCTGAATGACCCAATGTGCACCTTGAATATTATATACCCTTTTAGGGATAGATTTCAAATAGCTCTGATATAGCAGAAACCACTAAATTATGAAATTGCTAAATTGGGAATTGTACTTCAACCCAGAACAAAAAATGTGCTTTGACGGACACTAAATAACTTTCCCAGCTACAACAGGACAGCGGTAACGAGAGATTTAGCGGGATATAAATTTGAGGCCTAGTATTTAGGCGCTGGGTGACCGGTATGGATTTAGTGACAGAATTAGACTGGGATATGGCCAAAAAATAACCACACTATTGCTGGTTAAATGCACTTGGTGACGGGCGCAGCTTGCCCCTGATGTAGTATATGGCCAAAAAATGAACAGACTATTGCTGGTTAAATGCACTTGGTGTCACAGCTTGACCAACCACACTACTGAGGGTTAAATGCACTTGGTGACGGGCGCAGCTTGCCCCTGATGTAGTATATGGCCAAAAAATAAACAGACTATTGCTGGTTAAATGCACTTGGTGTGACAGCTTCACCCTGATGTAGGCTTTAGCCAGAAAACAACCACACCATTGAGGGTTAAATGCACTTGGTGACAGGCGCAGCTTGCCCCTGATTTTGTATATGGCCAAAAAATGAACAGACTATTGCTGGTTAAATGCACTTGGTGTGACAGCTTCACCCTGATGTAGGCTTTAGCCAAAAAACAACCACACCATTGAGGGTTAAATGCACTTGGTGACAGGCGCAGCTTGCCCCTGATTTTGTATATGGCCAAAAAATGAACAGACTATTGCTGGTTAAATGCACTTGGTGTGACAGCTTCACCCTGATGTAGGCTTTAGCCAAAAAACAACCACACCATTGAGGGTTAAATGCACTTGGTGACAGGCGCAGCTTGCCCCTGATTTTGTATATGGCCAAAAAATGAACAGACTATTGCTGGTTAAATGCACTTGGTGTGACAGCTTCACCCTGATGTAGGCTTTAGCCAAAAAACAACCACACCATTGAGGGTTAAATGCACTTGGTGACAGGCGCAGCTTGCCCCTGATTTTGTATATGGCCAAAAAATGAACAGACTATTGCTGGTTAAATGCACTTGGTGTGACAGCTTCACCCTGATGTAGGCTTTAGCCAAAAAACAACCACACCATTGAGGGTTAAATGCACTTGGTCGCAGCTTGTGCTGGCGCACCACAAGACACAAAATGGCCGCCGATCACCCCAGAAAAATGTGACTGACAAACGGTCTGGGCAGCCTAAAAACAGTGAGCAATTGAGGATCAGCAGCTCAATGATCCACAGCTGCAGATCGATCAGTTAATCAAGTCCTTTGGAGGAGTTAATCTGCCTAATCTCGCCCTACTGTCGCAGCCGCAACCTCTCCCTACGCTAATCAGAGCAGAGTGACGGGCGGCGCTATGTGACTCCAGCTTAAATAGAGGCTGGGTCACATGGTGCTCTGGCCAATCACAGCCATGCCAATAGTAGGCATGGCTGTGATGGCCTCTTGGGGCAAGTAGTATGACGCTTGTTGATTGGCTGCTTTGCAGCCTTTCAAAAAGCGCCAAGAAAGCGTCACAAAAGCGCCAAGAAAGCGACGAACACCGAACCCGAACCCGGACTTTTACGAAAATGTCCGGGTTCGGGTCCGTGTCACGGACACCCCAAAATTCGGTACGAACCCGAACTATACAGTTCGAGTTCGCTCATCCCTAGTTATGTATATAATTCCACATGTGTTAATTCATAGTTTTGATGCCTTCTGTGTGAATCTACAATTTTCATAGTATTTTCATGAAAATAAAGAAAAATAGAGAAGGTGTGTCCAAACTTGTGGTCTGTACTGTATATACATAAATAATTAAAGAGCAATAGAAATAACCTGTAAAAGATTAATCTGGAGGAGGCAAGGGTGTGTGGTGAGGCTGCATAAATGTCCCCGGTGCAAGGCCCATATCCCTAGATGATGGCGCCATCCATAGTAGGCCTCATATTGCAAGGATCTGTACACAATTCTTCGAAGCTGAAAACATCCCAGTTCTTGCATGGCCAGCATACTCACTGGACATGTCACCCATTCAGCATGTTTGGGATTCTCTGGATCGGCGTATACGACAGCGTGTTCCAGTTCCTGCCAATATTCTGCAACTTCGCACAGCTATTGAAGAGGAGTGGACCAACATTCCACAGGCCACAATCAACAACCTGATCAACTCTATGCAACGGAGATGTGTTGCACTGCGTGAGGCAAATGGTGGCCACATCAGATACTGACTGGTTTTCCGACCCCCTCCCAGTAAGGCAAAACTGTGCACATTTCAGAGTGGCTTTTTATTGTGGGCAGTCTAAGTCACACCTGTGCAATATTCAGAATATACGGCGGATATGAGCTATATCGTGAAACTCAGATCCGACAGTATATTCTAACACAGAGGCGTTCCCATGGTGATGGGGACGCTTCAGGTTAGAATATACTACAAACTGTGTACATGACTGCCCCCTGCTGCCTGGCAGCACCCGATCTCTTACAGGGGGCCGTGATCAGCACAATTAACTACTCAGGTGCCGCACCTGAAGGGGTTAATTGTACTATCATATCCCCCTGTGAGAGATCAGGGCTGCCAGGCAGCAGGGGGCAGACCCCCCCCCCCCTCCCCAGTTTGAATATCATTGGTGGCCAGTGCGGCCCCCCCTCCCTCCCTCTATTGTAATAAATCGTTGGTGGCACAGTGTGCGCCCCCCATCGCCCCCCCTCCCTCCCTCTATTGTAATAAATCGTTGGTGGCACAGTGTGCGCCCCCCATCGGCCCCCCTCCCTCTATAGCAGTAACAACATTGGTGGCCAGTGTGCGGCCTCCCATCTCCCCCCTCCCCCCCCCCGATCATTGGTGGCAGCGTAGTTCCGATCGGAGTCCCAGTTTAATTGCTGGGGCTCCGATCGGTAACCATGGCAACCAGGAAGCTACTGCAGCCCTGGTTGCCATGGTTACTTAGCAATAGTACAATAGTAGAAGATTCATACTTACCTGCTTGCTGCTGCGATGTCTGTGACCGGCCGGGCGCTCCTCCTACTGGTAAGTGACAGTTCATTTAGCAATGCGCCGCACAGACCAGTCACTTACCAGTAGGTGGAGCTCCCGGCCGGACACGAACATCGCAGCAGCAAGCAGGTAACTATGAATCTTCTACTATTGTACTATTGCTAAGTAACCATGGCAACCAGGACTGCAGTAGCGTCCTGGTTGCCATGGTTACCGATCGGAGCCCCAGCGATTAAACTGGGACTCCGATCGGAACTCCGCTGCCACCAATGATGGGGGGGGGGGAGATGGGAGGCCGCACACTGGCCACCAATGTTGTTACTGCTATAGAGGGAGGGGGGGCCGATGGGGGGTGCACACTGTGCCACCAACGATTTATTACAATAGAGGGAGGGAGGGGAGGGGGCAATGGGGGCGCACACTGTGCCACCAACGATTTATTAGAATAGAGGGAGGGGGGGGGCGATGGGGGGGCGCACACTGTGCCACCAACGATTTATAGAATAGAGGGAGGAAGGGGGGGGGCCCGATATGGGGCGCACACTGTGCCACCAAGCTATTATTACAATAGAGGGAGGGAGGGGGGGGCCGCACTGGCCACCAATGATATTTAAACTGGGGAGGGGGGGTCTGCCCCCTGCTGCCTGGCAGCCCTGATCTCTTACAGGGGGATATGATAGTACAATTAACCCCTTCAGGTGCGGCACCTGAAGGGGTTAATTATGCTGATCACGGCCCCTTGTAAGAGATCGGGTGGGGCAGGGGGCAGTCTTGTACACAGTTTGTAGTGTATTCTAACTAGAAGCGTCCCCATCACCATGGGAACGCCTCTGTGTTAGAATATACTGTCGGATATGAGTTTTCACGAAGTGAAAACTTAGATCTGAAAAATCTTTTATGCAGACGGATCTTCGGATCCGTCTGTATGAAAGCAACCTACGGCCACGGATCACGGACACGGATGCCAATCTTGTGTGCATCCGTGTTCTTTCACGGACCCATTGACTTGAATGGGTCCGTGAACCGTTGTCCGTCAAAAAAATAGGACAAGTCATATTTTTTTGACGGACAGGAAACACGGATCACGGCCTCGGCTGCAAAACGGTGCATTTTCCGATTTTTCCACTGACCCATTAAAAGTCAATGGGTCCGCGAAAAAAAACGGAAAACGGCACAACGGCCACGGATGCACACAACGGTCGTGTGCATGAGGCCTCAGGAGGACTGCTAGACCACAACCTCCTCCAAAGGTACTGCATTTGTTACAGCCTGAGGGCTGGCGGACTGTATGTCTGGGGTAAGCCGCACCTGGTTCCATGTGGGAACACTATCGTATAGCCGAGTTAGGGATACAATGTTTATTATGTTTAGGTAGAGCCCAGATGGGCAGGCTTGTTTTATGCCATGTTGTGTATGAAGAGTGTAAAATAAATTGCACTGTTTGGACCTGAAACCCAGTGGTTATGAAGATCATTGTGAGAATGACCCCTGAATAAGAGGCGATCCCTTATTCAAACAAGAAAAACTATAAAAAAAAGTGGTATTGCTGTAATCGTACTGATCCGCATAATCAAGGTAACATCATTTTTACCACATAGGGAACACCGTAAAAATTAAACATATAAAACAAGGGCAGATTTTGTTTTATTTGCCAGTTGCAGCCCATTTAGAATTTTTTTCCAGTTCACCACTGCATCATATGTGTGGCGAAACCAACCTCGCCACTGTGTTTTGGAGTGGGCTGTTTACCAGCCTCCTGCCCTGGGATTATGGTCCCTTAAGTTATTGGGTCTTAAGGCACTTGGGACGGAGCCCTCTGTCTCTGGATTGCATCCTTTGCCTTACTTGCTTGGATGAAGCACATGGTGAGAACAATAGATAGCGGCCATTTTAGCTCACAGACACCGTTCTGACTTTTCAACACGGTGCTATCTTGCCTGTATTTGGTGCACAGAGACATCATTCAGTAGTTTGAAACTACCAAACAGGCGACACATTTTCTATTTCTATTGTCCCATTGTCCCATTGTGTGTTTAAATGGTGATGTCTGTCCTGTTGTCTCCACATGTGTATTGGCGATCTCCCCTTTGTCCTGAGAGATAATTGGATTGCCCTCGGTTGTCTCCCAGGCAGAGAGGGGGAAACCATGATGCATTGTGGGGATGTGTTGTATCTGTTCTGTATTTGCAAAACTGTAATAAAAACCAGGCTGGGTGTGCCAGCACGTCAGACCACTGCTGACCCTCAAGACGGAGCCTTGTCTCGTTATTGGGGGGATTCCCTGTATGCTGTTGGAGACTGATTGCCAGGAGTGTAAGCTGACTGTACGCTTTTCCTGTTCGTCTGCTGACAGCTATTTGCAAGGTTCCAGTTTGGAGTGCTATTTTGTATCCAGTTCGGGAGGTTGGTGTTCTGCAGTAGCTGTGCCTGTCTCTCAGAAAGGGGCATATCGCCTAAACTGATTTTAACCCCTTGTCTGCTGAAACGGTCCGTTACAATATGCAATAGTAATTGGTGGCATTAGAAAGTACACAAAAAAAACAAGCCCCATATGTCTACATGAAATAAGAAATAAAAAAGTTATGGCAGTAAAAAAATGGAAACTGCTCAAAACAGCTGGTCTGTGGGATGCCGGGTGTTGGGTCCCACAACAATCACATATGGATGACTTGTCTTGAGACTAGCTCATCAATATCTAGAAACCGGAAACCCCTTTATTAACTTAACAGGATGCTACAATGTTACACTAATGGAAGTGTAGGGTACAAAATATCATTGTCTTCTAAATATGTAGTCAGGAAAACACATTACATCCATCAGCATTTGGTTTGTACTTGTAAGAATGCACTGTTACAGAGTTTTTTCCAAGTTCTTCTCTGGTTCACTGCAAAAATATCATGGCGCTGGAAAAGGTACGAAGAGGAACGATAAAACTAATAGGAATGAAGGATCTTAGTTACGAGCAAACAATGATAGAAGTAAACCTTTGTACAAGCATTAAAGGCTCATAGAAAAAAAAATATGGAGAGGACAAGGGGACACTCCCTCCAGTTGAGAAAGAAACGATCAATCACTATAAGGCCTCTTTCACACGGGCGTTGCGGGAAAATGTGCGGGTGCGTTGCGGGAACACCCGCGATTTTTCCGCGCGAGTGCAAAACATTGTAATGCGTTTTGCACTCTTGTGAGAAAAATCGCGCATGTTTGGTACCCAAACCCGAACTTCTTCACAGAAGTTCGGGTCTGGGATCGGTGTTCTGTAGATTGTATTATTTTTCCCCTATAACATGGTTATAAGGGAAAATAATAGCATTCTGAATACAGAATGCACAGTAAAATAGCGCTGGAGGGGTTAAAAAAATATAAAAAATAATTTAACTCACCTTAGTCCACTTGATCGCGCTGCCCGGCATCTCGTCTGTCTCCTTTGCTGAACAGGACCTGTGGTGACATCACTCCGGTCATCACATGATCCATCACCATGGTAAAAGATCATGTGATGACCGGAGTGACGTCATCACAGGTCCTGTTCAGCAAAGGAGACAGACGAGATGCCGGGCAGCGCGATCAAGTGGACTAAGGTGAGTTAAATTATGTATAATTTTTTTTTAACCCCTCCAGCGCTATTGTACTATGCATTCTGTATTCAGAATGCTATTATTTTCCCTTATAACCATGTTATAAGGGAAAATAATAATGATCGGGTCTCCATCCCGATCGTCTCCTAGCAACCGTGCGTGAAAATCGCACACCGCATCCGCACTGGCTTGCTGATGCTTGCGATTTTTCACGCAGCCCCATTCATTTCTATAGGGCCTGTGTTACGTCAAAAACGCACAAAATAGAGCATGCTGCGATTTTCACGCAACGCATAAGTGATGCATGAAAATCACCGCTCATGTGAACAGCCCCATAGAAATGATCCGGCATTTTTTCCATAGGAATGTATTAGTGCCAGATCCGGCATTCAAATTGCTGCATTTACGGATCCGGTAAATGATCCGTGAAAAAAATAAATACTGGATCTGTTTTGCCTGATGACACCGGAAAAACGGATCCGGTATTGCAATGCATTTTTCAGACTGATCAGGCATTTTTCAGACTGATCAGGATCCTGATCAGTCTGAAAAATGCCTGATCAGTCAGAAAGAATTACATGTGTTTGCATACAGCATGCTGCGGTATTATCTCCGTCCTGAAAAGTCAAAAAGACTGAACTGAAGACATCCTGATGCATCCTGAACGGATTTCTCTTCATTCAGAATGCATTGGGATATAACTGATAGTTCTTTTCCTGTATAGAGCCCCTAGGACGGAACTCAGTGCCGGAAAAGAAAACTAGTGTGAAAGTACTCTTAATTACCGTATTTATCGGCGTATAACACGCACAGGTGTATAACACGCACCTTCATTTTAGGAGGGAAATTTCAGGAAAAAAATAAAAATTTCAAATAAAGAACTTTGAAGCAAAATAAGGGTAGCTCAGAACTTTTTTTTATTAATATTATTACTACTTATAAGGTAAATAATGTAAAAGGATGACACTTATGGGGCTCTGTGGATGACACTTATGTCATCCACAGATCCCCATAAGTGTCATCTACAGATCCCCCATCAGATGGATCAGTGTGGAGAGAGGAGGCGGGGACACTCATGGCGGGGCCCGGTGCAGTGACTCTACTCTAATACACCGGGCCCGGCAACTGTTAAACATTCAATCACTGTTAAACACTCTAATACACCGGGCCCCGCAACTGTTAAACATATCTAATTGTAGACGCGCTGTACGGTACCGGTACTTACTGTAGTACCGGAGGTATAACATTAAGACAGCGCAGACCGGCATCTCCCTCGGTCATGCGCCACCTGTCTCAGCTCCCTCCTGATGCGCCGCCTGCCCCAGCTCCCTCCTCATGCGCCGCCTGCCCCAGCTCCCTCCTCATGTGCCGCCTGCCCCAGCTCCCTCCTCATGCGCCGCCTGCCTGCTTATCTCACTTTATGAATGAACAGGCAGGCGGCGCATGACAGAGTGAGCTGGGGCAGGCACCGCATGACAGAGGGAGCTGGGACAGGCGGCGCATGAGGAGGGAGCTGCGGCAGGCGCTGCGCCGTCTTAATGTTATACCTCCGGTATGTAAAAACATGGCTTCTTAACATTATATCGGCGTATAACACGCATACATCATTTGCCCCCTTTTTTCAGGGGGAAAAAGTGCGTGTTATACGCCGATAAATACGGTACATAAAATGTTGGAAAGAGACCTTGGTTAAACATTATCCTTGAGATTAGGGCAGTATTCATGGTTCTATCATTTACTGTATGGTTCCTGAGGCAATATAGGATCTCCACATTATTACACTGCCTGCACCATGACTGCTGGTTATACTCTATACCAGGCATGCTCAACCTGCGGCCCTCCAGCTGTTGCAAAACTACAACTCCTTCTGTTTTCTACACACAGTTGATGCGCTCGTGTTATAAATGGATGATGGGAGAGATTTCTGTATTGACCTTTGATATAGTAATTCATAGGTATTAAATCTCCTCTCGGCCATCTTTTTTTCTAAACAAAATAACCCCAATTTTGATAAACTTTCTGGATACTGCAATTCTGATGCACCCCATAATCTGAATTACCTTTGCAGCAGCTGCCTGACACTGGTTGCTGCAGTTAAGTATACTGTCAACGAATAACACTAAGTCCTTTCCTATGTTGTCCGTGTTTTCATATTTAGTATGTAATCTTGGCATGTATTTTCTCTTTCCAAGTTCATAACTCATTTTGCTCTTCTCTGCCAAAGTTCCTAACTTAGCCAAAACCATCATTATTTTGTGCTAATAACTTTACATAGTTTAGTATCATCTGCAAAAAATATTTTTCTGCACAATCCCACTATAAGGTCACTATAAGGGTCTTCTAGGGAAATGTTTTATTATGTATTGTTATATTTTAGGCCGTGTGTTCCTCTAGAAGAGTAATGGTTGGCAGGAACAGGGTAATTACCCTGTTGGTCCCCTCTTGGTAGGAGTAAGCTGGTCCTACTTTCTGCCAGGAGGGGGAGTTCAAGCCCAGACTGCAAGGAGTTAGGAATCACATGTCAGAACTCCTGCTTCAAGGGACCATATCCAGTTCTTTTGTGAGACCTTCGGTCCAGGAGTATTAGAATTGAGAACACTGTTTTCAAAAAGCTTCAGTGTGCCTAGACAGCAAGAATGATCAGCAAAATCACTGTTTTACAGGCCCTGCAGCATGTAAGGGACTACAGCTCATACACCTATCACTTCTTTCAGGCCAGTCAAACACCAAGCCTGTATCTCACAGTGGACCCCTTTATCCACAAGTGCCTGCTAGTGCTATTTAATTGCCACACAACCAGCCACCATACCTCTTCATCTGGTGGTAGAAACTGCGATTTGTACTTACTATTGCTGGATGTTCCACAAGCTATATTTTGCACTAAGTAAAGAGAGACTTTTATATGTTTACTTCTGGCCTGATTCCATTGCACCGATCCCGAGAGAGCAACAGCCTGGGGGAGTACACCACGACACAACATCTCCTCAAGACCACTACCACTCCCATCCTCTGGACCGGCATCTCAGGGGCTTGCTGCAGATGTAAGAGGAGATACGGTTGGACATGGAAGCACACATTTACCCACAGATTTTATGGAGCCTATTTGTCATATGCATGTGCCCTCACATAACCACTTCTCCTAACAGCTAAGTCACATCCTAACAGGCTGGAGTCCCATTATAGTCAATGAACCTGGTGGTGCTCCGGCCTTTTCCAGGTACACCTGGAACAGCCTGCCATAAGAATTTCCCACTAGTGTAAAACTAGACTTACTAACCCTTACTGATCCCCTTTTGCTGCCGTTCTACTGCTGCTCCAGTCTACACAATTCTCCACTTCCTGCTGGTCCTCTGTTTTAGAAACAGGAAATGACTTGGACGGTCTGCTCAGCCAATCACTGGCTGAGGTAAAAGAGTGGCCAAGCAGGCAGTGCAAAGCCATTTCCTGTATGCTGAGCCCGGGACCCTTATAAGACGGCTTATTTTGGCATTCAGTGTGCAGCCTCATTTTTCAAATCTGACATACAGCCATTAGAAAAACTATATACACCCTCTTTGAAGTATATGGTTTTATATATCAAGACACACAATGAAAAATATCTGGTTCTAAGAATGTCTGAAAATAAACATTTCAATGGGTTGAGGTCTGGACTTTGACTGGGCCATTGCAGAACTTTGATTCTATTCTTTTTAGCCATTCTGTTGTAGATTTTCTGATGTGCTTGGGATTGTTGTCCTGTTGCATGACCCGGTTTCATCTGTGTGTCCAAGAATACTGTATAATACCAAAGAATACTTTTGAAATAAGTGAAGTTCATGGTCGACCTCAATGATTGCAAGGTACCCAGGTCCTGTGGCTGCAAAACAAGCCCAAATCATCACCCCTCGACCAAAGTGCTTCACAGTTGGTATGAGATGTTTGTGCTGATATGTTGTGTTTGGTTTTCACTAAACATCTCCACTTCAGTTTTGTCTGTCCAAAGAACATTGTTCCAGAAGGTTTGTGGTTTGTTCAGATGCAACTTTGCAAACAAAGGCCACGCTGTCATGATCTTTTTAGAAATAAGAGGCTTTCTACTGGCAACTCTTCCAAATAAGCCATTTGGCGATAAGACATTCTTTAGAGACATAAATGAAAAAAGGAAACAAAAACAAGGAATTACCAAATTAAAAACAAAAGAAGGAAGGTATATGGAAGAAGATAAAGAACTAGCTGACTGCCTCAATGAATACTTCTGTTCAGTTTTTAGAAAGGAAGATTAAGGAAAGGGACCTCAGTTAGAAAGGAAGACTAATTAATCTTTTGAGGAAGAGGTTCTAAGTCAGCTGTCTAAATTAATACAAATAAGTCACGGGGGCCTGATGGGATACACCCAAAGCTATTAAAAGAGCTCAGTGGTGAACTAGCAAAACCATTAACAGATTTATTTAACCAATCACTGGCAACAGGAGTCGTCCCAGAAGATTGGAAATTAGCAAATGTTGTGCCCATTCACAAGAAAGGTAGTAGGGAGGAATCGGGCAACTATAGGCCAGTAAGCCTGACATCAATAGTGGGGAAATTAATGGAAACCATACTTAAAGGGGTTGTCCAGGTTCAGAGCTGAACCTGGACATACCTCCATTTTCACCCAGGCAGCCCCCCTGACATGAGCATCGGAGCAGTTCATGCTCCGATGCTCTCCTTTGCCCTGCGCTAAATCGCGTAGGGCAAAGGCATTTTTCAGAGTTCCGGTGACGTACCGGGCTCTCCATGGGGCTGACAGGAAGCCCGGTGACGTCACCGGCACTGATGGCCGGGATTTGGCTCTGCCCTAGCCAGTAAAACTGCTAGGGCAGAGCTGAAGCCCGCCCCTCAGAGCCGGTGACGTCACCGAACACACTGCTGGGCGGAAGTTACCGCCCGGCAGTGTGTTATTGAAAACAAAAGAGCCTGTGCCCTGCGCGATCTAGAGCAGGGCACTGGAGTGCATCGGAGCATGAGATGCTCCGATGCTAGGCTCAGGGGGGCTGCCGGGGTGAAAATAAGGGACAACCCCTTTAAGGAGAGGATTGTGGAACATCTAAAATCCCATGGATTGAAAGATGAAAAACAGCATGGGTTTACTTCAGGGAGATCATGTCAAACTAATCTTATTGATTTTTTTTTTTTGATTTAAAGATTAAAATAATAGATGGCGGAGGTGCAGTAGACATCGCTTATCTAGACTTTAATAAGGCTTTTGATACTGTCCCACATAGAAGGCTTATCAATAAATTGCAGTCTTTAGGCTTGGACTTCCATATTGTTGAATGGATTAGGCAGTGGCTGAGGGACAGACAACAGAGGGTTGTAGTCAATGGAGTATATTCAGACCATGGTCTTGTTACCAGTGGGGTACCTCAGGGATCTGTTCTGGGACCCATATTGTTTAAAATCTTTATCAGCGAAATTGCAGAAGGCCTCGATGGTAAGGTGTGTCTTTTTGCTGATGACACAAAGTTTTGTAACAGGGTTGATGTTCCTGGAGGGATACACCAAATGGAAAAGGATTTAGGAAAACTAGAGGAATGGTCAAAAATCTGGCAACTAAAATTTAATGTTGATAAGTGCCAGATAATGCACCTGGGGCGTAAAAACCCAAGAGCAGAATATAAAATCAGTGATACACAGAGTGAGAGAAAAGAACGCAACCAGCACTGCTACATGCACCCATGCAGTCACTGGAGCACATAAAACACTTGGATCCCGAACCTTCACGGTGGTGCTCTGTCGGTGGTATAGTAGTTATGATGATAGCAGAAGAAAAAAGCACCGCGGCACTCACCACTGGTCACAAAGTTGCTGTTTGCAGTTTTATTTTTCAAATACACATCGTGGACGCAGACAGGACACAGGTGAATGGACAGGCTACAGCTGTTTCATGCTGTGTTGCGCTTTGTCAAGCCTCCTGGCTTGACAAAGAACAACACAGCGCGAAACAGCAACTTTGTGACCAGTGGTGAGTGCCGCGGTGCTTTTTTCTTCTGCTAAAATCAGTGATACAGTCCTAACCTCAGTATCTGAGGAAAGGGATTTAGGGGTCATTATTTCAGAAGACTTAAAGGTAGGCAGACAATGTCACAGAGCAGCAGGAAATGCTAGCAGAATGCTTGGGTGTATAGGGAGAGGCATTACCAGTAGAAAGAGGGAGGTGCTCATGGTGCTCATGCCGCTCTACAGAGCACTAGTGAGACCTCATTTGGAGTATTGTGCTCAGTACTGGAGACCATATCTCCAGAAGGATATTGATACTTTGGAGAGAGTTCAGAGAAGAGCTACTAAACTGGTACATGGATTGCAGGATAAAACTTACCAGGAAAGATTAAAGGCCCTTAACATGTATAGCTTGGAAGAAAGACGAGACAGAGGGGATATGATAGAAACTTTTAAATACATAAAGCGAATCAACAAGGTAAAAGAGGAGAGAATATTTAAAAGAAGAAAAACTGCTACAAGAGGACATAGTTTTAAATTAGAGGGGCAAAGGTTTAAAAGTAATATCAGGAAGTATTACTTTACTGAGAGAGTAGTGGATGCATGGAATAGCCTTCCTGCAGAAGTGGTAGCTGCAAATACAGTGGAGGAGTTTAAAGGGAGTCTGTCACCTCCATATGGCCATATACAGTGCTTACATGGCTCTGTAGAACACCTATACAGGATTGTAACGGTACCTTTGTTCTTTTCTTTAGACTTGCACCAGCAGGAAAAACAAAGTTTTATTCATATGCAAATGAGCACTTGCAAGTGCCCAGGGGGCGGCGTTCAGTGTCTAGGTGCCCAGGCTGCTCTGCCTTCTTTTCACTTTACTCCTCCCCAGCCTCTTCCTTTGCCCGCCCTCCAAGTCCGGACCTATCGATGAGGCAAGAGACTTGAAGGGCGGGCAAAGGAAGAGGCTGGGGAGGAGTAAAGTGAAAAGAAGGCAGAGCAGCCTGGGCACCTGAACGCCGCCCCCTGGGCACTTGCGAGTGCTCATTTGCATATGAATTAAACTCCGTTTTTCCTGCTGGTGCAAGTCTAAAGACAAAGACAAAGGTACCATTACAATCCTGTATAGGTGTGCTACAGAGCCATGTAAGCACTGTATATGGCCATATGGAGGTGACAGACTCCCTTTAAGCATGCATGGGATAGGCATAAGGCCATCCTTCATATAAGATAGGGCCAGGGGCTATCCATAGTATTCAGTATATTGGGCAGACTAGATGGGCCAAATGGTTCTTATCTGCCGACACATTCTATGTTTCTATACTTTTTTTTTCTCATTGTACTGTCATGAAATTAAACATTTAACATGCTAATTGAGACCTGTGGATTCTTGGGTGTAGTTCTTGGAGTTTTTACAATTTCTCTGATATTGCATGGTCTGACCTTAGGGTGAATTTCCTGGGATGTCCACTCCTGGGAAGATTGTCATCCATCTTCAATGCTTTCTTACTGTAGAATGATAGACTTCAAATTGTTTGGAAATGCCCTTTTAACAGTTTTACAGGTACCATTTCAAGTTTTCTGAAGCCTTGAGGTGCCAGAATTAAGAAACACCATCAAAAGACCCCTTTCATGAAAACTAAACCCCTCAAAGATTTCATATGTGGGTACAGTGAGCATTTCAAATCTGCAGCTGTTTCATAGAATAAATTAGAACTGGGCCACGAAAATTAAAAATTACAGAGGGAAATTTACTAATGTATTTACGTGACTTTTGTGGTGCAAATTTAGTTGCACACCATTTGTGCAGTAAAAGTTGCCACTTTTCCCTGCTTACGTCACTTTTCCAAAGTGGCGAGAAAAAGGAACGTGGTGTGGGCGGGGGAGCTGGCGACCAACAGGCTTGACTCATTTATCCCGTCCAGGATCAGGACTAGCGCTGATCTCGGCCATTGCAGCAGGGTGTCAGCTGTATGTCACCTGCTTATAATTTAACCATCCCCATCCGGCCCAATTGCTATGCCATAAATGTAGGGCATGGTGCGGGAACATTCTACTTGCCATGCCATACATTTATTTATGGTGTAGGAACTGTTTAAAAAAAAATCCCCTGGAAAATTGAATCGGGCCCAATGCTAACCCCTTAGGTATCTGTCACGGAATGTGTACAGGAAACAATGCAAAACAACATGCATAAATGACTCGCTGGATCCAAAAGCTAAGGAACAAAAGGGAGACCCCTGTATAAGACCTGGCACTTTCCCTGGCTGCTCAGCCTATGCATAGATCCGAATGGTGGAGGTATGCATATCCACGTACCTTGACTATATAAGCCCTGAGCACCCTACAATAGTGAGGGGACACGACCACCAGCTCCCTACACCAGACACGGAGGGAGTCAGGGTCACCTGGGATCCAACAAACAGAAAATAACAGATAACAGTTAACACTTAACTTAGTAGAGGAGAGGAGAACCAGATGGGCATGCACACATACTCCAGGAAGAAATATAAGCCGCCCAGAAAAGCCTTCTGGGGAAGAATTTAAAGGGAAGCAATTAGTCCAACACATGACAGCTGAGAGAGACTAACGAGAGGAGGAGCTGAATACCACAACACAGAAACTCAAGGGGGAGGTTCTGAAAAGCCTCTCAGAGCTTCTCAGCTGTCTGGTTGTGACAGTACCCCTCCCTCTACGAGTGGACTCCGGACACTCAGAACCCACCTTCTCAGGATGGGACCTATGGAAAGCCCTAATGAGACGAGAGGCCTTAATGTCCGTCACTGGGACCCACATCCTCTCCTCAGGACCATACCCCTCCCACTGAACAAGGTACTGAAGAGAACCGCGGACAAGACGAGAATCTACAATCCTAGAGACCTGAAATTCAAGATTCCCATCAACCATAATCGGAGGAGGAGGCAAAGGTGAGGGTACAATGGGTTGAACATAAGGTTTCAATAAGGACTTATGAAAAACATTATGGATCTTCCAAGTCTGAGGAAGATCAAGACGGTATGCAACAGGATTGATGACAGACAGGATTTTGTAAGGCCCAATAAACCTAGGACCCAACTTCCAGGAGGGAACCTTCAATTTGATATTCTTGGTAGACAACCACACCAGATCACCAACATTCAGGTCCGGACCAAGCACACGTCTCTTATCAGCCACACGCTTATATCTCTCACTCATGCTCTTTAGATTATCTTGAATCTTTTGCCAAATAGATGACAAAGACGAGGAGAATCTGTCCTCATCAGGTAAACCAGAAGACCCCTCTCCCGAGAAAGTCCCAAACTGTGGATGAAACCCATATGCACCAAAAAATGGTGACTTATCAGAGGACTCCTGACGACGGTTATTTAAAGCAAACTCAGCAAGGGACAAAAAAGAACACCAATCCTCTTGATTCTCCGCCACAAAACAACGCAGATATGTCTCCAGATTCTGATTGACGCGCTCTGTCTGGCCATTCGACTGCGGGTGGAAAGCAGAAGAGAATGACAACCGAACCCCCAAGCAAGAACAGAAAGCCTTCCAGAATCTGGAAACAAACTGCGTGCCCCTATCAGAGACTATGTCTGAAGGTATACCGTGCAATTTGACAATGTGATCAACAAATGCCTGCGCCAGCGTCTTAGCATTGGGCAAACCAGGAAAAGGGATGAAATGCACCATTTTGCTAAAACGGTCCACCACCACCAGAATCACAGTCTTCCCCGAGGAACGAGGCAGGTCCGTTATGAAGTCCATGGACAGATGTGTCCAAGGACGGGAAGGAATGGGTAAGGGAAGGAGAGGACCTGATGGCCGTGAATGAGGGACTTTGGCACGAGCGCAAGTCTCGCAGGCTGCCACAAAACCCTCAACCGACTTACGAAGCGCAGGCCACCAGAATCTCCGAGCGATGAGATCCAGTGTGGCTCTTACCCCCGGGTGCCCAGCAAGGACCGTATCGTGGTGTTCTTTAAAAATCTTATAAAATAAAATAAAATAAGCACTCACCACCTGGTATAATATCAATAGTTTATCTCTTCAATAGTTTTTTCTAAAAAAAAGGGTAACATATAGCATTAAAACATAGTTGTGTAACTATTGGTAGATATAGTTGATGAATATAGCTAATGGCTATAGTTGATGAATGGCGCTAATCGTTTGCTGTCTGGAATATATAACCTGCCTCAGGTATACCTAATACATTTACACTAGATGTGCAGATAAATATACAAATAGTAATATCGAATAAATATAAAAATATCAAAAATATCGAAAAAAATATATCAAATAGTGTCCATAGTGTGATAAAACCTAGGATACAACATTCCAAAATGGGACATATTATAAAGAGTTAGAATATTATGGGACGAACAAAGGATAAAATCTATGTACCCTCATCGATACAAATGGAGTTCAAAATAAAAATAAAAATACAATAGAAACACACTGAAAAAACGATATTTAAATCCATTGAGAGGGTGCCACTTAAGCGAAATTCCTCAAGAATGATTTCTGGATGATTTCCGGTAAAAACGCAGCTAAAACGCACAGGAAACGCAGGTGCGTTTTTTGGGGAATGGCATGCGTTTTTCTTTAAAATGAATATCTACATGATATTTAGTTACCCTAAATAGGTTAATGAAAACCAATAAGAATAGATAGATATATAGAACACTGATTAGGATGTCTTGATAGAAAGATACCATCTTATTTCCCCGTTGAATAAATATATAAATAAAAATAAAAATATATTGGGAAACAACCAAAAAGTGGAGAGATGATCTAATGAAATGTAATGAAACAAGTAGATTATATAATACACCAACAAAGTTTTTATTAAAAACGGTATATTGTATAATCTTCCTTATAATTTTGGATATTATATATAAACTTAACCGTATTAAAATGGATATATGTGGAATATAAATCCATGCCAGGTTTTAGGTGGGTGGTTGGGAGCCACATACTATATAAGGAGGAGGTAGTTGGATCCCATACTATAGCCACTGAGGAAGAGGATTAACCCTCGAAACGCGTCTGGCCTGATTTGGAGAGGACCAACTACCCATCTAGACCTAGGAAAGAACTTAAAGAAAGTGTATTCTGAGCAAACCGTTCCCTATAAGGATCAGGGCTCGAATCTATTGTGAGCTTATGCGAAAGGTGCCGGGAGAATGACACGCAAACCAGACGAGGTCTGATGACGTCAGAGGAAGGCTAACGAGACCAACAAACAAACGCCGAAAACAACTATTGTTTCCTCCATATTCAGCGGCGTTATACAGCGACCCGCACCGAAAGCATCGAACACCACGCAGGGGAAGGTAAGAGGGTGAGCATCAGGGGGACGCCCCAGACGCAACCCCCATACACCAACACCTAACCCCATACACTAACTTTTAACTCCTATGCTATATTACCAACATTGGAAACATTGATGGATATTGGAAGATCTGAATATAGATTTTAAGTCTTCAATCTACTTGTCTGGATAATACATACCGCACGAGGATCTTCTATCACATTTAATAATCTGACACTTTGTTTCAGCACATGTACTCTGCTACTTGTTCTTGCGAACTAATATATCTTTTGAAAAATTTTTGGAATATTTTTGGAAAATCTTGGGAACTATTTTTTATGTTCTATCACACTATGGACACTATTTGATATATATTTTTCGATATTTTTGATATTTTTATATTTATTCGATATTACTATTTTTATATTTATCTGCACATCTAGTGTAAATGTATTAGGTATACCTGAGGCAGGTTATATATTCCAGACAGCAAACGATTAGCGCCATTCATCAACTATAGCCATTAGCTATATTCATCAACTATATCTACCAATAGTTACACAACTATGTTTTAATGCTATATGTTACCCTTTTTTTAGAAAAAACTATTGAAGAGATAAACTATTGATATTATACCAGGTGGTGAGTGCTTATTTTATTTTATTTTATTTCTTAATCTAATATTACTTTGTGTGGACTGGTGAACCACCCATAAAATATAGCACCATTACCATACATCAGATACGGGTGAGCCACGATACATATTCCTCCTTTAAAAATCTTGTGTCTTAAAGCGAGAGGCACAAACAACCTCCCAGGAGGACAAAGATCAGGAGCCTCTGACTGGGCTGCCTGCACCTCTGCCTCCAATTCAGGAAAAAGAGCAGAGACCACCACACCTTCAGCCAAAATGGGACCCGGGTCTTCAAAATTCCCGCCTCCCGGAAAACAACGTGACAGGGCATCTGCCTTCACATTCTTCACTCCAGGGCGGAATGTGACAACAAAATTAAACCTAGAAAAGAACAACGACCATCTGGCCTGTCTCGGGTTCAGACGCTTGGCTGACTCCAAGTAGGCCAGATTTTTATGGTCAGTAAATACGGTAATAGGGTGTCTGGCTCCCTCTAGCCAATGGCGCCATTCCTCAAAAGCCAACTTGATGGCCAACAATTCCCTATCTCCCACATCGTAATTTCTCTCTGCGGAGGAGAGTTTCTTCGAGAAAAAGGCACACGGTCGCCATTTGGCAGGAGAGGAACCCTGAGACAAGACCGCACCCACACCCACCTCAGAAGCATCAACCTCAACTATGAAGGGTAAAGAAACATCAGGTTGCACCAAGATGGGAGCGGAAGCAAAACTCTCCTTGATATCAGAAAAAGCCTTACGCGCCTCTACTGACCAAGAAGAAAAATCTACCCCCTTTCTGGTCATATCAGTGAGCGGTTTAACAATAGAAGAATAATTCAAAATGAACTTCCTGTAATAATTGGCAAAGCCCAAAAAACGCATCAGCGCCTTTTGATTCTCAGGAAGCTCCCACTCAAGCACAGCGCGGACCTTCTCGGGGTCCATGCGAAAACCAGAAGGGAAGAGAAGAAACCCCAGAAATTGAATTTCTGGAACCGCAAACACACATTTTTCCAGTTTCGCATATAATTTATTCTCCCGCAGGATGATCAAGACCTGACGTAAATGTTCCTTATGAGTTTTGAAATCGGGAGAAAAAATCAAAATGTCATCCAAATACACCAATACAAATTTTCCCATCAAATGATAAAAAATGCTGTTCACGAAATGCTGAAAAACGTCTGGGGCATTCATCAAACCAAAAGGCATAACCAAATTTTCAAAATGGCCCTCAGGGGTATTGAAGGCCGTCTTCCATTCGTCCCCTTCTCTGACCCTGACCAGGTTGTATGCCCCTCTTAAATCTAATTTGGAAAAGACTTTAGCCCCAACAACCTGGTTAAATAGGTCCGGGATCAGAGGAAGCGGATAAGGGTCACGAATTGTGATATTGTTCAGCTCCCTGAAATCCAGACAAGGTCTTAAAGAACCATCTTTTTTCTTGACAAAGAAAAAACCAGCGGCAACAGGTGACTTCGAGGGTCGTATGTGTCCCTTTCTCAGACTCTCAGAGATATAAGCACGCATAGCGACCCTTTCAGGTTGGGAAAGATTGTATAAACGAGATTTAGGCAGCTTGGCGTCTGGGATGAGATTAATAGGGCAATCGTACTCCCTGTGCGGGGGCAAATCCTGAACTCCACTCTCAGAGAAGACATCCGAAAATTCAGAGAGAAAAGATGGTACAGTCTTAGTAGCAACCTCAGAAACAGATGTCATGAGGCAATTCTCTCTGCAAAAGTCACTCCAACCATTTATTTGCCTCGCTTGCCAATCAATGGTGGGGTTATGCTTAGTGAGCCAGGGCAGCCCCAACACCAGAGGGGTGGATAAACCGCTAAGGACGAAACATGACACATCCTCAACATGAGCATCACTCACAATTAAACGGATATTGTGAACTATGCCCTTTAATGATTTTTGAGAAAGTGGAGCGGAATCGATAGCAAAAACAGGAATATCCTTTCCCAAAGTGCGCACCTGGAAACCATGAGTTATCGCAAATTGATTATCAATGAGATTGACCGCTGCTCCACTATCCACAAAAATCTCACAAAAAATGTTCTTGCTCTCTAGCGCCACCCTAGCCGGCAGGACAAAACGGGAACTACAAGCAAACGGAAAACCTTCAATTTCCGCCTCAACCCTGCCAATAGTAACAGACGGAACATTTTTAAAAGATTTTTTCCTCTTTGTTTCTTTATTATACCCAGAGAACTGCCTGAATCTCCTAGAGGGACAAATATTTGCCAAATGATTAATACCTCCACAACAAAAACAAACCCTCCCATGCGAGCTGAATCTTCTATTGTCAGAAGCAATCAACCCCAGCTGCATGGGCTCCTGCTCAGAAGGGGCTGACGGCGACTGAGACCCCTGCGCACAGAACGGGACCGCTGCACTGTCCTGGGACTGAGTATGACAGGAAGGGGACATCTCTCCTCTCTCTCTAAGACGCCTGTCAATACGAACGGCCTGAGACATAGCAGAGTCCAAAGAAATAGGCCTTTCATGAAAGGCAAATGCATCTTTCAATCCCTCTGAAAGACCATGGCAAAATTGACTTCGGAGTGCAGCATCATTCCAACCAGTATCAGCTGCCCATCTCCGAAATTCTGAGCAGTATATTTCTGCGGATTGTTTACCCTGGCATAAGAGACGTAGTCTAGACTCCGCCAGAGCAATACGATCCGGATCATCATATATCTGACCCAGGGCTAAAAAGAATTCATCCACTGAACGGAGGGGCCGTGCCCCCTCCGGCAGCGAAAAGGCCCAGGACTGAGCGTTACCCCTGAGCAGCGATATAATGATCCCCACCCTCCGTTCCTCATCACCAGAAGAATGGGGAAGAAGGCGAAAATGGAGTTTGCAAGCCTCTCTAAAACGCACAAAATTCTCACTACCCCCGGAAAACGTATCCGGGAGCGAGATCTTAGGCTCAGAACAAACTCCATGAACGCCAGCTGAACCGGTCACTTGAAGCTGAGAACAAGTCCTGCGGAGATCAGCTACCTCCAATGAAAGACCCTGAAGGCGTTCAGCCAAAAGTGAAACCGGATCCATGCTTGAGACGGTTATGGCGGCTTATAATGTCACGGAATGTGTACAGGAAACAATGCAAAACAACATGCATAAATGACTCGCTGGATCCAAAAGCTAAGGAACAAAAGGGAGACCCCTGTAGAAGACCTGGCACTTTCCCTGGCTGCTCAGCCTATGCATAGATCCGAATGGTGGAGGTATGCATATCCACGTACCTTGACTATATAAGCCCTGAGCACCCTACAATAGTGAGGGGACACGACCACCGGCTCCCTACACCAGACACGGAGGGAGTCAGGGTCACCTGGGATCCAACAAACAGAAAGTAACAGATAACAGTTAACACTTAACTTAGTAGAGGAGAGGAGAACCAGATGGGCATGCACACACACTCCAGGAAGAAATATAAGCCGCCCAGAAAAGCCTTCTGGGGAAGAATTTAAAGGGAAGCAATTAGTCCAACACATGACAGCTGAGAGAGACTAACGAGAGGAGGAGCTGAATACCACAACACAGAAACTCAAGGGGGAGGTTCTGAAAAGCCTCTGTCAGAGCTTCTCAGCTGTCTGGTTGTGACAGTATCCCACTAGGAATGGTGACCATATATAAATATGTTCTATTCTCTCTGTTTTCACTGGGCCAGTTATTTACCCAATTACACACATTTTTCCCCCGTTTCATTTTCCACACCGACCAAGTGTGGGAATAGATGCTGTATTTTGGATAGAGCTTTCTTTGAACTCACTAAATAGGACTCCTTTACAAAGTATGATTTTCTGGGTGGATACATCATATTTAGAGTAGATGATCTGAGGAGATGTGCCTTTTCCTTTATAATACGAATCTGCAGACAGTTTTACACTTGCGTTATTAGTTACGTCTGGCTGTTCCGGCAGAGAACAGTCTGTCGGAGGTCTGTGGATCCGGCATTGCTGGACGTTACCGCAACAGCCTGCCAGCACTAGTAACATTGATATGAAAGAAGCCTTACACTTCATCAATAAATACAAAAATGATCTTCTTGACCATAAAATCCCATATTTTATTTCTTTGGATAGAGGGCGAATTGCACCTGTAGTGCAACAAATATACTTTGGTCATAAAATATTAGCATCAGGATATTTTACGATGCTCTTCACTAGTCAGAATTCAAATTCCTACGTTCGGGAACATCATGCAACACGGAGGAATGCCATTAAGCTAGCATTTTGGCACAGGAGCTACCTCTGTGCGTCTCGGAGGGAGATAGAAGCGGTTGATTATATTTGCCTCCTCAGCATAAATCTGTACTATTTATAATAAAAAGAACATCGTAGATGACTTAGTGTGGGCAGAGGATTTCTTGGCTGATTGTTCTCGATGAAAGTGGAGTACTGGCGACACTGCCTGTACTAGTCCGCTCATCCAGCATGCACTGTAGTATGTTTGTACCGTACATTAAGATGCCAGTGGGTTATTTAAGAGCCAAATTTAGAGGCTTTTAATTTTAAATTCATGACCTTATTCATACGTTGTAAGTCTTACTTATTATGGATACACAGCAAGCAATAGCCTGGCATTGAAAAGGTGCTATTTTTATAGTGTTATCCTTCTATGATTTATGAAAAATTACGGGACAAAATACCATGGTTATGCTTTCAGTTGTCATTTTGTATAGCCACAGCATTTTTTGCAGCCATTTTGCATAACCGCTGCATTTTTTGCACAAAAACAGCACATAAATCAATAGTAGCGTCATTTTAGCCAATTTCTACCTAAAGCTCAGCTAATTTATGGTGTGACAAATGTACAACCACTTATCCCTGTGGGTACAATATACTGTAGGATGTGGGCCATTGAACTTCTGTATAGAATCACCAATATTAGTGCCAATATAACAGTGCCAGAATTTTTTCCATGCAATAATACAATCCCATGGAATGCGTAACACTTCTAGTAGTACCAAAGGCATAGCTGTAGGGCTGTGATGGCTACCTCCGGCACTCAAGCTGACTTAAAACTACGACTCCCAAGATGCACACTTGCTTGACTGTTTTCAGAACTTCATAGAAATTAATGGTGCTGTTGGGAGTCGTAGTTTCACCACAGCTGGAGTGCCGAAGATTAGCCATCACTGCTGTAGGAGTTGCAGAAGGTCCAGTCGCAACTGATGCCTAAGGGGTCTAAAGGCCCCTCTGCTACATAAGAAGAAGGTGAGAAGAGATTTTTCCAGCACTTTTTAACCAGAGGATAGGTCATCAGTATCTGATCGGTGGGGTCCGACACCTGGAACCCCTGCCGATCAGCTGTTTGAGAAGGCATCAGTTCTGCTGTGAGTGCTGTGGCCTTCTCGTGGCTTACCCAAGGCCAGTGACATCACATTCATCAGTCATGTGGCCTAGGTGCAGCTCATTTAGAGTAAGTGAAAGGGGAAGAGCTGCGATACCAAGCACAGCTGTTATACAATGTACAGCGCTGTGCTTCATAAACTGAAAGAAGACCGCAACACCACAGGACCTCTGGTACCTTCTCAAACCATATGAAACCAGGCCTACTGCCTGGTAGAGTTGAGCCTGGTGACTGCAATGATACCACGTTGTCGTCATGGAGCACTTCACGCATGCTTGCACCTGCACTTTCACTTAGTATGTCACATTTGTTTGACTACCGTATTTTTCGCCGTATAAGACGCACTTTTTCTTCCCCCAAAATGGGGGAGAAATGCCCCTGCGTCTTATACGGCGAATGCAGTCAGTTTTACATCGCTGGCAGCGATGTAAAGAGAGCGAGGACTCGGGGAGGGACTGGGAGGAGGAGCTGGGGCCGGCAATAGCGGCGGGGCGGTGCAGTCACTGTACTAAAGGCCCGCCCCGCCGCTCCGGTGTACTAATAAAATATGGCATATTCAATGAATGGTTATTAAATATGCCCCTTTATGCTTAATAGTACCTTAAATCCTTAGCGCTTCAGTAGTATGCAGGCTGGGCGGGCGGCAGCGTAACTCCCTGATGTCACGTGCCTGCGCCGCCTACTTTATGAATGAAGCAGGCGGCGCAGGCAAGTGACGTCAGTGAGTGACGCGCCGCGCCGCGCCGGCTGCCCGGCCTGCCGGCATTGTACTGAAGCGCTTCGGATTTAAGGTACTTTTAGGAATAAAGAGGCATATTTAAAAACTATTAATTGAATAAGACATATGATATTAGTATACAGGAGCGGCGGGGGATCTGTGGATGGCACAGTTATGGGCTGGGAGGGTCTGTGAATGACACATGTATAACAGTGCCATCCACAGATCCCCCCCTGTAACAGTGCCAGCCACAGATCCCCCTGTAACAGTGAAAGCCACAGATCCCCCTGTAACAGTGAAAGCCACAGATCCCCCCATAACAGTGTCTGTCATCCACAGTTCCCCCCTAACAGTGTCCGTCATCCACAGTTCCCCCCTAACAGTGTCCGTCATCCACAGTTCCCCCCTAACAGTGTCCGTCATCCACAGTTCCCCCCTAACAGTGTCCGTCATCCACAGTTCCCCCCATAACAGTGTCCGTCATCCACAGTTCCCCCCATAACAGTGTCCGTCATCCACAGTTCCCCCCCATAACAGTGTCCGTCATCCACAGATCCCCCCATAAGTGTCCGTCATCCACAGATCCCCCCATAACAGTGTCCGTCATCTACAGATCCCCCCATAACAGTGTCCGTCATCCACAGATCCCCCCATAACAGTGTCCGTCATCCACAGATCCCCAGTAATAGTGCCATCCACAGACCACCTAGTTCCAAACCCACAGCACACCTTTTGGTTAAAAATATTTTTTTTCTTATTTTCCTCCCCAAAAACCTAGGTGCGTCTTATACGCCGGTGCGTCTTATACGGCGAAAAATACGGTATATTATATTGTTTTTTTCATAAGGTTCACATTATATTTGGTGGCTTTTTGATTCCTTCATTTTATTGTTGTTGTGATGTTTTTATATGTATGCACTGGTTTTCACTTCTGTACACCATCAATTTATTTGTTATGCATCTCAATTTATTATTTAGTTTATGGATTACCACTGCTAAAGATGGGTTTACTAATTATGTATTTACCATATACTCTGTTTATAGTCTTTGGTCACAATCCCCCTTTAAGGGCGTTCCACTAATAGATAAGGATTGGCAGCACACATGACACATGCGTCCCACGGAGGAACGCAATTTGATAGATTTTTTGGCACTGGTCCGTGATCCCGCAGGATCACGTGACTATGGGTTTTTTCTACGCGTTCCGTGATCTTGCGAGATCGCGTCTATTTTGTGCACTAGGAGGGGCCAATACAGTGGACCGCAGACCGGATTTCCGGTCTGGGTTCTGCGGCCCTTCGTGGAGTACTTCGTATCCGTCCTTCTTCTGCTTGTCATATTTTCTGTTCGGCCCAGTTTTTATGATTTCTTTTCCCCATGTGAATTAGGTTTTTACCTCCACCACTTTCTGAAATGATGGATATCTTAAGCATGTGTCCGGACACTTGAGGAACCGGACGTGATGTAATGCGTTCCAGTTTGGAACGCATGCCACTTCCTTCCCCTCAGGTTTTCTCCCCCCTACAGGTCCTTCTAAAAAAATTAGCATATTGTGATAAAGTTCATTATTTTCTGTAATGTACTGATAAACATTAGACTTTCATATATTTTAGATTCATTACACACAACTGAAGTAGTTCAAGCCTTTTATTGTTTTAATATTGATGATTTTGGCATACAGCTCATGAAAACCCAAAATTCCTATCAAAAAAAATTAGCATATTTCATCCGACCAATAAAAGAAAAGTGTTTTTAATACAAAAAAAGTTAACCTTCAAATAATTATGTTCAGTTATGCACTCAATACTTGGTCAGGAATCCTTTTGCAGAAATGACTGCTTCAATGCGGCGTGGCATGGAGGCAATCAGCCTATGGCACTGCTGAGGTGTTATGGAGGCCCAGGATGCTTCGATAGTGGCCTTAAGCTCATCCAGAGTGTTGGGTCTTGCGTCTCTCAACTTTCTCTTCCCAATATCCCACAGATTCTCTATGGGGTTCAGGTCAGGAGAACTGGCAGGCCAATTGAGCACAGTAATACCATGGTCAGTAAACCATTTACCAGTGGTTTTGGCACTGTGAGCAGGTGCCAGGTCGTGCTGAAAAATGAAATCTTCATCTCCATAAAGCTTTTCAGCAGATGGAAGCATGAAGTGCTCCAAAATCTCCTGATAGCTAGCTGCATTGACCCTGCCCTTGATAAAACACAGTGGACCAACACCAGCAGCTGACATGGCACCCCAGACCATCACTGACTGTGGGTACTTGACACTGGACTTCAGGCATTTTGGCATTTCCCTCTCCCCAGTCTTCCTCCAGACTCTGGCACCTTGATTTCCGAATGACATGCAACAGTCCAGTTCTGCTTCTCTGTAGCCCAGGTCAGGCGCTTCTGCCGCTGTTTCTGGGGAATGCGGCACCTGTAGCCCATTTCCTGCACACGCCTGTACACGGTGGCTCTGGATGTTTCTACTCCAGACTCAGTCCACTGCTTCCGCAGGTCCCCCAAGGTCTGGAATCGGTCCTTCTCCACAATCTTCCTCAGGGTCCGGTCACCTCTACTCGTTGTGCAGCGTTTTCTGCCACACTTTTTCCTTCCCACAGACTTCCCACTGAGGTGCCTTGATACAGCACTCTGGGAACAGCCTATTCGTTCAGAAATTTCTTTCTGTGTCTTACCCTCTTGCTTGAGGGTGTCAATGATGGCCTTCTGGACAGCAGTCTCGGGTCGGCAGTCTTACCCATGATTGCGGTTTTGAGTAATGAACCAGGCTGGGAGTTTTTAAAAGCCTCAGGAATCTTTTGCAGGTGTTTAGAGTTAATTAGTTGATTCAGATGATTAGGTTAATAGCTGGTTTAGAGAACCTTTTCATGATATGCTAATTTTTTTAGATAGGAATTTTGGGTTTTCATGAGCTGTATGCCAAAATCATCAATATTAAAACAATAAAAGGCTTGAACTACTTCAGTTGGTGTGTAATGAATCTAAAATATATGAAAGTCTAATGTTTATCAGTACATTACAGAAAATAATGAACTTTATCACAATATGCAAATTTTTTGAGAAGGACCTGTATGTGTATCCTATCAACATCATGAATAAGGTGTGTGTGTATATGTATATGTATATATATATATACCGTATATATATATATATATATATATAGGTAGTGGGCACACACCATGCATATCCCTTGTGAAAGCGACCGCGAAATACATGTCGGGATTAGGACTACATTGGTTGGTATACTTTATACAATTGTCTCCTGCATGCATTGATCTATACTGTGGCACTTTGCACTTTAGTTATATGTTTTTTGAGATTTACAGTATGTCATTCCCTTATATCTGCAGGAGCATCCTACTTTGATGTATTATGTATAGTGGAGCTGTGGGAGTTTTTCCTGTCAATGTAATGCTGCTAATATACAGTATGTGTGTGTGTGTGTGTATATATATATATATATATATATATATATACAGTACAGACCAAAAGTTTGGACACACCTTCTCATTCAAAGAGTTTTCTTTATTTTCATGACTATGAAGGCATCAAAACTATGAATTAACACATGTGGAATTATATACATAACAAACAAGTGTGAAACTGAAAATATGTCATATTCTAGGTTCTTCAAAGTAGCCACCTTTTGCTTTGATTACTGCTTTGCACACTCTTGGCATTCTCTTGATGAGCTTCAAGAGGTAGTCACCTGAAATGGTCTTGAAGGAGTTCCCAGAGATGCTTAGCACTTGTTGGCCCTTTTGCCTTCACTCTGCGGTCCAGCTCACCCCAAACCATCTCGATTGGGTTCAGGTCCGGTGACTGTGGAGGCCAGGTCATCTGGCGCAGCATCCCATCACTCTCCTTCATGGTCAAATAGCCCTTACTTTCAAAGTTTTCCCAATTTTTCGGCTGACTGACTGACCTTCATTTCTTAAAGTAATGATGGCCACTCGTTTTTCTTTACTTAGCTATTTTTTTCTTGCCATAATACAAATTCTAACAGTCTATTCAGTAGGACTATCAGCTGTGTATCCACCTGACTTCTCCTCAACGCAACTGATGGTCCCAACCCCATTTATAAGGCAAGAAATCCCACTTATTAAACCTGACAGGGCACACCTGTGAAGTGAAAACCATTTCAGGTGACTACCTCTTGAAGTTCATCAAGAGGATGCCAAGAGTGTGCAAAGCAGTAATCAAAGCAAAAGGTGGCTACTTTGAAGAACCTAGAATATGACATATTTTCAGTTGTTTCACACTTTTTTGTTATGTATATAATTTCACATGTTTTAATTCATAGTTTTGATGCCTTCAGTGTGAATCTACAATTTTCATAGTCATGAAAATAAAGAAAACTCTTTGAATGAGAAGGTGTGTCCAAACTTTTGGTCTGTACTGTATATACATATGCAATTTTATTTTTGTAAATTATTAGTCTAATAAAATCTGTTATCTTTTGTACTATATATTTGCTGCTCTGTTTTTCTTTGGGGTTAACTGCAATGATACCTGTTGTGTGAAATAGGTTCCTGCATTCCTGAGGGGGAAAAAATACTTTTATTCTTTATGCAAATTATGGTTTCAGTGCAAGAGGTGGAGCCTAGACTCCGCTCCTCAGCTTTCCAATGCTGGCCCCTCAGGGCACTGAAGCCCTCATTTAGGTAAAAAATAAAGTTTTTTTCTTTCTTTCTCAGGAACCCATCAACCAATTGTCTGAAGACAGGTCAACCCTTATAGACAGTATGCCAGGTTAAATAGGGTTGATCCTTCTGCAGTGTGCTCATTAAATGGTAAGTGATGGACCCTGCTACAGATTTTTACTGGAGCCCCCTGGTAGTGCTCATGTAATGACATAACATGTGATGAATAGCATCAGACATTGTGGCAGTATAGTAATGGTCTAAGTTAATGGTGTAGTGCCAACTAAAGTGTCTGCCCAGTATTACTAGATCCTCTGCTTATAAAAATGGATTTTTCTTTGTGCGCAGTGGAGAGGGCTAGATGAGTGAAGTCCTTGCCTGCTTCAGAATCCACCATTCGCAATAGGTGATGGTCACAGCCTAGTTACTCCCCCTCCCTGCACAATGATCTCTGCACAGGTCTAGACATGTCTACAAAACTTTTCCATAGAAGTCAATGAACATCACTTATCTGTTGTGTCTATGAGCCGAGGTGACTGCTGTAAAGCATATCTTTAAATAGGAAATAGAATTTTTTTTAAATCTACACTTAGGCCTCATAATTTGTTTCCGTGTCCGTTTTTTTTTTTTTACGGATCTGCAATTTGCGGTCTGCAAAACACATACGGTCGTGTGCATGTAGCCTTAACCATTCACCTTATCAGCCTATTCATTTCTGATAAGAGCTCCAGAAGGATAGCTGGTCTAGATTTTCCCAGCATGCTACACCCTTGTGGTTATTCATATATTTAAGTCTTTTTCTACATAACAGTGATGCCAAATGGCATGTTATCAAAAAAAGATTTAAGGCTTGCAGGGCGATACTCCAAGTTCCTGTTCTCAGCTGATTAGGACAATACAGTCATTAAGTACAAAATCCAGATGATTTACTACTCTAAACACTACTTCTTCTAAATCCTGGTTATTCGCCGGCTATACCATTGAAAAGTGGTTACAAGCTAAGGAACAGAGAGGCAATGACATTTAACCACTAAGGGTCCATTCACACGTCCGCAAAATGGATCCGCATCCGTTCCGCAATTTTGCGGAACGGGTGCAGACCCATTCATTTTCAATGGGGCCGGAATGTGCTGTCCGCATCCACATTTGCGGATCCGCACTTCCGCTTCCGTTTCCGCAAAAAAATAGAACATGTCCTATTCTTGTCCGCAATTGCGGACAAGAACAGGCATATTCTATTATAGCTGGCAATGTGCGGTCCGCAAAATGCGGAACGCACATTGCCGCTTTCCGTGTTTTGCGGATCCGTGGCTCCGTGTATCCGCAAAACACATTGCGGACGTGTGAATGGAGCCTTAAAGGGAGTCTGTCACTTCCCCTCATCCCCTAAACTGACAAGGTTTCTGCCCCCTCAACTAGTGTCGAGCGAATCCAAGTCCACAAAGTCAACTTCGATCCGAATTTCAAGGAAAGTTTGATTTGCCGCAAAGCCGAATATTGTGGTAGCAAATAGATTTTCCATGAAATGGTGTAAAAAAAATAAAATAAATAAATCATACTTGCCTCATCCATTTGCTCGCAATGGGCTGTCCGCCTCCATCTCGATTGAAGATCTCGCACGAAATCCTGTGCATGGTGACATAATCACATGACGCACAAGATTGTGCGTCATATCATCAATCAAGATGGCGGCGGCCAGCCTGTCGTGAGCAAATAAATGAGGCAAGTATGATGTCATTTATTTATTTTTACACTATTATTACTGTCAGATGCCTCGATCAGCTGTGAACGCGCAATCTGAGGGGGACAATGACGGGGAGCGGTGCAATTTCCGCTCTCTGTTATTGCACCCAGTACTTACAAGATTTGCTGATGCATCGCCCTGTTCTGCGCTTCTCAGGGAGAGGAGGAGAGAGCCTGTGGAAGCATATGGGAGGAGCACACAGCGAGGAAGCGCTGAATTAGGCCTCATGCACACGGCCGTTGCCCGGCTGTGGCAGTCGCCTGGCCCACAAACAGGGGGTCCGCAATATACGGATGCGGACCCATTCACTTGTTCTATTTTTTACGGTGCGGACGGACCACGGACCCATTCAAGTTGAATGGGTCTCGATCCGTCCCGGCCGCCCGCACGGATGTTGCCCGGGACTGCAATTTGCGGTCCCCAATGGCCGCCTAACGGCCGCATAACGGCCATGTGCATGAGGCCTTACAGCGATGTGAGTGGTGAGGGACGGAAACCTTCACAGCTCAGGGGAGGAGCAAAGAGCAGGGAACGGTGGCGGGCTTCGACACTTTCAAACACAAAGCTGGGCGCCGTTTTAGTGGTAGTTAAATGAGTGAAAACTAAGTAACAGACTCTCTTTAAAGACCGAGCCAATTAAATTTTTTTATTTTAAAAAATATATATTTTCTTCCGGCCTTACAAGAGCCATTACGTTCACATTGCCGAATGACAGCTTGTTTTTTGCGGGGCAAGTTGTACTTTTTTAATGGAAGCATTAGGTATTCAGTAGCATGTATTAGGAAGCTTGGAAAAAATTATATAAATGGGGTGAAATTGAGGAAAAAAACTTACAGGTTTCATATTTACAGCATTCACTGTGCGGTAAAAATGGTATGTTACCTTTATGTTGCATGTCGGTATGATTACAGCCATGCCAAATTTATACAGTTTTTGTTATGTGTTAGTACTTAAAAAAAAAATCCATGTTTTGCATCCGCTGTGTAAGGCCTTATTTTTTGCAGTGTGATCTGTAGCTTTCATTGATACCATTTTGGGGTATGAATGACTTTTTGATCACTTTTTATTCTAAATGTTTTTTTTTTTGGGGGTGGTGAACACAAAGCAACTATAAACCGTCAATCCAGCCATTTTAATTTTTTGTCCCATACGTGACAAATACAGTACTTTTATATTTTGATAATTTGGGGCATTTTTGGATGCATCGATAACAATGATGCTTATATTTACTTTTGTTTATTTATTTTTATATGTAATACGGGGAAAGGGGTGATCTAAATATATTTTTTTTTTTCAAACTTTTTAAACTTATTTATAGCCCCTCCGAGGAGATTTGAACATGCCATCGTTAGATTGCTTCTACCATAGACTGCCCTGGTAAAATCTCTATGTTCCTACTATGCCCTGCGTTTTCTATTCATAGAAGTCAAGAGGGTGGCCCCCACTCACTGACTGACAGCTGGCTCTGCATGACTAAGCGTACAGGGCAGTGTTTGGGACCGCCCACATGACTCCTAAGCATACAAAGTGCAGAGATTTCAATGAATAAATTACAAGTTTTGCTGGATCATTTCCCATAAAACTATATATCAGTCTGCTCAGCTCCTCCTGCTCTATAACATGCTGCCTGCAGACTGCCCGGCATTTTCATGGTGTCAGGTTCCCTTTAAGAGGTCAAAGAATGATGTAAAATACAGCAAAAAATGTTGTTAACTTTGTATTTTTAAACTGTGTAACTCTTGAAGATGAGTCATTAGGCCGTTGATCACAAATGTTATATGACCTGTGATTTACATTTTACGAAGATCAATTCTGAATCTCTTATTCTGTACTGCTCCTCCTTGTGCGCTGTACATTGCGGAAAGATGCAGTAACAAGGTTATTTAAGGTTAGACATTTTACGCTGAGCATAATTTTATTTATTGGAGCTATTAAAATCTGCATATATTAACTAACGCAGTGCCTGCTCCTATTCTAAGTAAATTATCTTGGAAAGTACCCCACACCCCCCACTAGATGTCTCTCTAAGGTCTTTTCTGCTTGACGCCATAATGATACGGTCCAGTGAGATCAATATCAGATTTTCTCATGAGTTTACTACTGATATCCCTGCAGCTGGATTAAAAAAAAAAAAAAGGATTTTATTTCTCTGGCTCAGCAGAAATTAAAGTCATTTTTGTAGGCAATGCAAATCATGTTGTCAGTTATTCATGAGACAGTACAGAGAATCTTGTAACGTAATGTAATTAAAGGGGTTTTCTAGGATTTTGATATTGATAGCCCGCCGATCAGCCATATGAAGAGTCCACAGTGCTCCGTGAGTGCTTAGACCTCTTCCTAGGCCATGTGATGTCACATTCATTGGTCACATGGCCTAGGTCAGTGATGCCTAACCTCCGGAACCCCAGCTGTGGTAAAACTACGACTCCCAGCATGCTATATTCATTTCTATGGAGTTCTAAGAACAGCACAGCAAGTGTACATCTTGGGAGTTGTAGTTTTACCACAGTTGGAGGGCCAGCGGTTAGCCATTACAGGCATAGGTCAAGTGAAAGGTTTTGAGCTACAATACCAAGCATGGCCACTATAAAATAGATGGCGCTGTGCTCAGTAAAGTGCAAGGTGGCCGCAGCGCTCACTGGAGCACCGCAGCCTCTTCAAACAGTTGATGGCCAGGCGTGCAGGGAGTGGGACCTTGCCAATGTTATAATGATGACCTATTCTGTGGATAGCCCATCAATATCAAAATCCCAGTGAGCCCCTTTAACCTCTTCCGGACACAGGGCGTACAGGTACGCCCTTATGTCCTGGTACTTAAGGACACACGGCGTACATGTACGCCCTGTGTATTTTCGATCACTGCCGTGCGGCTGGCTGTTATCGGAGCCCGGTGCCTGCTCAAATCAGTGGGCAGGCACCTAGGCTAAATGCACGGGGGGTCCCGTGACCCCCCCCCCCCCCATGTTGGCGATCGCAGCAAACCGCAGGTCAATTCAAACCTGCGGTTTGCTGCGCTTTCTGCAGTTTCTGATCCCCGCTGTCCCTGACCGCGGGGATCAGAAACTTTAGTATTCCTAAAATATATCTTTATGTCCCCCCCCCCCTGCACCCCTGAGTGATTTTATCCCGGTGGGAGGTGCAGGGAGGGGGGGTTGCGGGCGGTGTGGCAGGCGGGCGGTGCGGCAGGCGGGATCGCGATCCCCCGCCCGCCTCCCCTTGAATAATCGTTTGTGGCCAGTGGGTATACCAGCGTGTCGGCACATTGCTAACACCCTGGTATAAACGCTGACATCTGTGATGCGATGTCAGCCATTTAACCCTTTCCATACTGCGGTCCGTACGGTTAACAGTCAAGGAGCTCCCTCCATCTCCCATCAGGGGGGGCTGCTGTGCCTTTGCAGCCCCCCGATGGGAGAGGGAGAGAGCCCCCAGACAGCCCCCAGACAGATCCCCTCCTTACCCTTCCCCGTCTGCGAAGTTGTGGCAGACGGGGAAGGTTCCCATGGCAACAGGACGCCTTCTCTAAAGACATAGATCTGTTCAGACAAAGTGTAAGTAAAATACAGTACACTATATAGTGTACTGTACTGTATTATACAGACATCAGACCCACTGTCACGGCTGAGGATGGGGGAAACCCTCAGCCGTGAGATGCCAGGTGTTGAAGTGGCTACTCGGCCATGAGGCCACAGGATAGGGAGCAGGTCACCTCCTACAGCATCCCTACCCTGACCCTAACTCCTAACCTGCATGGGCCGACCTTTAGGGTAGGAGGACCCATGCGCAGGAACCTCGGAGCCCTATCTTACCCTCCGCAGATCCCTGAGCTAGGAGCTGTGTAAGGCAACCTACTCCTCCTTGACACGGAGGAGCAGGAGCCTCAATGGCCAAGCTGTTGGGAAAAGGGGAACAGAAACAGCAACACGGAAATGGCAGGCGAACAGAAGATCACCAACCTGCCACAGCCCTGCTGACTGGATCCCCAAACAGACAGGGACCCAGAACCGTATGCTGCACAAACACATGTGAAAGTCCCAACAGACAAACTAGCTACAACACACACAGAAAGACATAGGCATACATAAAACCTTATGACCACAGTGGTGGCTCTCATAGGCAGATGGAAAAACACAGGCTGCTGCTCCAGCTAGCAAGGCTGCAGCAACCTACTGAGCCCTGCCACAGAGAGAGGTTATATAGGCCCAAAGGCCACACCCACCGGTCAACCACACCCAGTGACATCACACACACTGGGAAGGAAGTTAACCCTTCCAGTACACAGAAGGGAAAACACACATATAAGGGGAAGTGCACACAAAACATAATACACCGTGCACACAACACACACACCTAACAAAAAGGGAGTCAGGTGAAACCGCATGCTACCGCAGCACGCTGCCTAGCCACGCTCAGACTGCTGCTGCACATACACATGAGACAACGGGTTGCCCGCGGCAACCACAAGTTAGGCCACACGCCAGCGGCCCTCACCTGTGGTTTTAACCTACACGAAACCGCAGGCAACCGCATGCGGATAGAGAGTCACGGTCATAGCCATGGCCGTGACACCCACTGGATCTTCAAGAACCAAGTGGGTCTGGGTAAAAAAAAGTGAAAAAAAGTGAAAAAAATGTAAAAATCAAAAAACACATTTATCACTGATTAAGGCCTCCTGCACACGAACGTTTTTTTACACGGTCCGCAAAAACGGGGTCCGTAGGTCCGTGATCCGTGACCGTTTTTCCGTCCGTGGGTCTTCCTTGATTTTTGGAGGATCCACGGACATGAAAAAAAAGTCATTTTGGTGTCCGCCTGGCCGTGTGGAGCCAAACGGATCCGTCCTGAATTACAATGCAAGTCAATGGGGACGGATCCGTTTGATGTTGACACAATATGGTGCCATTTCAAACGGATCCGTCCCCATTGACTTTCAATGTTAAATCTGGAATTCTGTTATACCATCGGATTGGAGTTTTCTCCAATCCGATGGTATATTTTAACTTGTAGCGTCCCCATCACCATGGGAACGCCTCTATGTTAGAATATACTGTCGGATATGAGCTACATCGTGAAACTCATTTCCGACAGTATATTCTAACACAGAGGCGTTCCCATGGTGATGGAGACGCTTCAGGTTAGAATATACAAAAAAACTGTGTACATGACTGCCCCCTGCTGCCTGGTAGGTGCTGCCAGGCAGCAGGGGGCAGACCCCCCCCCCCCCTGTTTTTAACTCATTGGTGGCCAGTGGGCCCCCCCTCCCCTATTGTTAACTCGTTGGTGGCCAGTGTGCGCACCCCCCTCCCTCCCTCTATTGTAATAATAGCATTGGGGCCAGTGCGGCACCTGAAGGGGTTAATTGTACTATCATATCCCCCTGTAAGAGATCGGGTGCTGCCAGGCAGCAGGGGGCAGTCTTGTACACAGTTTGTAGTGTATTCTAACTAGAAGCGTCCCATCACCATGGGAACGCTTCTGTGTTAGAATATACTGTCGGATCTGAGTTTTCACGAAGTGAAAACTCAGCTCTGAAAAAGCTTTTATGCAGACGGATCTTCGGATCCGTCTGTATGAAACTAACCTACGGCCACGGATCACGGACACGGATGCCAATCTTGTGTGCATCCGTGTTCTTTCACGGACCCATTGACTTGAATGGGCCCGTGAACCGTTGGCCGTGAAAAAAATAGGACAGGTCATATTTTTTTCACGGCCAGGAAACACGGCTCACGGATGCGGCTCACGGATGCGGCTGCCAAACGGTGCATTTTCCGATTTTTCCACGGACCCATTGAAAGTCAATGGGTCCGTGAAAAAAAACGGAAAACGGCACAACGGCCAAGGATGCACACAACGTTCGTGTGCAGGAGGCCTAAAAATGAAAAAAAAAAAATTCCCTACACATGTTATATATCACCGCGTCCGTAACGACCTGATCTACAAAACGGTCATGTTACTTTACCCGAACGGTGAACGCCATAAAAATAAAAAATAAAAAAACTATGATGAAATTTAAATTTTACCCACCTTACTTCCCAAAAAAGGTAATAAAAGTGATAAAAAAAGTTGCATGTACGCCAACATAGTACCAATCAAACCGTCACCTCATCCCGCAAAAAATGAGACCCTGCCTAAGATAATCGCCCAAAAACTGAAAAAAATATGGCTCTCAGAATATGGAGACACTAAAACTTGATTTTTTTTGTTTCAAAAATGAAATAATTGTGTAAAACTTACATAAATAAAAAGAAGTACACATATTAGGTATCGCCGCATCCGTAATAACCTGCTCTATAAAAATATCACATGACCTAACCCCTCACGTGAATACCATAAAATCTTTTTTAAAAAACGGTGTAAAGAAGCAATTTTTTGTCACCTTACTTCACAAAAAGTGTAATAGCAAGCGATCAAAAAGTCATACGCACCCCAAAATAGTGCCAATCAAACCGTCATCTCATCCCGCAAAAATCATACCCTACCCAAGATAATCGACCAAAAATTGAAAAAACTATGGTTCTCAGAATATGGAGACACTAAAACCTGATTTTTTTTGTAAATGAAATCATTGTGTAAAACTTACATAAATAAAAAAATTGTATACATATTAGGCATTGCTGCGTCCGTGACAACCTGCTCTATAAAAATATTACATGATATAACCTGTCAGATGAATGTTGAAAATAACAAAAAATTAAAAACGGTGCCAAAACAGCTATTTCTTGTTACCTTGCCTTACAAAAAGTGTAATATAGAGCAACCAAAAATTCTTTTGAGTTTCTAATCTAGGGGTGCATTAGGGGGGCTTCAAATGGGACATTGTGTCAAAAAACCAGTCCAGCAAAATCTGGCTTCCAAAATCCGTATGGCATTCCTTTCCTTCTGCACCCTGCCGTGTGCCAGTACAGCGGTTTACGACCACATATCAGGTGTTTCTGTAAACTACAGAATCAGAGCCATAAATATTGAGTTTTGTTTGGCTGTTAACCCTTGCTTTGTAACTGGAAAAAAAATATTAAAATGGAAAATCAGCCATAAAAGTGAAATTTTGAAATTGTATCTCTATTTTTCATTAACACTTGTGGAACACCTAAAGGGTTAACAAAGTTTGTAAAATCAGTTTTGAATACCTTGAGGGGTGTAGTTTCTTAGATGGGGTCACTTTTATGGAGTTTCTACTCTAGGGGTGCATCAGGGGGGCTTCAAATGGGACATGGTGTAAAAAAAAAACAGTCCAGCAAAATCTGCCTTCCAAAACCATACCATTGCTTTGTTACTGGAAAAAAATGGATTAAAATGGAAAATTTGCCCAAAAATTAAAATTCTCAAATTTCATCTCCATTTGCCAATAACTCTTGTGCAACACCTAAAGGGTTAACAAAGTTTGTAAAATCAGTTTTGAATACCTTGAGGGCAGTAGTTTACGGCCACATATGGGGTCTTTCTGTAAACGGCAGAGTCAGGGCAATAAAGATACAGTCTTGTTTGGCTGTTAACCCTTGCTTTGTTAGTGGAAAAAATGGGTTAAAATGGAAAATTAGGCAAAAAAATAAAATTCTCAAATTTCATCCCCATTTGCCAATAACTTGTGCAACACCTAAAGGGTTAACAAAGTTTGTAAAATCAGTTTTCAATACCTTGAGGGGTGTAGTTTATAGAATGGGGTCATTTTTGGGTGGTTTCTATTATGTAAGCCTCGCAAAGTGACTTCAGACCTGTAGTGGTCTCTAAAAATAGGGTTTTTGTAAATTTCTGAAAAATTTCAAGATTTGCTTCTAAACTTCTAAGCCTTGTAACATCCCAAAAAATAAAATATCATTCCCAAAATAATTCAAACATGAAGTAGACATATGGGGAATGTAAAGTCATCACAATTTTTGGGGGTATTACTATGTATTACAGAAGTAGAGAAACTGAAACTTTGAAATTTGCAAATTTTTCAAAATTTTTGGTAAATTAGGTATTTTTTATGCAAAAAATAAACTTTTTTGACCCAATATTAGCAGTGTCATGAAGTACAATATGTGACGAAAAAACTATCTCAGAACGGCCTGGGTAAGTCAAAGCGTTTTAAAGTTATCAGCACTTAAAGTGACACTGGTCAGATTTGCAAAACATTGCCTTGTCCTAAGGTGAAATAAGGCTGTCGCCTTAAGGGGTTAATCACTTCCTGACTGCCCATTGACTATAAATGTCCTGGGAGGTCGTGGTTATCTCTGAATGGACGTTCTGGAACGTCCTTTCAGAGATGGCAGCTGCACGCTAATAGTGCAACTGCCGAGCGGGGGACCCGCTGTCAGCAACAGCAGGGCACCCCAGAGAGAAGGCAGGGACCGTTCTTAGATGTCCCTGCCTTCTAGATTGCTGTATACACAGCGCTCAATGAGGGCTTTGTATACAGATCAGGAAGCGCAATGCCGCTTCCTGATCATGTGACCAATGGGGCCAAGAGAGTGCAGAAGCTGTCGGGTCTTCCATAGACCACGATCAGCCCTGAGGCTGTACAGTGCTGTATTATGCTGTACAGCCTCTCTGGGGGTGTATTTACCCTGTAACTGGGGCTACTGTGTCATCCCCAGTTACAGAAGAAATCAATAGTGTAAAAAAAATAAAACTAAGTAAGTTCAATGTCCCCCAGAGGTCTTGTATGATAAAAAAAAGTAAAGTAATCAGGAAAAAGGTACCAGTGGCTCAACCTATTTAAAATCCAATGATATGGTGCTCACCCCACAACACACCCGCAGTCGAGAACAAGAGTTAACTAGTAAAGGAAGAATTGGGGGGCACTCCAATATCTAGGTATATGGATGAATATCTAGCGTAACTAAATAAAATAAATATTTATTCAAATATTACATAAGCTAAGACATATTTTTAAAAAATGGATCATCAAATCAAAAAATAATTTATTAACAAATTTTTTGAAATATGTCTTATTTTATGTAATATTTAAATAAATAATTATTTTATTTAGTTACGCTAGATACTCATCCATATCCATATACCTAGATATTGGAGTGCCCCCCAGTTATTCCTTTACTAGTTTAAAAAAAAGTGTTTTTTTTTTTTTTTTTTTTTAAACTTCTCACATAAAAAAAGAAAATTCCCCCCAAATCCATTATTTAAAAAATGTTAAAAATGGAAGAAAAAAAACCAGACATATTTGGTATCACCGCGTCCGCCACAACCGGGTTTAAAATAATATCATATGATCTACCCCATCAGGTGAACGCCATAAAAAAATTAAAAAAATAAACATTGCTCCAAAACAGATTTTTTTGTGAGCTCACCTCCCAAAAAACATAATGTTAAATCAAAAAGTCGTATGTACCCCAAAATGGTAGCAATAAAAAAAATGAACCCCCACACAAGACCATAGCCAGAAAAATTTAAAAAAAATGGCTCTAAGAAAATGGCAACACAAAACATGATTTTTTTAAAGAATGTTTTTGTTTAAAACATAAAAATAAATTAGACATATTTTGTATTTTTGCATCTGTAATGACCAGATCTATAAAAATATCACATGATCTACCCCATCAAGTGAACGGTGTAAAAAACAAATAGAAAAATGACACAGCTTTTTTGTGATTTCACCTCCCAAAAAATAAGATAAAAAGCTACCAGAAAGCCAAATGTACCCCAAAATGGTGCCAATAAAAACTACAGCTTGTCTCTAACAAAATAAACCCTCACACAGCTCATTAAAAAAATAAAAGTTATCGCTCTTAAAAACCATGACAGAAAATTCCATGTTAGAAAATCCAGATGCCGCTTCTTCCCTTCTGAGCCCTGGCATATCCCAGAATAACATTTTACGACCCCAATTCCACAATTGGTGGCTTACTGTATTCAGGAGAAAATGGGTAGCAAATTGTGGGTGGATATTCTCCTGTTATCTTTTGTGAAAAAGAAAGTTTGGGCCTAAAGCACCATTTTCACACCCAAGTATTACAAATTCTATGAAACACCTGCTGAGTGAAGTGCTTGCTACACCCCTTAAAAATTCCTTGGGTGGTGTAGTTTACAAAATGTGGTCACTTTTTCAGGGTTTTCATTGTGGGGATACCTCAGGGTCTATTTAAATTCAACATAGTGCCCAAAGACCATTCCAGCAAAATCTGCCCTCCAAAAACCATATGGCACTCCTAGCATTCTGTGCCTGTCATGGTCTTACCTTCTTACTGTTCTCCTTCGTTTGACATGTGCTGGCGGCCATCTTGGTTTCTGGGTTTCTTGTAGCCTCCCACCCTGCGGCTTCTCCTTCCCACTGGGTGGAGCTCGAGTCTCTTATTTCTTTCCTGATTTTGATCGACACCAGACTCAGGGAGAGACCTTCCTTTAAGGAGAGACTGCGGAGGCCTTCTAACAGATTGGCGCCTACGTTTGCTGTCCCACCCGTGCCTCCCTCTCCTCCCACGCCTCCTGGGGATGACTTGTCTGGGGGTGAACCCATGCAGCTGGGGTTTGCTCGCCTGTCCGAGGGGGAGAGGGTACTCCGGAGACACGAGGGCCGATGCATGTACTGTGGTCTCGGTGGGCATTTTCGGTTGGCATGTCCGAACCGTCCGGGAAACGCTCGCACCTGAGATCCTGTCGGGGGCAGATCTTGGGTGGAGTCTCCTCGTCCCCGGTTTCCCGTGTTGACAAACCACTGATCACTGTTGTCCTCTCCTGGGTCGGGGGCTCGGTGACGACCCAGGCGTTGGTGGACTCTGGTGCTGGTGGTTTGTTCATTGATAGTGTGTTCGCTGCCGCCAATTCCATTCCTCTGCAGCCTCGAGGTTCCCCACTGGCTCTTGAGGCGATAGACGGCAGACCCCTTCTGCCGCCACACGTGACTCATGAGACCCTTCCAGTGGGGATAGCCATTGGTGCCGTTCACAGAGAGTCGGTCTGTTTCCAGGTGATTTCGTCTCCACACTACTCGGTGGTCTTGGGGTACCCCTGGCTCCAGAAGCATAATCCGACTTTCGATTGGAGATCGGCCGAGATCCTCTCGTGGTCACCGCAGTGTGGGGCTAGTTGCATCCATGGGCCTGTCAAGTTGCTGTGTACTTCCTCGGACTCTCTGTTGCCTCCTGAATACGAAGAGTACCGGGATGTATTCGATAAGGTGCGCGCGGTTGCCCTACCTCCGCACCGCCCATACGATTGTGCCATAGAGTTACAATCTGGTGCCGTTCCTCCTCGTGGCAAAGTCTATCCACTGTCGGTAGCGGAGAATGAGGCCATGGAGGAGTACGTGAGGGAGGCGCTTTCACGCGGACACATTCGCAAATCCTCGTCCCCGGCAGGGGCTGGATTTTTCTTTGTGAAAAAGAAGGGCGGTGAGTTGAGGCCTTGTATCGATTACAGGGGTCTCAATCGCATCACGATCAAGAACGCTTACCCGATACCCTTGATTTCCGAGCTGTTCGATCGCCTCAAAGGGGCCACGGTCTTTACCAAACTCGACCTGAGGGCGGCATATAACCTGGTAAGGATCAAGGCGGGCGATGAGTGGAAGACCGCGTTTAACACCAGGACCGGTCATTATGAATCCTTGGTTATGCCCTTTGGGTTGTGCAATGCGCCCGCAGTCTTCCAGGAATTCATCAACGATGTTTTCCGTGACCTGTTGCAGCAGTGTGTGGTGGTCTATTTGGATGACATCTTGGTATATTCTGAATCCATGGAGGCCCACATTATGGATGTCAGACGAGTGTTGCAACGGTTACGAGAGAACAGGCTGTTCGGTAAGCTTGAGAAATGCGAATTTCACCGATCCCAGGTAACCTTCTTAGGTTACATCATTTCCGCTGAGGGGTTTTCCATGGATCCTGAGAAGGTTTCGGCTGTCTTACAGTGGCCCCAGCCCAGTGGTCTCCGTGCCCTGCAGCGCTTTTTGGGCTTCGCCAATTATTATCGGAAGTTCATCAGGGACTTTTCTATGCTAGCCAAGCCTCTCACGGATCTGACCAGGAAGGGCAGTAATTTCCAGGTCTGGCCGCTCGAGGCCATCCGAGCTTTTGAGGCTCTAAAGTCCGCCTTTGTGTCGGCTCCGATTCTGTCGCATCCCAACCCTGGGTTGCCCTTTGTCCTCGAGGTGGACGCGTCTGAGACGGGAGTAGGCGCCCTTCTGTCTCAGCGTAGAACACCCGAGGGTCCTCTGCTTCCTTGTGGGTTTTACTCCCGGAAACTGTCTTCCGCGGAGTGCAACTATCAGATTGGTGACAGGGAGTTATTGGCCATCGTGCAGGCCCTTAAAGAATGGAGGCACTTGCTCGAGGGTTCGGTGGTTCCGGTTCTCATCCTGACGGACCACAAGAATCTGACCTACCTTTCTGAGGCCAAGAGATTGACACCACGTCAGGCCAGATGGGCTCTGTTCTTGTCACGTTTTAATTACGTGGTCTCCTACCTACCCGGTTCCAAGAACATCAGAGCGGATGCCTTAACACGGCAGTACTCCGAGCTGTCCGGGGAGGAGTCGATTCCGACTTCGGTCATACCTCCGAATCAGATACTGGCCACCATTCGCACCAGCCTGACCTCTCCCCTGGGTGAGCAGATTTTGGCGGCTCAATCTGGTGCTCCCTCTGGGAGACCCAACGGCAGGTGTTTTGTGCCTGAGGAGTTGCGCACTCGGTTGTTGCGAACCTACCATAACTCCAAGGCCGCGGGGCATCCTGGAAAGAATCAGCTGTCCTGGGCTGTTTCACGTCTGTTCTGGTGGCCTTCTCTACGTTCCGACATCGCCGCATATGTAGCGGCATGCTCCGTTTGTGCCCAGAGTAAGTCCCCTAGGCACCTTCCGTTGGGCCTTTTGCAACCCATAGCCACCGGGGAGCGCCCATGGTCATACCTGGGGATGGATTTCATTGTGGACCTCCCTGCATCCCGAGGCCATACGGTCATTCTCATGATTGTGGATCGGTTTTCCAAAATGTGCCACTGTGTTCCTCTCAAGAAGTTACCCTCTGCACAAGAGTTGGCCACGATTTTCGCCAGGGAGGTCTTCCGGTTGCACGGTTTGCCCAAGGACATTGTGTCGGATCGGGGGAGTCAGTTTGTGTCCAGGTTCTGGCGCGCCTTTTGCTCCCAGTTGGGGATTCATCTCTCTTTCTCCTCGGCCTACCACCCTCAGTCCAATGGGGCCGCAGAACGATCCAATCAGGCCTTGGACCAATTCCTTCGTTGCTATGTCTCCGATCACCAAGACAATTGGGTTGACCTCCTGCCTTGGGCTGAGTTTGCCAGGAACACGGCGGTGAACTCTTCCTCTGGGACGTCTCCCTTCATGGCCAATTATGGGTTCCAACCTGCCGTGTTACCGGAGGTATTCTCTCCCCAGGATATTCCGGCTGTGGAGGATCACCTTTCCGTCCTACGTGCTTCTTGGGTACAGATCCAGAGGTCCCTTGAGGTCTCTGCGCAGCGCCAGAGACTCCAGGCTGATCGCAGACGAGCGCCCGCTCCTTCCTACCAGGTCGGAGACCGTGTATGGTTGTCCACCCGCAACCTCAATCTTCGAGTGCCCACTCCCAAGCTGGCGCCTCGCTTTGTTGGTCCCTTCCGAGTGCTTCGCAGGGTAAACCCGGTAGCCTATGCCCTTGCGCTTCCTCCTGGCATGCGGATCTCCAACGTGTTTCATGTCTCCCTGTTGAAGCCATTGGTGTGTAATCGTTTCACTTCCTCGGTTCCTCGGCCCCGTCCGGTCCAAGTGGGCAATCGTGAGGAATATGAGGTGAGCAATATCCTGGACTCACGCCTGGTCCGCGGTCGGTTGCAGTTTTTGGTCCATTGGCGTGGTTATGGTCCAGAGGAGCGTTCCTGGGTTCCCTCCGCAGATGTCCATGCTCCTGCTTTGCTCCGAGCCTTCCACGCACGCTTCCCTCAGAAACCGTTCCTTACTCCGCGGAGGAGGGGCCCTTGAGGGGGAGGTACTGTCATGGTCTTACCTTCTTACTGTTCTCCTTCGTTTGACATGTGCTGGCGGCCATCTTGGTTTCTGGGTTTCTTGTAGCCTCCCACCCTGCGGCTTCTCCTTCCCACTGGGAGGAGCTGGATGCCTAGCTCATATATATAGGAGGTCTGTGGCTTCAGTTCCTTGCTTGGTCCTCCTGTGTTCACATGCTTCTAAGACTGCTGCTGCTTCTGGTTTCCGATCCTGGCCTCGTCTGACTACCCCGTTGGTTCCTGATCCTGGCTTCGTCTGACTACCCTGCTGGTTCCTGATCCTGGCTTCGTCTGACTACCCTGCTGGTTCCTGATCCTGGCTTCGTCTGACTACCCTTCTGGTTCCTGACCTCTGTCTACGCAAGACCCTGCTTCGGTTTAGCCATCCGTTTGGACTTTTGCTTACGGCTTGTTTTTCAATAAAGCCTTCTTATTTCCACTTATCTCTTGTTGTACGTCTGGTTCATGGTTCCATGACAGTGCCCTGCCGTGTGCCCATACAGCGGCATACGACCACATATGGAGTGTTTCTGTAAACTGCAGAATCAGGGTAATAAATATTGAGGTTTGTTTTGTTGTTAACCCTTGATGTGTTCCAGGAAAAAATTTATTAAAATGGAAAATCTGCAAAAAAAAGTGAAATTTTGAAATTTTACCTCTATTTTGCTTTAATTCCTATGGAATACCTAAAGGGTTAATAACATTTCTAAAACCAGTTTTGAATAATTTGAGGGGTGTAGTTTCTAAAATGGGGTCATTTATGGTTTGGTTCTATTATGTAAGCCCCACAAAGTGACTTCAGAACTGAACTGGTCCTTTAAAAAAGCTGACTTTGGACATTTTCTTAAACATTTTAAAAAATTGCTTCTAAAATTCTAAACCTTCTAACATCCTAAAAAAAAAAAATTACATTACCAAATTATGGCAACATAAAGTAGACATATGGGTGATGTTAATAAATATTTTATGAGGTATCACTATCTGTGTTAAAAGCAGAGAGATTCAAATTTACCTTTAACACAAAGTACAATGTGCAGGGCTTTTTTTCTCAGAGAAAAGGTGGTGGAACTCACCCCCCTCCCCTGGCCACGCCCCTACCCACCCCTAGGACCGCCTCCTAAAACCGCCCCTTTAGAGAACAGGGATGCAAGTAAAATTGCCAGTGACGGTCGTGACAGCCAGGCTAGCAAGCGCTCAGCCGCTCAGGAGGCGCAGCATGAGGGGCGCCGCCGGCCGAATTTATATAACCAATTTTTTTTTTTTTTTTTTTTTTTTTACACCACACCGCAATGGGCGCCCAATAGGTGGCGGAACGCCGTACCGGGGCGTTCCGCCAGAAAAAAAGGCCTGACAATGTGTCACTAGAAAACATTCTCTGATTGGCTTAGATAACTAAAAGTTATTTTAAAGGGAACCTGTCACCGGGATTTTGTGTATAGAGCTCACCTCACCTCACCCAATGATTGGCTGAGCTGACATTCAAAGCCATTTTCTGTGTGTCAAGCCGAGACTAGGATGTGGAGAATAGCGCGGATCGAAGCAGCATTGGGATTGAAGTGGAGGGCGATCTGTGGGTTATTTTAAATTTCTTCATATTTAACCATTTATAACTATTTTTAACCCATTTTAGGCCTGATCAGGCCTAATTTTGCAAATCTGACAAGTGTCACTTTATGTGGTAATAACTTAAAGGGAACCTGTCACCGGGATTTTGTGTAAAGAGCTGAGGACATGGGTTGCTAGATGACCGCTAGCACATCTGCAATACCCAGTCCCCATAACTCTGTGTGCTTTTATTGTGTAAAAAAAATGATTTGATACATATGCAAATTAACCTGAGATGAGTCCTGTCCCTGAGATGAGTCAGGGACAGGACTCATCTCAGGTTAATTTGTATATTGTGGGGATGTGCTCGTGGTAGGTTACGGTAGTGGCGGCAGTATTGAGGCAATCACAGACAGTCTTTGTGATACACCGTGACTTTATTCCCACCAAAGGCATAACAGGCAATGTGCAGACCACACAGGTGCATATCCACATAGTGCATAGAACAAAAGTCCTTCCATAGAAAATAAACAGCAGGTTTGAGTCACCTTGTTTCTGGACAGACCACACTGGTCCTGCAGGCTTCTAGGCTACCTGCCTTTTTCTCCCTTAGGCCAGAGCCCCTTCGGCTAGTAGCACCACAGGTCCCAGGGCTATCCTTCAATGTGTGCTGCGCCCAGACTCTCCTTCACGAGCACTGACTCTGTCTGTGGAAATTTCCAGCACAGCAAGACACACCCCACCCCCCATCTTCAGCAGGCTGGGTTCTTCAAAGGCCCAGCTCCACCAAAAACCTGGGCTGGCCGTGGGGAACAGGCACCCACCCTGCTCTTTACCTGTTCCCAGTAAGAACCGGCCCAGACACACTGCGCCAGCAGCATTCGCTGCTGTAACCGCAATGTTTCGGTTCTTCTTCCACCAAGGCCAGGACCTCTGGTGGCACGTATCGTCCGTCCTTTTTTAACTCTCCTACATATCCCCCCCCCCCCTTTTATTCACCCCTGAGGGCTTGAACCTACTGTGAGGGGGTGAACACATGCACAACAGTGTACCAGGGACAGAACGCTCCCCTGTAAGCGGCCGGCCCTGTGCTCAACAGTGAACTTAAAGTTCTGGAGGGAAAGAACCACCTGGTAACCCCTCCTTAGCCCGACTCATCCACTGGAGAGGGGAGTGGTCGGTCACCAGACAGAACCTTCTCCCTAAAAGGTAATATCTGAGAGACTCGAGTGCCCACTTGATGGCGAGGCATTTTCTCTCCGCGATGCTATACCAGGTTTTCTCTTGCGGCTTAGAAAAACCACGGGGTGCTCTTCCTCGTTGAGCTCCTGGGAGAGCACAGCCCCTAGTCCTACTCCTGGGGCACCTGTTTGAACTACTAACTCCCGCTTAAAGTCGGGCGTCACCAGAACCGGGGACTCACATAGGGCCGACTTCAAACAGGAGAACGCCTCCCCCTCCTGCTCCCCCCCCAGCGAACCATCACTGACTTTCTACCCTTCAAGAGTCTGGTTAACGGGGCTGCCAAAGTGGCAAAATGGGGAATGAACCTCATGTAATACCCAATCAGGCCCAAAAATGACCGTACTTGCTTGGACGTATGAGGCCTGGGCCAACCCTGGATTGCTTCGACTTTATTCACTTGTGGCCTAATGACTCCGCGTCCAATCACATACCCCAAATAGCGAGCTTCCTCTAGTCCCACCGAGCATTTTTTTGGGGTTGGCAGTCAACCCCGCCTTCCTGAGAGAATCTATCACTGCCTGAAGTTTTGATAAATGACCCTCCCAGTCCAGGCAGAACACGACTATATCATCCAGATACGCGGAGGTATACTGGTGATGGGGCTTGAGGATGACATCCATCAGACGCTGGAATGTAGCCGGAGCGCCATGCAACCCAAAAGGCAACACCCGATACTGAAAAAGCCCCTCCGGGGTGACATAGGCCGTCTTCTCCTTTGCCGCCTCTGTCAGAGGTACCTGCCAGTATCCTTTCGTGAGATCTAGGATCGAAAATCCGTCAGAATCTCCTTTGGTATCCCCACATACTCATGAGCTCTTTAGCTATTACCTTGGCCAACGTATGGCGCAATTGGACCGCCTCTGGATACCGCGTGGCATAGTCTAACACTACCAGGATGTGTTGGTGACCTCGGGCTGATTTAATAATGGGGCCTACCAGATCCATGGCGATCCTTTCGAAGGGCACCTCTATAATGGGCATAGGTACCAGTGGACTGCGATACTGAGGTTGGGGGCTAGTCACCTGACACACTGGACAGGACTGACAGAACCTCCGGACTTCCTCATATATCCCAGGCCAATAGAACCGTTGTAGAATTCGTTCTAGCGTTTTCTTAACCCCCAGATGCCCTCCCAACACATGCGCATGCGCTAAATCCAAGAACATTCGCTGGTAAGGCTGGGGCACCACCAGTTGTTCCACCACCTCCTGCTGCACCTTGTCTACCCTGTATAACAGGTCCTGGTTATAGGCCAGGTGAGGAAATACGGTATCGGCCCCGGGATACTGGGCAACGCCATTGATCACCGACACACTGTCTCTAGCCCGCCATAACGTTGAATCCTGGAGCTGTGCGGTCCCGAAGGTTTTCTCGGGGTACCTCCAGATTCAGAATGGACGGACTTTCTACTGTCTCCTCCGCCAAAACTTCTAGGGGAAACCAGTGGGGGTTACACTCCACCTCCCCTACAGCGACCCCTACGGCTAGGGCCCCTGCCTGGGGGTCCTCGGGCTCGGGACCTGGGCATTTTTCTTCCCCACAGGTAGGCAACCCGTTTCTCCACAAATTCTAGAACTGGGGAAAGTCCCTCTCCAATATTGCGGCATAAGGGAGCCGTCTTCCCACTCCTACGACATGTGGTAGCTCTTTCCCACACACCGCCAGGGTAACCTTAGTGGTGGGATACTCCTGGCAATCCCCATGTATACAGACAATGGTAAGGGTTTGCCTTTCTGAGAGTTTTTCCATTACCAGCGACTCATGGACCAGAGTTACCAGGCTCCCAGAGTCCAGCAGGGCCTGCACGGAGTGTCCATTAACAATGACATCACACACCGGAGGGGTGTCCGCAGCCAGCAGGGTTTCAGCTATATACACCGGTTGGGCATAAAAAGAGGACCGGCGAGCGAATCCACAGTACATAAGTTCGGATGCCCTAGGGCAGTTGGCTGCCACATGTCCCCAGGCCTGACAATGCCAACATCTGATCCCCGCAGCCTCCCTCCTCCCCAAGGTATTCCTTCCACGGACTGGAGATCCAGGACCTTTGGTGGCACGTATTGTCCGTCCATTATTATCCCGGGGACTCTCCTACAATATGTATCAAATCATTATTTTTACACAATAAAAGCACACAGAGCTATGGGGACTAGGTATTGCTGATGTGCTAGGGGCCATCTAGCAGCCCATGTCCTCAGCTCTTTACACAAAATCCCGGTGACAGGTTCCCTTTAAGTTATTACCACATAAAGTGACACTTGTCAGATTTGCTAAATTAGGCCTGATCAGGAAGGGGGTAAATGGCCAGGTATGGAAATTGTTAAGGAGAGCAAGCGGTAAGTGCTGTTAGCTTGCATTGGGATTTTGGAGTGACGTGCAACTAGGATAACGTGCAGTTCATACACTCCCTCCATAGTCTCAAGGGAGACATGGCTGCTTTCTTCCAAAAACAGAGACACTCTTGACCATGGACTGAGTCACATATTGGGGTAGCAGATACATCACCTGTAGTGGTGCTGTTCTTGCAAGGCTGTGTGAGCCGCCATTAAGGCAGATGCAGTAGACCTGGTTCAGGTACAGCTAAAATTGTATAGCTGCACTGAGGCTGTGGCAATATAGCAGTAGGACAGTACAGTACTGGAGGGATAGACAGAGGGGAGGATTTATAATGGCTTTTATACCATTTTTCTGGCACAGGAAACACATTTTTGTGCAAGCCCCATTTTTTGCAAAGTTCCCCTCATGTGCCCTAGAACTCCTAAAACATGGGTGTGGCATGAGTGATAGATGGTGGGGCATACACGACTTGACAAATTTAATATTATCTGTGCCAGAAAACTGGCATAAATCCCACAAGATTTCCACTTCTGGTGCATAGACCTTCCAATAAGCCAACATGTGCCAATATTATTAAGAAGTGTGCACCCCTTAATAAATTTGTCACATCTTAAGCCAGCATACTTCTTATTTAATAAACAAAAGTCCCCCAGAGTCTTCTGTAGTGAGAGGCACAGTTCTTAAATGGCCTCTTTCCCTAATGGGAGGAGCAGGGCAATGATGACTCTCCTTCTCAGAGTCTATAATTTCTCCCTGATACAGGGGTACCTTTTGTACATCTTGTAGGCCTCTTCTCGAACCTGCACGGAGCTCAGACTCAGACAGTCTGTCTCTGCCGTGAGACCTTTCTCTTCACCCACGTGTCTCTACTCTGTGGGGGTACTTTCTGTCAACTCCACCCACCAACATCTTCTGTTCGACTTCTCTGGCATGACCCAGCCTATACAAGGCCATTCAAACACTTTTAGGTCTAAACCGAACGCACTACTTCCTTGTGGTGGGAAGGGCAGTCTCTTGAAAAATAATTTGTGAGCAACGCAGCATCCTTACGCCTATGCTTCTCCCACTACTAGGGCTCACGCATCATGTCCTTCTGGACCAGTCATGGGGACAGGGGCCTTAACTTCCCATTGCTATCGTGGACAGGCACACTGATATGAAAACCAACTAATGTAAGGCTACACATGGCAGTGAAAAAAATGGCCATGAAAAAAGGACACAATGTCAGGATTTCATGGGCATTTTTAACTGTCATTTTGCGTCTGTTTTCAACAGCCGTTAAAAATGGCGATAAAAAAATGGAAGATTTTCATTTTTTTTTTTATTTATTTAAATCAACCCCTGCAGTATATATAATGTCCCCATAGTAGCCCCCAGCAGTAATAATGTCACCATAGTGGCCCCCAGCAGTAACAATGTCACCATAGTGGACTTCCACATTAATAATGTCCCCCAGTGTGGCCCTCAGCAGTAATAATGTCCTCCAGTGTGGCCCCCAGCAGTAATAATGTCCGCAGAGTGGCCCCGAGCATTAATAATGTGTGACTTTTTTAGGCCTCATGCACACGACCGTTGTTTTGGTCCGCATCCGAGCCGCAGTTTTTGTGGCTTGGATGCGGACCCATTTACTTCAATGGGGCCACGTGTGCTGTCCGCATCCGTTGCTCCGTTCTGTGGTCCGCAAAAAAAATATAACCTATCCTATTCTTGTCCGTTTTGTGGACAAGAATAGGCAGTTATATAAATGCCTGTCCGTGCTGTTCCACAAATTGCGGAACGCACACGGACACCTTCTGTGTTTTGCGGATCCGCAATTTGCGGACCGCAAAACACACAATGGTCGTGTGCATGAGGCAGTTGTTCTTCACTTGATGCAGAAGGACCTGCTCTCTCAGTGTGATGACATCACCATGCTCTCCCAGTGAGTGCAGGTCCATCCGCATCAAGTGAGGAGCGACTGTCTCTGCACGTACAGGTAAATGAGGTAATTTGCACCTCTGTCTAAGCAAACGTTAAAAACATTTCCATTGATTTCAGTGGGGTCTGTCTGCAGTGGCGTCTCTAGCTTTAAAAATTTTGTGGGGCACACTGGGGGCCAGGACAAAAGTAGGGGGGGGGGGGGCAGCTATAACAACAATAAGTTTACACAAGTATGTTTATTAATGCTGCAATACTTTACCCAATACCTAAAACCGCAACAAGGAAGTTCTGCTGTCTGTGGTTTAAAAAAAAAAAACACAATCACTTAGATTTCAACATGTCCTAGTTGCCTGTGGATGACACTTTTATAGGGAGGGGGGATCTGTGGATGACACATACCGTATATATAGCATCTTATGCTATATGTGTCATCCACAGATCCACCCCATGACAGACAGTGTCATCCACAGATCCCCCTCCCTATAACAGTGTCATCCACAGATCCCCCTTCCTATAACAGTGTCATGCACAGATCCCCCCCCTATAACAGTGTCATCCCCATTTCCCCCTCCCTATAACAGTGTCATGCACAGATCCCCCTCCCTATAACAGTGTCATCCCCATTTCCCCCTCCCTATAACAGTGTCATGCACAGATCCCCCTCCCTATAACAGTGTCATGCACAGATCCCCCTCATTATAACAGTGTCATCCACAGATCCCCCTCCCTATAACGGTGTCATCTACAGATCTCCCTCCCCACCTCTCACAGGAGTGTACATTTGACATTTCTAAACTGTAATCCATATCCTGCAGTAACTTTAACTTTAAATCAGGATTAAGCGGCCGCTCATCTCTACTAGTACCCTAACCTTACACCACTCGACTAGCTTCGGTAACAGGGCCAGGCTACAGCCTACAGGCACTGCCTGTTAGTTGTTACCAAGCGAGTGCCGATTTCTGCAGGTCAGAGCATACGGATTACAGTTTAGAAGAAATGTACCCTCCTGTGAGCGGTCCAGACCAGTGACGGATCCAGAGCTTATAGAACAGACTCCACAGTGTAGAGGTATACTGTATATTGTGGGGCACAGTGTAGAGGTATACTGTATATTGTGGGGCACAGTGTAGAGGTATACTGTATATTGTGGGGCACAGTGTAGAGGTATACTGTATATTGTGGGGCACAGTGTAGAGGTATACTGTATATTGTGGGGCACGGTGTAGCGGTATACTGTATATTGTGTGGCACAGTGTAGAGGTATACTGTATATTGTGGTGCAGTGTAGAGGTATACTGTATATTGTGGTGCAGTGTAGAGGTATACTGTATATTGTGAGGCACAGTGTAGAGGTATACTGTATATTGTGTGGCACAGTGTAGAGGTATACTGTATATTGTGTGGCACAGTGTAGCGGTATACTGTATATTGTGTGGCACAGTGTAGAGGTATACTGTATATTGTGAGGCACAGTGTAGAGGTATACTGTATATTGTGTGGCACAGTGTAGAGGTATACTGTATATTGTGGGGCACAGTGTAGAGGTATACTGTATATTGTGGGGCACAGTGTAGAGGTATACTGTATATTGTGGGGCACAGTGTAGCGGTATACTGTATATTGTGGGGCACAGTGTAGAGGTATACTGTATATTGTGGGGCACAGTGTAGAGGTATACTGTATATTGTGGGGCACAGTGTAGAGGTATACTGTATATTGTGAGGCACAGTGTAGAGGTATACTGTATATTGTGGGGCACAGTGTAGAGGTATACTGTATATTGTGGGGCACAGTGTAGAGGTATACTGTATATTGTGGGGCACAGTGTAGAGGTATACTGTATATTGTGTGGCACAGTGTAGAGGTATACTGTATATTGTGGTGCACAGTGTAGAGGTATACTGTATATTGTGTGGCACAGTGTAGAGGTATACTGTATATTGTGGTGCACAGTGTAGAGGTATACTGTATATTGTGGGGCACAGTGTAGAGGTATACTGTATATTGTGGGGCACAGTGTAGAGGTATACTGTATATTGTGGGGCACAGTGTAGAGGTATACTGTATAGTGTGGGGCACAGTGTAGAGGTATACTGTATATTGTGGGGCACAGTGTAGCGGTATACTGTATATTGTGGGGCACAGTGTAGAGGTATACTGTATATTGTGTGGCACAGTGTAGAGGTATACTGTATATTTTGGGGCACAGTGTAGAGGTATACTGTATATTGTGAGGCACAGTGTAGAGGTATACTGTATATTGTGGTGCACAGTGTAGAGGTATACTGTATATTGTGGGGCACAGTGTAGAGGTATACTGTATATTGTGGGGCACAGTGTAGAGGTATACTGTATATTGTGGTGCACAGTGTAGTGGTATACTGTATATTGTGGTGCACAGTGTAGAGGTATACTGTATATTGTGAGGCACAGTGTAGAGGTATACTGTATATTGTGGGGCACAGTGTAGAGGTATACTGTATATTGTGTGGCACAGTGTAGAGGTATACTGTATATTGTGAGGCACAGTGTAGAGGTATACTGTATATTGTGGGGCACAGTGTAGAGGTATACTGCATATTGTGGTGCACAGTGTAGAGGTATACTGTATATTGTGTGGCACAGTGTAGAGGTATACTGTATATTGTGGGGCACAGTGTAGTGGTATACTGTATATTGTGGGGCACAGTGTAGAGGTATACTGTATATTGTGGGGCACAGTGTAGAGGTATACTGTATATTGTGGGGCACAGTGTAGAGGTATACTGTATATTGTGGGGCACAGTGTAGAGGTATACTGTATATTGTGGGGCACAGTGTAGCAGTATACTGTATATTGTGGGGCACAGTGTAGCGGTATATGTGTATAACAAACATATTTCATATGAAAACTTACAGTTACTCGGCTTGACCCTTGGGGATCTCGGACGCCACTTCCACACTTTGGCCGGGGGCTCGGCGGAGCTGATGTTGTGTTTTATCCTAATGAGAAAGATTTCATAATAAGGATTTGGAGAAGGGGCAGAGGGACAGCAGAGCAGGGAGAGGCTGGTGCTGCTACTAGGGGGTCATACCATGGGGGAGTAATAAAGCCCACCATAATGCCCAACTCCCCGTAGAAATAATTCTCCTTATAATGTGACAGTGCAAAAAAATACCCCCTTGTAATGCCTCCAGTTAAGCTAATGTCCCCATAATGTGCCAGTATAAAATACCCCTATATAGTGCCCCCAGTAAATGCCCCCATAGTGCTCCTCTCCCCCTTCCTCCTAGTGCCCCCCATAATGTACCAGTATAAAATGCCCCATATATCGTGCCCCAGTAGATGCCCTCAGTGTCCCCCATAATTTGCAAGTATAAAATACCCCTTGTTAGTGCCCCCTATAGATGACTCCATAGTACTCCTCTCTCCTCTTCCACATAGTACCCACCATAATGTGTCCCAGTATAAAATGCTACTGTACAGAGCCCCCCATATAAAATACCCCTTTTTTGTGGCCTCAGTAGATGCCCCTATAGCGCCCACCAATAATGTGCCAGTAATAAGTGCCCCATCATGTGCCAGTAATAAGCCCCCCATCATGTGCCAGTAATAAGCCCCCATCATGTGCCAGTAATAAGCCCCCCATCATGTGCCAGTAATAAGCCCCCCATCATGTGCCAGTAATAAGCCCCCCATCATGTGCCAGTAATAAGCCCCCCATAATGTGCCAGTAATAAGCCCCCCATCATGTGCCAGTAATGAGCCCCCCATCATGTGCCAGTAATAAGCCCCCCATCATGTGCCAGTAATAAGCCCCCCATCATGTGCCAGTAATAAGCCCCCCCATCATGTGCCAGTAATAAGCCCCCCCATCATGTGCCAGTAATAAGCCCCCCCCATCATGTGCCAGTAATAAGCCCCCCCATCATGTGCCAGTAATAAGCCCCCCCCATCATGTGCCAGTAATAAGCCCCCCCATCATGTGCCAGTAATAAGCCCCCCATCATGTGCCAGTAATAAGCCCCCCCATCATGTGCCAGTAATAAGCCCCCCCATCATGTGCCAGTAATAAGCCCCCCCATCATGTGCCAGTAATAAGCCCCCCATCATGTGCCAGTAATAAGCCCCCCCATCATGTGCCAGTAATAAGCCCCCCCCATCATGTGCCAGTAATAAGCCCTCCATCATGTGCCAGTAATAAGCCCCCCCATCATGTGCCAGTAATAAGCCCCCCCATCATGTGCCAGTAATAAGCCCCCCCATCATGTGCCAGTAATAAGCCCCCCCCATCATGGTCCAGTAATAAGCCCCCCCCCCATCATGGTCCAGTAATAAGCCCCCCCCCCCCCCAATGTGCCTGTAAAATTATTGTAAAAAAAAACACTTAGGCCTCTTTCACACGGGCGTCATGTTTTTTGCCCGGATAAGAGCCGGGTGCATTGCGGGAAAATGCGCAATTTTTCCGCGCGAGTGCAAAACATTGTCATGCGTTTTGCACTCGCGTGAGAAAAATCGCGCATGTTTGGTACCCAAACCCGAACTTCTTCACAGAAGTTCGGGCTTGGGATTGATGTTCTGAAGATTGTATTATTTTCCCTTATAACATGGTTATAAGGGAAAATAATAGCATTCTGACTACAGAATGCATAGTATAATAGTGCTGGAAGGGTTAAAAAAATAAAAAAGTTAACTCACCTTATCCTCTTGTTCGCGTAGTTCGTTCCCGGTCTGCTAGCTGTGTGCTTGGGCTGAATGACCTTTGATGACGTCAGATCACATGCTCCAATCACATGGTCCATCACCGTGGTGATGGAGCATGTGATCTGACGTCATCAAAGGTCCTTTAGCCCAAGCCCACAGCTAGCAAAGAACAGACCGGGAACGAACTACGCGAATAAGAGGATAAGGTGAGTTAACTTTTTTATTTTTTTAACCCTTCCAGCACTATTATACTATGCATTCTGTAGTCAGAATGCTATTATTTTCCCTTATAACCATGTTATAAGGGAAAATAATACAGTGAATAGACTGTCACCTAGAACCCATGCGTGAAAATCGCACCGCATCCGCACTTGCTTGCGGATGCTTGCGATTTTCATGCAACCCTATTCACTTCTATGGGGCCTGCGTTGCGTGGATTATCGCACCGCAACGCACAAAGAGGAGCATGCTGCGATTTTCACGCAACGCATAAGTGATGCGTGAAAATCACCGCTCATGTGAACAGCCCCATAGAAATGAATGGGTCAGGATTCAGTGCGGGTGCAATGCGTTCAACTCACGCATCGCACCCGCGCGGAATACTCGCTCGTGTGAAAGGGGCCTTATACTTACCTCCTTGTCAGCGATGCGATGCAGGCCTCTTCTGGCCTGTGTCCTGTGCTGTATGGCTCTGGCGGTGCGATGACATCATCGCGCCGGCCTCTAATAGGCTGCAGGCAATAGGCCAACAGCCTATCAGAGGAAAGGGGAAGGGACACGCCTCTCCCTCCCCTGCCACAGCACAGGCAGATGACTATGGAGATGAGCGCAATGGAAGTGCTCATCTCCCTGTGCCCGGCTGCAGCCGCTTAGGGGGCATTTTAGTTGGTGGGGGGGGCACATGGGGGGGCACAGCGTGATGTAGGGGGGGCCCCCTCTGCCCCCCCCCCCCCCCCGACGACGCCACTGTCTGTCTGGTAATTTTTTACTGACTGTCATGTGAATGTAGCCTTACAGAATACTAACAGCACAATAATCCCTGTGGTGACCTGGGGGGAACAGGCAGGGGTGCACCTAGCCTTTCTGCTGCCTGAGGCAAAAACTGAAACAGAGCCCCTCCTCCAGCCCTACTGTTAAAGGCATACTGTGATACAGGGGAATATAGAGAGCTGAGCACTTCCACAATGGAAACGCTAATTTCTCATTGCCATGTCACTGCCCCGCCTGTCTCTAGGTCTCGCCGCCTGAGGCAGCCGCCTCACCTGGCCTCATTAGAGGTGCGCCCCTTGAAACAGGTCACATACCGTTCAGAACAGTAATCTTGACTATGATTTAACAGACGACTGAACATGTGCGCAAGGGGTCACACCCCAACCCCACAAATGCAGCTGTGTTTGTATAATTTAATAAGACCTCTCTGGCATGGCCACGTGACACAAGGGTAGCATCTCACTGCTGTGGCCAGTCATTGGCTGCAGTGGCATCATACAAGAGGTTTACATCCAGGGGCCGAGTGGAGAAGTCGAGACCGGGGATCCACGGAGCCGGGAGCTAGCACTTAAGTATGCTTTTCTATGCAAGTCTGCCCAGGAGAGAAGGGGGGGTTGCCAAAATCCCCCCCCCAAAAAAAAAAAAAAAAAAAGGTGCACAACCCCTTTAAAAGGAGTGCATCTTCTAATAAATTTGATGTATCTCATGTAAGTGCATACAGTATATGTGATATGGTAAACTGTACGTTTAAAAGATGAGATTTTAGATTTAATTTGTCAATCGTGAATTGTCTAATAGAACTGGAAGGGATTATTATTTGCTGGCTTGAACCCTTGAGATGGCTTTCTGAAGTGACAGCTGGCCCCGGGGGGATAGGAAGATTACGTTTTTTGGTTAGGCTACATTCACACAACCATATAAATGAGTCCACATCCGTTCCGCAATTTTGCGGAAAGGGTGAGGACCCATTCATTTCAATGGGGCTGCAAAAGATGTGGACAGCACACCGTGTACTGTCCGCATCCGTAGTCCCATGCTGCGGCTCCGCAAAAATAATAGAACATGTCCTATTCTTGTCCGGACAAGAATAAACATTTTCTATGATAGCGGTGGCATGTGCAGTCCGCAAATTGCAGAGGGCACATGGGCTGGTATCTGTGTTTTGCAGATCCACAAAACACCACGGTCGTGGGAATGTAGCCTTAGGCCTCATGCACACTACAGTGTTTTTTCACTGTCAGTGATTTGGCTTCAGTGGTCCGTGTCCGATTTTGCTTCAGTTGTGTTTCCTTGTGTCTTCCTTTTTTTATGTCTGACAGGGGGAAAAAAAGGAAGGTTAGGCTACATGCATACGACCGTATGTGTTTTGCGGTCCGCAAATTGCGGATCCGCAAAAAAAAAACAGATGACGTTCTGTATGGCATCCGTTTTTTTGGTTTTTTTTTTTTTTTTTGCAGATCCGTTTTTTGGGCGGATCCATTGTAATAATGCCTATCCTTGTCCGCAAACTAGAAAAAAATAGGACATGCACTATTTTTTTGCGGGGCAACGGAACGGACATACTGATGTGGACAGCACACTGAAATTAATGGGTCCGCATCCTATCCGAAAAAAAAAAACTGAACGGACACGGAAACAAAATATGGTCGTGTGCATGAGGCCTTAATGAAAAGTGTCATTTTATTGCACCAAGGTCTTGTAGAAAAAAAACTGACATGGACGCGGACACGAATGACATACCAGTTGTGCATCTGTTTTTTTTTGACGGACCCATTGACTTAAATGGGTCCGTCCTCCGTTTTCCACTGACAAGAATAGGACAGGTTATATTTTTTTGACGGACTGGAATCACGGATCACGGACGCGGAGGTCTATCAGTTTTTTCTTCACAGCTCCATAGAAATGAATAGGACCTCCGCTAAACTGTGAAAAATGACGGAATGGACGCGGTCGTGTGCATGAGGCCTTAAAGAAATACAGGTCCTTCTAAAAAAATTAGCATATTGTGATAAAGTACATTATTTTCTGTAATGTACTGATAAACATTAGACTTTCATATATTTTAGATTCATTACACACCAACTGAAGTAGTTCAAGCCTTTTATTGTTTTAATATTGATGATTTTGGCATACAGCTCATGAAAACCCCAAATTTCCTATCTAAAAAAATTAGCATATCATGAAAAGGTTCTCTAAACGAGCTATTAACCTAATCATCTGAATCAACTAATTAACTCTAAACAACTGCAAAAGATTCCTGAGGCTTTTAAAAACTCCCAGCCTGGTTCATTACTCCAAACCGCAATCATGGGTAAGACTGCCGACCTGACTGCTGTCCACAAGGCCATCATTGACACCCTCAAGCAAGAGGGTAAGACACAGAAAGAAATTTCTGAACGAATAGGCTGTTCCCAGAGTGCTGTATCAAGGCACCTCAGTGGGAAGTCTGTGGGAAGGAAAAAGTGTGGCAGAAAACGCTGCACAACGAGAAGAGGTGACCGGACCCTGAGGAAGATTGTGGAGAAGGACCGATTCCAGACCTTGGGGGACCTGCGGAAGCAGTGGACTGAGTCTGGAGTAGAAACATCCAGAGCCACCGTGTACAGGCGCGTGCAGGAAATGGGCTACAGGTGCCGCATTCCCCAGAAACAGCGGCAGAAGCGCCTGACCTGGGCTACAGAGAAGCAGCACTGGACTGTTGCATGTCATTCGGAAATCAAGGTGCCAGAGTCTGGAGGAAGACTGGGAGAGGGAAATGCCAAAATGCCAAGTCCAGCGTCAAGTACCCACAGTCAGTGATGGTCTGGGGTGCCATGTCAGCTGCTGGTGTTGGTCCACTGTGTTTTATCAAGGGCAGGGTCAATGCAGCTAGCTATCAGGAGATTTTGGAGCACTTTATGCTTCCATCTGCTGAAAAGCTTTATGGAGATGAAGATTTCATTTTTCAGCATGACCTGGCACCTGCTCACAGTGCCAAAACCACTGGTAAATGGTTTACTGACCATGGTATTACTGGGCTCAATTGGCCTGCCAACTCTCCTGACCTGAACCCCATAGAGAATCTGTGGGATATTGGGAAGAGAAAGTTGAGAGACGCAAGACCCAACACTCTGGATGAGCTTAAGGCCGCTATCGAAGCATCCTGGGCCTCCATAACACCTCAGCAGTGCCACAGGCTGATTGCCTCCATGCCACGCCGCATTGAAGCAGTCATTTCTGCAAAAGGATTCCCGACCAAGTATTGAGTGCATAACTGAACATAATTATTTGAAGGTTGACTTTTTTTGTATTAAAAACACTTTTCTTTTATTGGTCGGATGAAATATGCTAATTTTTTTAGATAGGAATTTTGGGTTTTCATGAGCTGTATGCCAAAATCATCAATATTAAAACAATAAAAGGCTTGAACTACTTCAGTTGGTGTGTAATGAATCTAAAATATATGAAAGTCTAATGTTTATCAGTACATTACAGAAAATAATGAACTTTATCGCAATATGCTAATTTTTTTTAGAAGGTCCTGTACTAGGACATGACTCGGAGAGGAAAAATTTTGAGCAACAAATTCTCACCTGGACAAACTCACATTGCGCGTCATCGGTGTTCTTGCTATCTCAGCGTGTTCCTCTACATGCAAATACAATATTAGAATTCCATTGAAATGATAATTGCAAAACAGTTTAAAACACACAGGCAATATACTTCTGATCAACGATATAGAGGAAGTAGAGAAAACGGAAGCTGAAACATTGCTGACTTCATCAGTTCCTGGTTACTTGCAGACTGTCATTTAAGTGACAATTACATATTAGCAAACAGATATTAAAGCATAAAGGCTTAAAAATGGAGACTACTTAATAATTAAGTACAATTAGCACAAGTTGTGTTCATTAACACCTTAATTTATATCACGCTGGACATCATGTGCATGTATCATGTAAGTGTTTTGGTAAGAAATGCCGCTAGCCGGAAGTGACATGGTCAGTGGGCGTGAATTGTTACTATGGGGACCTAACACCGTGTCCCCGGCTGATTCACAGTGCAGCAAGTCTTTGTTTACGATCGCATCATTTTGGGCTGAGCATTTGGTTGAGGAAAGAAAGTGATATTCAGACGGGGCTGGAAAGAAGCCCAGATTGCATTAACCCTGTCTGTCCTGGCAGCTAAAAAGCAATTACTCAGGAACAGACTGAGAAAGATTACTTAATGTATTGTATTAATAGCACACAGTTAAGTATTCTAACCTAGTGGTTCATTATCAGTGCTCATCAGGTCAGTTATAGATTGAAAGCCGGTGCTGTTCAATATGAAGGGACCGGGTACTATACTGATGATACATATACAGTATAGTATATCCCATGCCTAGTGTCTATACACCCATGCTCTTTCAATCTTTTGCATGGGGATATTGGCTCCCTAGGCATAACGAGAGAGGATAGACTAGAGGTCAAACGGTTATGGGGGGGTTTGTATTTGTTGATTAGGCATATACAAAGATTTTTCCTAAATATGTAGATACTTTGCAGAAATGGCTTATACGGAAGGTATTCATTTAAACCATTTAGTGTCACTGATTTAAGTCTGTATATCCATCTTGTTTCCGCCTTCAAGATCATTTTGTCCCAATCTCCACCCCTCCTTGGTTTAGGGACATGTTGAATGCCTATAAACTTAAGACAGGTGGTGTCTCCACCGTGGCACTGGTTGATATGACGTGCTACTGACGTATCTTTTTTATTTTGGACATCATTGACATGGTCTCTGATCCGACGCCTAAATTCTCTCTTTGTTTTGCCCACATAGTCAAAGGGGCAAGAGCATTGTGCCAGGTATACTACGCCCGTAGTCAGACAGTTCACAAAGTCACGGATCGTGTACTCTCTAATTGTGTAGGAGCCAGTGAAGGTCTTCGTTTTCAGAACCTGACTGCAGGCCGTACACCTACCACACTTAAACGTACCCAGAGGCTTCCTTGAAAGCCAGTTACCAGGATTCGAAGGAGGCTGGTAATGGCTATTTACCAGTCTGTCCCTTAGGCTTCTTCCCTTCCTGTATGTTATCTGGGGATATGGTCCTATTATATCTTCTAGGTCTGGGTCTGCTTTTAGTATATCCCAGTACTTAGCACCTGTATGACCTCTTGATGGGCATCATCAAAAGTACCTATAATCCGGGCATTATTGGTGGATATGGACGACCCCATACTCTGTCTCTTGGGTATGAGGAGCATATCTCTGTTCTCAGAGCATGCTGCTTCATAGCCTGTACGCAGGACTCCGTCAGGGTATCCCCTTTCCCTAAACCTGTTTCTTAGATCCCTGGCTTCACCCTTGAATTTCTTCATGGTTGAGCAGTTTCGACGGAGTCTAAGATATTGGCCCTTAGGGATGCCCTTTCGTAGGGCATAGGGATGGGCATTTTCCCAACGGAGCAGGCTATTTGTTGCCGTCTTTTTGCGGTAGACGGAGGTGATTATATTGTTATCCATACCTCTTTCTATTAACACATCAAGGAATGGTAGTGAATCATGATGATGTTCAGAGGTAAAGTTTAGACCGAGATCATCATCATTAATCACCTCTATCAATTCCGCAAACGAGTCTTCAGTCCCTCTCCAGAGTACGAAAATGTCGTCTATGAACCTTAGCCACAGAACTACCATATCTTGCCATTTATCCAGCCTCTCTGATCCGATATAGTTGGCTTCCCACCAGCCCAGGAGCAGATTTGCATACGATGGTGCACAGGAACTGCCCATTGCGGTACCCCTAAGCTGGTGGTAGTATTGGTCGTCAAAGATAAAGTAGTTCTTGGTTAGGCTAAAGTTCAATAGATCCAATGTAAACTGGTTGTGTAAAGACCGTCTCTTATCCCTTTCATACATCGCTTTCAGGCCCAGGTGGTGTTTAATTTAGCTATATAAAGCCTCAACATCTATGGAGACAAACATGTTTCTATCATCCATACATACGCCACTGAGTCTCAATAAGATTGAAAGAGCATGGGTGTATAGACACTAGGCATGGGATATACTATAGTGTGTATATATCATCAATATAGTACCCGGTCCCACCATATTGAATAGCAGCTGCTCTTTATTTATAACTGACCTGATGAGCACTTAGAACTAATCACCAAGCTAGTATACTCAAATGTGTACTATTAATATAATACAGTCAGTTATCTTTCTCAGTCTGTCCCTGGGCAACTGCTTCTTAGCTGCCAGGACAGACAGGGTTAATGTAATCTGGGCTTCTTTCCAGCCCGTCTGAATATCACCTTCTTTCCTCAACCAAATGCTCAGCCCAAAATGATACGATGCGATCGTAAACAAAGACTTGCTGCACTGTGAATCAGCCGGGGACGCGGTGTTAGGTCCCCATAGTAACAATTCACGCCCACTGACCATGTCACTTCCGGCTAGCAACGGAGCGCAGCGAGCCCGACCTCGTGACGGCTTGTTTCCGTGCGGAGTTGGCTGGCGGACACAGTGGGAGTAATCAGTGCGCGGCACACCTACAGGGCCCACTGGCCAATTGAAATGTAGGTGGAGCCGCGCGCATCTAAAGAGACTCCAGCGAATGAACACATTGCCTCTGCCGCAACATACAAACGGAGCACGGCCACTGCTTATGGTGCTCCGACATCCATATCCCTGAAGAGCCAATTCTTTACTTGGTGAAACGCGTCGGATGATAGTACAGAAAAGATCGACTAGGGAGGTAAGAGTTTAGGGAACTTTAGCACTCGCCCGAGGTTCCAGAGGCTAGGGGTCGTCCTTTCAAGGACGAGTGCCCCGATTACAGCCATTAAGGATTTCCTGCCCATAGACTAGGTGACACAGGGTGAGCACTTAGGGAGAGATACTTGCCTCATTAGTAGGCCCCTCCTGTATACAAGGAACCTTACTAGGCCATTCATGTGCATATAGACCCTGTCCTCCTTCCCATATAGCGCAGTAGTTCAGTTTACTTTAGTGTCTCATTTATTTTAGTAATAAATAAATAAAAGTTATATCTTAACTTTATAACAATAAGGCATACTCAGTTCATTATATATATAGTTAGACATTACTGAGATTTTCTATTAGTAGGTCCACCTACCCTAGACCTTTACTAAAACGTATGATATATGTATTCATTTTAATTCAACTTATGTGGTATATTCTATTTGATGTACATGTACAGTTGCAAGAAAAAGTATGTGAACCCTTTGGAATGATATGGATTTCTGCACAAATTGGTCATAAAATGGGATCTGATCTTCATCTAAGTCACAATAGAACAATCACAGTCTGCTTAAACTAATAACACACAAAGCATAAATGTTACCATGTTGTTTTTTTATTGAACACACCATGTAAACATTCACAGTGCAGGTGGAAAAAGTATGTGAACCCCTAGACTAATGACATCTCCAAGAGCTAATTGGAGTGAGGTGTCAGCCAACTGGAGTCCAATCAATGAGATGAGATTGGAGGTGTTGGTTACAGCTGCCCTGCCCTATAAAAAACACACACCAGTTCTGGGTTTGCTTTTCACAAGAAGCATTGCCTGATGTGAATGATGCCTCGCACAAAAGAGCTCTCAGAAGACTTATGATTAAGAATTGTTGACTTACATAAAGCTGGAAAGGGTTATAAAAGTATCTCCAAAAGCCTTGCTGTTCATCAGTCCACGGTAAGACAAATTGTCTATAAATGGGGAAAGTTCAGCACTGCTTCTACTCTCCCTAGGAGTGGCCGTCCTGCAAAGATGACTGCGAGAGCACAGCGCAGACTGCTCAATGAGGTGAAGAAGAATCCTAGTGTCAGCTAAAGACTTACAAAAGTCTCTGGCATCTGCTAACATCCCTGTTAGCGAATCTACGATACGTAAAACACTAAACAAGAATGGATTTCATGGGAAAATACCACAGAGGAGGCCACTGCTGTCCAAAAAAAAAACATTGCTGCACGTTTACAGTTTGCACAAGAGCACCTGGATGTTCCACAGCAGTACTGGCAAAATATTCTGTGGACAGATGAAACCAAAGTGGAGTTGTTTGGAAGAAACACACAACACTATGTGTGGAGAAAAAGAGGCACAGCAAACCAACATCAAAACCTCATCCCAACTGTAAAGTATGGTGGTGGGGGCATCATGGTTTGGGGCTGCTTTGCTGCGTCAGGGCCTGGACGGATTGCTATCATCGAAGGAAAAATAAATTCCCAAGTTTATCAAGACATTTTGCAGGAGAACTTAAGGCTATCTGTCCACCAGCTGAAGCTCAACAGAAGATGGACATCGACCCAAAGCATAGAAGTAAATCAACAACAGAATGGCTTAAACAGAAGAAAATACACCTTCTGGAGTGGCCCAGTCAGAGTACTGACCTCAACCCGATTGAGATGCTGTGGCATGACCTCAAGAAAGCGATTCACACCAGACATCCCAAGAATATTGCTGAACTGAAACAGTTCTGTAAAGAGGAAATGGTCAAGAATTACTCCTGACCGTTGTGCACGTCTGATCTGCAACTACAGGAAACGTATGGTTGAAGTTATTGCTGCCAAAGGAGGTTTAACCAGTTATTAAATCCAAGGGTTCACAAACATTTTCCACCTGCACTGTGAATGTTCACATGGTGTGTTAAAAAAAAACCCATGGTAACATTTAATTCTTTGTGTGTTATTAGTTTAAGGAGACTGTGATTGTCTATTGTTGTGACTTAGATGATCAGATCACATTTTATGACCAATTTGTGCAAAAATCCATATCATTCCAAAGGGTTCACATATTTTTTCTTGCAACTGTATGTGTGATCTGGGAGGCTGCTCTTGTGGGATGCACCACTCGAAAGCTGTGCTCCATTCACTTTCTATGGGACTACCGAGCGCAGCGTTCGCAGTAGTCCCTGAGGTAATGGAGTGGCCAGCCCAATCCCAGGGAGAACTTGTGGGGTGACATCAAAAAGGCGGTTTATGAGGCAAAACCCAAAAATGCAGAACTGGGGAATGTAGTCCAATCGTCCTGGACTGGAATATCCGTTCAGAGAGGCCAGAAGTTGGTCGCCTCCAAGCAACACAGATGTCAAGCCGTTCTCAGAAACAATGGTTATGCCACTAAATATTAGTTTAGTAATTCGAAGTAAATGTAAAACATTTTATACATTAATGGGGTCAGTTATTAAACTGGTGTAAAGTAGAACTGAACCAGATTTTGCCTTTTATTTTTGACCGCTTCTTTGGAAAATGAAAGGTGGAATCTGATTGGTTTCTACGGTCATCTAAGCAAGTCGTACTTGACACCAGCTTGATAAATGACCCCCCTAAATTTTTTAGTTTTTAAAGAAAAATGCTGGCACTGCTATTTTTTTGAACAGCCTAATATTTCCTTTTCTTTACTTTCTGTAAAAGATTAACACAAACTGGAGAAGTTTTGCTACTGTTTGACTTAGATTTGAATGTCCAGAATTCCAGCGGATTTGAATTTATGGAAATAAGAGTTATTATAATGATTTTGCAAGTTATTAGCTCTATTTTTAAATGCTACTGTACTATACACCAGAAAAATGAAAAGTCCAGCCTCCTCATGGAAGATAATATCAGGCTACATTCTTCTTTCATTAATATCCATGGCAAGCCAAAGCGAACACAACTGAATTTGTTTCACTCGAAGCGCTGATGACATCAGTGCATACATATCTAGAAATGAGAATTGATATTCAAATACTTATAAAGGAGGAGAAAAGTTCATATATATGAATACAAAATTAACCCTTAGAGGCTCAGTTAAATAAACTATTCATGGAAGAGTATGTTTGTATACCAAATAGGTTAAATCCCCCAAACATCATGTGCAACAATCAAGGAAACAATAACAAACTAAATACAAAATAAACACATATGAAGTGGATAATTAAAATACCATTTAAATTCCATTTAAAATACCATTTTATACATTTAATACCATTTAAATTCCATCATAGATATTATATTATGACGCTTCCCGTGTCGATATAAGCAGCCAGTTTCGCCACCCCTTATATACTATCCAAAATCTGAAAAAGGAGGGGGAAAAAAAGGCATTACGCCAATCTAATCCCCTACTATACCAGAGACACCTGGAAAAAGGTCCTCCATAAAAAACATGAAAAAGTTAGTCTTTCATTCAGTCCCATTTGGGTACTGGGATCGAAAACGATAAATCCATTTGGATTCTCTTTGCAATATCCATCGATCCCAGTCACCCCTTCTCTGGTCTACCCCCAACACATGGTTAGCCACTGGTGTATTATTCATTGTAATAACATAATTAACGTGTTTGCACACTTTTCGTCGCAGTTCCCTGTATGTTTTGCCTATATAGTCTTTCGGACACGGGCATTGGCATAAGTAAACCACACACTTACTTTTGCAGTTGACAAAATTCCTGATAACATATTTTTGGCCGGTAGTGGAACAAATATTGATTTTAGTATTGGAAATGAAGCTACAGGCTCTACATCTGCCACATTTGAACATTCCCAAAGGCTTATGATCAAACCATGTGCCCACCTCTTTCTGGCTGGAGTAATGGCTGTGTACGAGACGATCCCTTACGGAAAGTAATGCTTGGACGTGGAGGGACCGCATCAGTAAGGTCCGGGTCCATTCTCAATATGGGCTAGAACTAATTGAGAATGTTCCTAATCTCCTGAATCAAAGGTAGAACTGATGCGGATCACATTTTCCTCATAGCCTCGCGATTTATTTTTGGGATTCAGGATTTCGTTCCTATTTGATCCCTTGCATATTTGAACGCTTCTCTCAAAATTTATACTGGATACCCGCTGTCTTTAAATCGGTCCTGGAGTTTTCTCTATTTCTGGTAAAATCCCTCCACGTCCAAGCAGTTCCACCTCATCCTTAAAAACTGACCCTTTGGTATGCCTTTCTTTAGAGCTGGAGGATGATAACAAGACCAATGCAGTAAGCTATTGGTAGCCGTCGGTTTTCTAAAGACAGTAGTAGTCAGTCTTTTGGCTTGTTTGGTTACTTCTACATCCAGAAAGGTAATTCTATTATCACTATATTCATATTTGAAGGAGAGGCCAACACTATTGGCATTTAGAGTATTGACAAATTCCTTGAGTTCACTAAGGTTCCCTTTCCATATCAAAAATACATCATCGATGTATCGCGTCCAAAACGCAATCTTATCTGTCCACCAAACCGGGCTGTCCGGAAAGACACATATGTCCTCCCGCCAGCCCAGGTGGAGATTAGCATATGCAGGCGCACAAGGGCTCCCCATAGCGGTCCCCCTGAGCTGGTGGTAGAAGCGACCATCAAATAAAAAATAGTTGTGTGTCAACACAAATTCTAATAATTCCACCACAAATTGGTTGTGGCTATTAAAGTGGACACCCCGAGTTTTCGGAAAGTACAAGGTAGCCCTCAGGCCCTCGGCTTGAGGGATAGAACTATATAAAGATTCAACATCAATACTTGCCAGCATATAGTCAGGTTCAAAGTGAAGGTTCTATATTTTTTCCCAGAAAATCCATGGTGTCTCTAGTGTAGGATGGTAATGATAATACAAACTGGCTCAAGATTTTATCAATGTAGATCCCACAATTACGTGTCAGTGAATCAACCCCAGATAAAATGGGTCTACCGTTCAACGGAGATATCCCTTTATGGATTTTAGGCAACCCATAAAAGGTAGCAATGCTAGGTGTATTGGGGAGCATATAATGATATTCCATTTCCCCAATTACCTTACATGTTAATGCATGGTCAAGGATTTCTTTCAAACCTGCCAGGAGTCCTATATCATTTTTTGTCAGACAGCAGATCAAGGCACATCTGTCGGTAACGGTAGGTATACATTACCACTTTATCCCCCCTCCCTTTATCCGCTGGTTTTATTATGATGGTGTCCACTTTTTCTAGATGAATAAGAGCCTCCATCTCTTCTCTAGATGTATTTTAAAAACGGATAGGAGAGTCTGTTATTTTTTCAAGTTCAGTAGTCACCATTTCAAGGAATATATCAATATGATCTGAGCTCATCGGGGGTGGTAATCTCTTACTTTTTGGTCTAAGTTCTGTAAACGGACCTTGTCCAGGTAGTCTAGAACCTTCCTCCCAAAGATCCGCTAAAATATGAATATCGGGTAGGTCACTTTGATGAACACCTAACTGTTCACATACTTGTCTGTCTGAATTTTTCATAAATTTATGCCATTTTAATTTCCTGGCAAAAAGATGTAAATCCTTGACCCACGTGAAGGCGTTGAACCTGGTAGTCAGGATAAAACAAAGTACTCTTTGTAAGAGGCCAGTTTACACATTGCTTAATGTATAAGATGAAAGGTTAACTATCTCTAATTTATCCTGTTTTTTCAATTGCCCTCTTCCCCCATCCTCGAACGATCCCTCAGCTGGTAGGGTGAGGGACCTTTTGCTAAAAAAAATTATGGGTTGTGGGGGGCCATAGCAGAAGATTGCCCAGAGGAGGGTAAGGGATATGATGACACTCCCCCCATTGCTGCTCCTCTTTGTCTTCCCCATCCATGCCATCTTCTCCCCCTACCCCGTCTACCTGACCGACCTCGGTTTGAACAATTTGCTCTCTGATAATTGGTCCGAGGCCTCAACCTCTGAAGAGACCTCAGACTCAGATGGAACCAGGCTCTGATTGTTATTAAATTGGTAGGTCCTGTTCTCTTTGAATTCTTTAAAATCTTTTATAAATTATCTATGTTTACGTTCTTTAATTAGGTTATGAAATGTATCTACCGAGGTTTGTAATGAGGTCTCGCGTGGGTGAAGTCTGCATCTGACTTTAATTTCAGTGCCACTTCAGTTAGCTCTTTCAGTTTAACTGCAGATTTTTCAAAAAAACTTTTTTCTTCCTCTAATAGAAGAGTCATGAGATTTAAGGAACTCCTGTGTGAGTTCCTCTTCCCACCGGCCAATCAAGCGTATACGTGTGGCGGGGATAATGGGGATCCGGAGGCCCTTGGGGACAATTTTATTTTCAATGTAACTTTCTAGAGATCTGATTTCCCACCAAGATTTTAAATTATCCTTGTAGGCTACATATAGCTCCTTAAAAGCCAATTTGCACGTTGTTACTGAAGATAGGCCTGGTATGTCCTTTTCAGAAAAGATATCTTTTGCTTCATTAAGCAGGGCCTCTGTCGCTTACTTGTATCTTAGAGTAGTATGAAGTGATTTCATATTAAATTAGATATTAAAAGTTAAGTTTTATTCCTTGCTTTTTGTGATTCCGTATGCATACACTCAGCTTAAAAAGTCCATCACACTCAATGACAATTAATTTTATCATGCAGTTAGAGGAAAACATGTAAAAAACAACCACATCAATACCCACAGAGCAGAGTACCATGAAATCATTACCCATTAAGGACAAAGACCATTTTAGCCTTAAAGGAAATGTGTCACCAAAATTTTTGTCTGCCAGTTAAAATTAGAAAGCAACATATATTCTTTTGTCTTTGGGCCATATACACAATGATCAGGAGGGGACCTCATTGAGTTCTATGGGAGAGTCTTCTAGGCATGCTCTGTGACCTGTGCAGAGGTCATTGTACAATGATCTTGACAATCACCTATTGTAAATGGTGGGTCCTGTCTTATCTATACACAGAGGTGATATCATTACAGGCAGGATTAGAATGACAGATAAGCAGGCAACTGCAGTAAAGTGATCTGCACAGACCAAGTGGCACCTATTATTAGGCCTAGTGGCCAGTGTGAAAACTGCAGGATTTTATGTTTTTTGTTTAAATATAGCTATTGACATGGAAAATAAAAAATAACATCAGAAATTCTCTAAAAATATGTTAAGCATAAAAATGTGATTTAAACAATACAGTTACAATACAGTTTTCTGACGACACATTCCCTTTAAGGACGAAGCCCCATTTTTTCCAATCTGACGTGTCACTTTATGTGGTAATAACTTTGAAATTCTTTTAGTTATCCAAGCCATTCTGAGACTGTTTCTGATGACACATTGCACTTTGTGATGAATGTTGCTCAATATATTTTGTTTTTATTTATTACAAAGAATCCCAAATGTACTATACATTTAGCAAAATTTGCAATTTTCAAACTTTTAATTTCTCTGCTTTTAAGAGAGTCATAGCTCACAAAATACTTAAAGGGGTTGTCCGGGATTGGGGACATGGGTCTACATGTTCAATGGTCCCCTAAATATTACATTCATGCCTGTCCTTCCCTTACCAGACATTTCTGATGGCCTTTTTTCACTTCACAAATTTTCAGCCGGAAGTGCAGTTTCTATCACAGTCAGTGACGTACCGGGTCCCTTTCTGCATAGTGAAGCCTCTCCTTCCGCTTCACAAGGAGCCCGGTGATGTCACAGTCAGCCTCTAATTATTCCAAGTGCATGGAGGGGAGGTAACTATGTGGCAACAGAAGCGCTAAGCCACGCCCCCTCACAGCGCGAAGCCACGCCCTCGCCGAGCAGGGCGCATTCTTAGTAAGGAAGGAGGCGTTTAGCTGCGCTGGGACCCAGAAAGCATTGAGGCAGGAAGTTACCGTACACAAACAGAAAGGTAAACAATCAGTGGGGGACTGTAGGAGCCCTGCTGAAGTGTAAAAATACCTAAAAACATCTGGGGGGACCTTCAAACTGCTATTAATAGTGATTTAACTAGTTTTAAAAAAAATCTTGATCCCGGACAACCCCTTTAATTAATATTTGCCACATGTCCACTTTGTTGTCCTCATTGTTTAATCATACTTTTACATTTATTTTGGAAACTTTAATTGGCTTATAAGTTTACCAGTAATTTTAAAAATTTTCAAGAAACTTTTCAAATCCAATTTAGTTCTGAAGCAACTTTGAGGGGTCTATATATTAGAACTGCTCATAATTCACCACATTTTAAAAACTGTGTCCCTCAAAGTAGTCAAAATGGCACTTAGGAAATTTGCTAACCCTTTAGGGTTAATTTCACAGGAATTAATGCAAAATGAAGGTGACATTTAAAAAAAAATCATTTTCTTTTCTGCAAATGTTCAATTATAATCTATCTACAGCAGGTGATAAAAATAGAACTAATATTTCAAATATAATACCCTGCTTCTGCAGTTTTTCGCAAAATCCCATATGTGGCCCTAGAGTGCTACTTGACCAAAATAACACCTTCCGAATTCAAAGAGCAGCTTGTGTATTTTGGGGCCCCATTTTTAGGATTCTTTTGGACACCATTTCAGGTTGCAGAGTCCTTGGGGACGGGGTGGTAAAACATAAGAACCCCATTTTGGAAACTTCCCATCTTAAAGAGTTGATATAGATGTGCTACAGTGAGCATTTTGACCGCACAGGTGTTTCATAGAATTTACAGTATAAGAATTGGGGCATGAAAAAAAAAAAAATTTTCCCTGGAGAAAAGACACCCCAAAAATGTCTACGCCATTTCTTCTGAGTGTGGCAATACTGCATATGTGGTTGTAACCTGCTGTTTGGGCACAAAGCAAGGCTCAAAAGAGAAGGAATGCCATTTGGCTTTTGAAACTTAAATCTTACTGTAATGGGTTTGAGTGCCATGTCAAACTTGAAACACTCCTGAGATACCAGTACAGCGGAAACCCCAAAAAATAACCCCATTTTTGAAACTACACCCTCCCCCAAGGAACTTAGCTAGGGCTGAAACAATGGTTTTAACCCCACATGTGTTTCATAGACATTGTTAACATTGGACCGTAAAAATAAAAAAATAAAACATTTTTTCTAATATGATGGTTGCATCCAAATGTTTCATTTTTGCAAAAGAGTTAAAAAGAGAAAAAGCAGCAAATAATCTGCTGAGCAATCTCTCCTGAGTACGGAGATACCCCAAATGTGTGTAGGGACACGGTAGCACTCAGAAGGGAAGGAGCGGCATCTGGATATTCTAACATGGAATTTGTGAAATGATTTTTAAGAGCCATAACATTTTTTTGTTGACTGAGAGCTCATTTTTGTGGAACTATTGTAGTTTATTTTTTAGGTGAGGTGGGTAAAAATTGCAACTTGGTCAGTATTTTATTTTTATAGAGTTCATTGTGCGGTATATATGATCTCAGAACTTTGTCACATACTTGTCAGTTTTGCCCTGTTGCTTAGCCCTGTCAGACCCAGCCTCTGCCATGGCAACCATTAGGGCACTACGATCACATTGCTGGAGACACGAATAGAGTTAAAGTGCTGTGCATGTTGCAACTGACACCCGCAGCTGATGGTGGCAGCCATCTCCATGCGAAAAATATATGCCTATGGGGTTAAATTTTATTACACATACAGCAAGAGACAAAAAACTAAGGGGGTTATTTAATATCAGAAATACGTCTATATTAGGCGTATTTATGGCGCAGATTGCTTTCATACCTGACTGCCATGGTAACCTCCCTGATGTGCTATAAACAAGGCACAGTTAAAAGGGGTTAAAAGTTGTCACTATAAAAAAAAAAAGATTTTTTTTTTAAATATGAAAATGTTAAATCACCCCCCTTTCCCAATATCACATATAAAAATATATAAATAAAAAACATATTTGGTATCGCCACATCCGAATATTTCTGAACAATTAAAATATTAATAACATTTCGGCTTTGGAAACCTTTTTTTCCAAAGGTATTTATTAAAAAAAAAAAAATTGTGTGTATATATATATATATATATATGCAAGTTTGGTATCGCTGTATTCGTATTGAGCCGCAGGATAAGGACGTTATGTCATTTTGTATTTTATTTTTAAACTCGTTTTATTGAGAATAGCAACCAAAATTATCATACATATTATTATCATACAGGTCCTTCTAAAAAAATTAGCATATTGTGATAAAGTTCATTATTTTCTGTATTTGAAAAAATATGGGGCTCTTGGTGCTCTTCACCAGTCACTGCAATTCCATCCCACATGCACTCAGTGCAAACTACATAGTAATGCATGCTTCAGTATGTCACGATGTATGATGGGTGGGGGGGGGTAGAAAAGAAAATGTACTTTGCCAAGAGATGACACATGTTTTATTTTTGCTGCTTTTACTGTCCTCAAGATGGAACTGTATTGCATTCCGACTGTATTGTACAAATTCATGGCGGTGTATGTACAGGTCCTTCTAAAAAAATTAGCATATTGTGATAAAGTTCATTATTTTCTGTAATGTACTGATAAACATTAGACTTTCATATATTTTAGATTCATTACACACCAACTGAAGTAGTTCAAGCCTTTTATTGTTTTAATATTGATGATTTTGACATACAGCTCATGAAAACCCAAAATTCCTATCTCCAAAAATTAGCATATCATGAAAAGGTTCTCTAAACGAGCTATTAACCTAATCATCTGAATCAACTAATTAACTCTAAACACCTGCAAAAGATTCCTGAGGCTTTTAAACTCCCAGCCTGGTTCATTACTCAAAACCGCAATCATGGGTAAGACTGCCGACCTGACTGCTGTCCAGAAGGCCATCATTGACACCCTCAAGCAAGAGGGTAAGACACAGAAAGAAATTTCTGAACGAATAGGCTGTTCCCAGGGTGCTGTATCAAGGCACCTCAGTGGGAAGTCTGTGGGAAGGAAAAAGTGTGGCAGAAAACGCTGCACAACGAGAAGAGGTGACCGAACCCTGAGGAAGATTGTGGAGAAGGACTGATTCCAGACCTTGGGGGACCTGCGGAAGCAGTGGACTGAGTCTGGAGTAGAAACATCCAGAGCCACCGTGTACAGGCGTGTGCAGGAAATGGGCTACAGGTGCCGCATTCCCCAGGTCAAGCCACTTTTGAACCAGAAACAGCGGCAGAAGCGCCTGACCTGGGCTACAGAGAAGCAGCACTGGACTGTTGCTCAGTGGTCCAAAGTACTTTTTTCGGATGAAAGCAAATTTTGCATGTCATTCGGAAATCAAGGTGCCAGAGTCTGGAGGAAGACTGGGGAGAGGGAAATGCCAAAATGCCTGAAGTCCAGTGTCAAGTACCCACAGTCAGTGATGGTCTGGGGTGCCATGTCAGCTGCTGGTGTTGGTCCACTGTGTTTTATCAAGGGCAGGGTCAATGCAGCTAGCTATCAGGAGATTTTGGAGCACTTCATGCTTCCATCTGCTGAAAAGCTTTATGGAGATGAAGATTTCATTTTTCAGCACGACCTGGCACCTGCTCACAGTGCCAAAACCACTGGTAAATGGTTTACTGACCATGGTATTACTGTGCTCAATTGGCCTGCCAACTCTCCTGACCTAAACCCCATAGAGAATCTGTGGGATATTGGGAAGAGAAAGTTAAGAGACGCAAGACCCAACACTCTGGATGAGCTTAAGGCCGCTATCGAAGCATCCTGGGCCTCCATAACACCTCAGCAGTGCCACAGGCTGATTGCCTCCATGCCACGCCGCATTGAAGCAGTCATTTCTGCAAAAGGATTCCCGACCAAGTATTGAGTGCATAACTGAACATAATTATTTGAAGGTTGACTTTTTTTGTATTAAAAACACTTTTCTTTTATTGGTCGGATGAAATATGCAAATTTTTTTAGATAGGAAATTTGGGATTTCATGCGCTGTATGCCATAATCATCAATATTAAAACAATAAAAGGCTTGAACTACTTCAGTTGGTGTGTAATGAATCTAAAATATATGAAAGTCTAATGTTTATCAGTACATTACAGAAAATAATGAACTTTATCACAATATGCTAATTTTTTGAGAAGGACCTGTACATACACCGCCATGAATTTGTACAATACAGTCGGAATGCAATACAGTTCCATCTTGAGGACAGTAAAAGCAGCAAAAATAAAACATGTGTCATCTCTTGGCAAAGTACATTTTCTTTTCTACCCCCCCACCCATCATACATTGTGACATACTGAAGCATGCATTACTATATAGTTTGCACTGAGTGCATGTGGGATGGAATTGCAGTGACTGGTGAAGAGCACCAAGAGCCCCATATTTTTTCAAATTTCTGAGGGCATTTCCTATTACCATACATCACTTTTTCATAGGGCAAAATTTGGTTCACCAGCGCCTTCCACTGGCCTATTGTCGGCGGTCTGTCCACCATCCACCGCAAAGCTATAGCTTTCCTTGCTAGGAATAGGGACTCTCTTAAGAAGGTACAAACATACAGGGAGCGGGTGTCACTATCCACTATCCCTAAAAGGCAAATTTTAGGGCAACAGGGAATCACTTTTGTGATCAGAGTAGATAAATTATCCACTACTTTATGTCATTTTTAACCCAAAACCTTGGCGGATATTTTTTTCAAAATTCAACTTACTTTCAATTTACTTTAAATTTTTTTTACAATAAGAGACCTGTTTAATTGAATGGTGCCTTTAAATAATAAAACTTATCCCCCCAAAAATAAGTCCTTATATGGCTATATTAATGTAAAATGTAAAAAGTTATGGCTATTGGAATGTTGGGAGAGAAAAAAAAGAAAATGCAAAACCAAAAATGGGCCTTGTACTATATGCTCTGAAAACAATACAAACAATGAAGAACTTTCAAAAACGGACTGAGAATAAATACAAACACTTACACATTAAAATAGTAAATGGCTCTTTTTTGTCAAATGGAAAACTACAAAAAGAACAGAAATTATTTTTAACAATGTTGACATGAATCCCTTTAAAAAAAAAAAGAATGATTTCCATATTTCTAGTGTAAAATCGAAAACTATACAAACATATACTATGAACCCGATGGTATTTCACTTTATAAACGTATTAGAGTTAGAACCAGATGGGCTGAACATTGTGGGTTCAAACATTGTGGATCAAACATGGCCGCAGGATTATTGCCATAAGGGACAGGAGCCTGAAAACTAGTAGCTGCCATATAATATGTTGATCATATTATGTTGATAATGATATAGAGGGTGTATCTCTCAAAAATAATTATTTATCACTGCATGTAGAGACTTAGTTATGCGCACCTTTGTGCCCCCTCCCAGTAGTTATGCCTACTTTTGTGCCCCCTCACACTAGTTATGCCCACCTTTGTGCCCCCTCACAGTAGTTATGCCCAACTTTTTGAACCCCCACATTAGTTATGCCCATCTTTGTGCCCCATCACAGTAGTTATGTCCTTCTTGTGGCCCCTTCACAATAGTTATGTCCTCCTTGTGGCCTCTTCACAGTAGTTATGCCCACCTTCGTGCCCCCTCACAGTAGTTATGCCCACCTTTGTACCCCCTCACACTAGTTATGCCTACCTTTATGCCCCTTCACAGTAGTTATGCCCTTCTTGTGGCCCCTTCACAATAGTTATATTCTCTTTGTGGCACCTTCACAGTAGGTATGACAACCTTTGTGCCCCTTCACAGTAGTTATGCCCACCTGTGTGCCCCCAAACACTAGTTATGCCTACCTTTGTAGCCCCTCACAGTAGTAATGTCCCCCTTGTGGCCATTTACAGTAAGTAATGCCCACCTTTGTGTCCCCTCATTGTAATTATGCCCACCTTTGTGCCCCCTCACAGTAGTTATGCCCACTTTTGTACCCCCTCACACTAGTTATGCCTACCTTTGTACCCCCTCACAGTAGTTATGTCCTCCTTGTGGCCCCTTCACAGTAGTTTTGCCCACCTTTGCACCACCGCGCATTAGTTATTCCCAGCTTTGTGCCCCCTCACAGTAGTTGGCCCCTTCAAAATAGTTATGTCCTCCTTGTGGCCCCTTCGCAGTAGTAATGCCCACCTTTGTGCCCCCTCACAGTAATTATGTTCTCCTTGTGGCCCCTTCACAGTAGTTATGTCCTCCTTGTGGCCCCTTCACAGTGGTTATGCCCACCTTTGTTCCCCATCACAGTAGTTATATTATACATATAGTTGAGAGAATATGTGCACCCTATTAGCACCTTTGTCACTAACCGTTAAAACTTCACTTTTAGTTGGTTCATATAATAAAACAATATACCGGTAGAAAAACAAAAAGGGTTAAAACTCTCAGTGGTGGCACAGATCGTTCATGATATAATTCTACTGGAAATACTACTGTTCTCATGTATCAACTGTATATAGCGGCAGCTCCACTTATTTCGGCGTCGGCAGCTGCACACTGCCGCTCCTGGAGTATTGCCACTGTCTCTAATCTATTTCTCCCCTATTCTCCCCTATACATAGCCATATAACTGTGCCCATAACTGTACTAAAATAGAGGTGCTTAAACTCTGCACCAAACCCCCCCCCCCCAAAAAAAAAAAATTGCTGAGGACCCTGCGTCTTCGGTGCCTCTGTGCCCGGGGCACGTGCCTCGGCAGACCTCCCCCTCACTACACCCCTAAGGCAGCCTGTTGAGCCTATTTGTCCTACATAAGGCTACTTTCATACTTGCGGCAGAGTGATCCGGCAAGCAGTTCCGTTGCCAGAACTGCCTGCCGGATCCGGCAAAACGTATGCCAACTGATGGCATTTGTAAGACTGATCAGGATGTCATCCGGAAAAACGTATCCGGCATTTATTTTTTTCACGGATCTTGCATTGCAGTATTTTGAATGCAAGGCACTAATACATTCCTATGGAAAAAAATGCCGGCATTTAGGCAAGTCTTTCGTTTTTTTGGCCGGAGATAAAACCATAGCATGCTGCGGTTTTATCTTTTACCTGATCAGTCAAAAAGACTGAACTGAAGACATCCTTCTAATTGATTTAGCACCACACAAAGAAGAAGGAGAAGCGCATGAATTGCGCTGACAAAATGGCGTCCCTGGGTGGGCAGACAGCTTGCGTAACTTCCGATTCAAACGCCATGAGAGCGACTTAAACGGAACCATCAGACGAGATCATATGCCGGCAAGGTAAGAAAGCTTTATTTCTTACGATTCTCCTCTGAAACTTCCGCTTTTGTGGGTTCTCAAGAGTTGAATTGGTGTTATCGCGATAGAAGGGTTTAAATTATAGCTGATCTGTCCGTAAGAACCCGTTTGAGTATTCCTTCATGTGGTAGGACCTGCTGGAACTAAGGCGGAAGTTGTTAGACAGCTGAGTTGCTTATCCTGTGACGTAGAATTGGATCCCAGCCAGAACCTGACGAATTTTTGGAAAAAGGAAAGGATTCTATTCCTACAGTAGATCGGAAGGATCTAGATTATATATATATATATATAGTATTGAGTTTCCCCTATTTGGAAGAATCTATATTATAAAGGTTTGAGTTCCCCTAATTGGATGACTTTTAGTTTGAATTTTTTTGGGAATTAGGAAGAATCTAGGTTGAGAATTTTGTGATTTCCCTTTAAAGGGATTCTGTCACCTCTCATAACACAAATTCAGATTTAAACCAGTCATGCTCCACAGATTACCTTGATTCGGCTTTGCTGTTCTATACTGTAATCCGTCCAGTAGTTTTGCTGAAAAACGACTTTTATAATTATGCTAATTAATCCTGAAGGTGCCCAGAGATGCGTTTTGTTCCACTTTGTGTGCCCAGTAACGACCCCCTGCAGTGCCCAAAATGCCTTCCTCCTGAATCCCTAACCGCCCACAGCGTCTTATCCCTCTCCTCCCCCTCCCTGATGGCCGAGCAAAGTCTCGCGCAGACGCAGTACCCACTGAGGGCTGCGCCAGTGCGATTTTGCTGGAGACTGAGGGCAGGAGCTTCATCGTCGTCACTGGGCATGCGCCGAGCCCAGTGACGTCCGATGGTCGCTCTTCTCTCAATCTCCAGCAAATCGCACTGGCGCAGCCCTCAGTGGGCACTGCGTCTGCGCGAGACTTCGATCAGCCGTCAGGGAGGGGGAGGAGAGGGATGAGACGCTGTGGGCGGTTAGGGATTCAGGAGGAAGGCGTTTTGGGCACTGCAGGGGGGCGTTACTGGGCACACAAAGTGGAACATAACGCCCCTCTGGGCACCTTCAGGATTAATTAGCATAATTATAAGTCGTTTTTCAGCAAAACTACTGAACGGATTACAGTATAGAACTGCAAAGCCGATTCAAGGTAATCTGTGGAGCATGACTGGTTTAAAATCTGAATTTGTGTTATGAGAGGTGACAGAATCCCTTTAAGGAAGAATCTACAGTAGATTAAACATTCTGTGATTTCCAGTTTAGGAAGAATCTAGGTTAAAAATATTTGTGGTTTCCCTGATTAGTAAGAATCTAGAAGTTAACATACACTACGTGCAGAATTATTAGGCAAATGAGTATTTTGACCACATCATCCTCTTTATGCATGTTGTCTTATTCCAAGCTGTATAGGCTCGAAAGCCTACTACCAATTAAGCATATTAGATGATGTGCATCTCTGTAATGAGAAGGGGTGTGGTCTAATGACATCAACACCCTATATCAGGTGTGCATAATTATTAGGCAACTTCCTTTCATTTGGCAAAATGGGTCAAAAGAAGGACTTGACAGGCTCAGAAAAGTCAAAAATAGTGAGATATCTTGCAGAGGGATGCAGCACTCTTAAAATTGCAAAGCTTCTGAAGCGTGATCATCGAACAATCAAGCGTTTCATTCAAAATAGTCAACAGGGTCGCAAGAAGCGTGTGGAAAAACCAAGGCGCAAAATAACTGCCCATGAACTGAGAAAAGTCAAGCGTGCAGCTGCCAAGATGCCACTTGCCACCAGTTTGGCCATATTTCAGAGCTGCAACATCACTGGAGTGCCCAAAAGCACAAGGTGTGCAATACTCAGAGACATGGCCAAGGTAAGAAAGGCTGAAAGACGACCACCACTGAACAAGACACACAAGCTGAAACGTCAAGACTGGGCCAAGAAATATCTCAAGACTGATTTTTCTAAGGTTTTATGGACTGATGAAATGAGAGTGAGTCTTGATGGGCCAGATGGCTGGATTGGTAAAGGGCAGAGAGCTCCAGTCCGACTCAGACGCCAGCAAGGTGGAGGTGGAGTACTGGTTTGGGCTGGTATCATCAAAGATGAGCTTGTGGGGCCTTTTTGGGTTGAGGATGGAGTCAAGCTCAACTCCCAGTCCTACTGCCAGTTTCTGGAAGACGCCTTCTTCAAGCAGTGGTACAGGAAGAAGTCTGCAAGGTAAGAAAAACATGATTTTCATGCAGGACAATGCTCCATCACACGCGTCCAAGTACTCCACAACGTGGCTGGCAAGAATGGGGAAAAAAGAAGAAAATCTAATGACATGGCCTCCTTGTTCACCTGATCTGAACCCCATTGAGAACCTGTGGTCCATCATCAAATGTGAGATTTACAAGGAGGCAAAACAGTACACCTCTCTGAACAGTGTCTGGGAGGCTGTGGTTGCTGGTGCACACAATGTTGATGGTGAACAGATCAAAACACTGACAGAATCCATGGATGGCAGGCTTTTGAGTGTCCTTGCAAAGAAAGGTGGCTATATTGGTCACTGATTTGTTTTTGTTTTGTTTTTGAATGTCAGAAATGTATATTTGTGAATGTTGAGATGTTATATTGGTTTCACTGGTAAAAATAAATAATTGAAATGGGTATATATTTGTTTTTTGTTAAGTTGCCTAATAATTATGTACAGTAATAGTCACCTGCACACACAGATATCCCCCTAAAATAGCTAAAACTAAAAACAAACTAAAAACTACTTCCAAAAATATTCAGCTTTGATATTAACCCCTTAAGGACACATGACGTATCGGTACGGCATGTTTCCCGAGTCCTTAAGGACACATGACGTACCGGTACGTCATGTGTTGTTCCGATCACTGCCGTGCGGCCGGCTGTGATCGGAACAAGGTGCCTGCTCAAATCATTGAGCAGGCACCTCGGCTAAATGCGCGGGGGGTCCCGTGACCCCCCCATGTCCGCGATCGCAACAAACCGCAGGTCAATTCAGACCTGCGTTTGTTGCGCTTTCTGCAGTTTCTGATCGCTGCGGTCCCTGACCGCGGCGATCAGAAACTTTAGTGTGGCGAAAATATATATTTATCACCCCCCCTGCACCTCTGAATGATTTTAGCCCGGTGGGAGGTGCAGGGGGGGTGTTGCGGGCGGTGGGGGCGGTGCGGGAGGCGGGCGGTGCGGCAGGCGGGATCACGATCCCCCGCCCGCCTCCTATTGCGTAATCGTTGGTGTACAGTGGGTATACCAGGGTGCCAGCACATTGCTGGCACCCTGGTATAAACGGCTGACATCGGTGATGTGATGTCAGCCGTTTAACCCTTTCCATACAGCGGTCCGTACGGACCGCTGTATGGAAAAAGTTAACAGTAAGAGGGAGCTCCCTCCCTCTCCGATCGGGGGGCTGCAGTGCCTTTGCAGCCCCCCAATGGAGAGGGAGAGAGCCCCCAGACAGCCCCCCCAGAGCCCCGTCCTTACCCTTCCCCGTCTGCGCAGTTCTGACCATAACTGAGCAGACGGGGAAGGTTCCCATGGCAACAGGACGCCTCTCAGGCGTCCTGCTGTCCATGGTGCTGAACAGATCTGTGCTGAAAGCATAGATCTGTTCAGTGTAAGTAAAATATAGTACAGTGCAATATATATTGTACTGTACTGTATTATACAGACATCAGACCCACTGGATCTTCAAGAACCAAGTGGGTCTGGGTCAAAAAAAAAGTGAAAAAAAGGTAAAAATCAAAAAACACATTTATCACTGATTAAAAATTAAAAAAATAAAATTCCCTACACATGTTTGGTATCGCCGCGTCCGTAACGACCTGATCTATAAAACGGTCATGTTACTTTACCCGAACGGTGAACGCCATAAAAATAAAAAATAAAAAACTATGATGAAATTGAAATTTTGTCCACCTTACTTCCCAAAAAAAGGTAATAAAAGTGATCAAAAAAGTCGCATGTACGCCAAAATTGTAACAATCAAACCGTCATCTCATCCCGCAAAAAATGAGACCCTACTTAAGATAATCGCCCAAAAACTGAAAAAACTATGGCTCTTAGACTATGGAAACACTAAAACATCATTTTTTTTGTTTCAAAAATGAAATCATTGTGTAAAACTTACATAAATAAAAAAAAGTATACATATTAGGTATCGCCGCGTCCGTATCGACCGGCTCTATAAAAATATCACATGACCTAACCCCTCAGGTGACCACCGTAAAAAAATAAAAATAAAAACGGTGTAAAAAAAGCCATTTTTTGTCATCTTACGTCACAAAAAGTGTAATAGCAAGCGATCAAAAAGTCATATGCACCCCAAAATAGTGCCAATCAAACCGTCATCTCATCCCGCAAAAAATGAGACCCTACTTAAGATAATCACCCAAAAACTGAAAAAACAATGGCTCTTAGACTATGGAGACACTAAAACATTTTTTTTGTTTTAAAAATGAAATCATTGTGTAAAACGTACATAAATAAAAAAAATTGTATACATATTAGGTATCGCCGCGTCCGTGACAACCTGCTCTATAAAATTACCACATGATCTAACCTGTCAGATGAATGTTGTAAATAAAAAAATAAAAAACGCTGCCAAAAAAGCTATTTCTTGTTACCTTGCCGCACAAAAAGTGTAATATAGAGCAACCAAAAATCATATGTACCCTAAACTAGTACCAACAAAACTGCCACCCTATCCCGTAGTTTCTAAAATGGGGTAACTTTTTTGGAGTTTCTACTCTAGGGGTGCATCAGGGGGGCTTCAAATGGGACATGGTGTAAAAAAAAACAGTCCAGCAAAACCTGCCTTCCAAAAACCGTATGGCATTCCTTTCCTTCTGCGCCCTGCCGTGTGCCCGTACAGCGGTTTACGACCACATATGGGGTGTTTCTGTAAACTACAGAATCAGGGCCATAAATAATGAGTTTTGTTTGGCTGTTAACCCTTGCTTTGTAACTGGAAAAAAAAAATTAAAATGGAAAATCTGCCAAAAAAGTGAAATTTTGAAATTGTATCTCTATTTTCCATTAAATCTTGTGCAACACCTAAAGGGTTAACAAAGTTTGTAAAATCCGTTTTGAATACCTTGATGGGTGTAGTTTCTTAGATGGGGTCACTTTTATGGAGTTTATAATCTGGGGGTGCATCAGGGGGGCTTCAAATGGGACTTGGTGTCAAAAAACCGGTCCATAAAAATCAGCCCTCCAAAAACCAAACGGCGCACCTTTCACTCTACGCCCCGCTGTGTGGCCGTACAGTAGTTTACGGCCACATATTGGGTGTTTCTGTAAACGGCAGAGTACGGGCAATAAAGATACCGTCTTGTTTGGCTGTTAACCCTTGCTTTGTTAGTGGAAAAAATGGGTTAAAATGAAAAATTAGACAAAAAAATAAAATTCTCAAATTTCCTCCCCATTTGCCAATAACTCTTGTGCAACACCTAAAGGGTTAACAACGTATTCAAAATCAGTTTTGAATACCTTGAGGGGTGTAGTTTCTTAGATGGGGTCATTTTTGGGTGGTTTCTATTATGTAAGCCTCGCAAAGTGACTTGAGACCTGAACTGGTCCCTAAAAATTGAGTTTTTGTAAACTTCTGAAAAATTTCAAGATTTGCTTCTAAACTTCTAAGCCTTATAACATCCCCAAAAAATAAAATATCATTCCCAAAATAATTCAAACATGAAGTAGACATATGGGGAATGTAAAGTCATCCAAATTTTTGGGGGTATTACTATGTATTACAGAAGTAGAGAAACTGGAACTTTGAAATTTGCTAATTTTTCTAAATTTTTGTTAAATTTGGTATTTTTTGGTGCAAAAAAAATAATTTTTTTGACTTCATTTTACCAGTGTCATGAAGTACAATATGTGACGAAAAAACAATCTCAGAATGGCCTGGATAAGTCAAAGCGTTTTAAAGTTATCAGCACTTAAAGTGACTCTGGTCAGATTTGCAAAAAATGGCCTGGTCCTTAAGGTGAAATAGGGCTGTGTCCTTAAGGGGTTAATGAGTTTTTTGGGTTCATTGAGAACATGGTTGTTGTTCAATAATAAAATTAATCCTCAAAAATACAACTTGCCTAATAATTCTGCACTCCCTGTATAAAATGGGTAACTCTAATGTTACAGGATATAGTGAGGAGTTGTTAACAGCAGCTCAGTTGATGCAAGAAAGAAAGGAAAAGTTTCAGTTAGGAATAAAAGTTGAAAGCATTTTGTCATACTAAGTAGCAGCGATTTCCGGTATTATCCGGAAATACGTAGTATTGTGTAAGAGTTCCCCCTAGAGGGTGCATATCAAAACGAAAAGTTAGTTATGAAGTTAAAATCATTCATGTGTGCAATTGATATGCCAGAAACCGGCAGATTAAATGAAAGGATTGTGGATAAGTATTGAAGGAAAAGAGAAGTTGGTTGAAGGATAATAATAGGCTGGTGCAAGCTGAGTTATGGTGGAAATTGTATATGAAAGTGACTGAGAGAAATTGAAGTAAGTTGTGGAAATGATGAGCATTTCTTATTACTATGAGGAACAAAAGAAAATAAAAAAAAAGGGGGGAAAAAAACATGTGGCATCCCTTCCCCCACCACATCTGCTGTAACATTCAAAAGTAATTATTGTTCTTGTAGTTCCACAAGAACTTTTCCTGTTTTCTCTCTGGAATGTGCTCTCAAAAAGAACCCCTCCCATCTGTATTTTGCTACATCCTTCACATGCCCCTCCTGTGCTCAGGAATTCAACTCCACTCCATATGGGGGTTGGGGAGGGGAGGGGGGCAGGTAATTGGTAATGCATCTGCAGACTGTGAAGATACTAACGTGTGTTATCTATAAATCTTCCAGACAGGGCTCCAGCATTGGATTAGATCCAATGATGTTTGCAAATGACCTTTCCAAATTGTATGTTTCACTAGTTAAGAAAGTGCCCGCAGTGATTGCCCCATGATGCCAATTGGAAGTGTCCAATTCTATCAATCTAAGGTTGCACCTATTCTAAGTCCTTATTCAGATATGAGTGAAAGTGTAGGGATATCTGCATGATTGTATGATGTATGACATCTACCACACCCAGTAGTAACATCAATTTTGCCATGATGAATAGAATTCCCAATTCAGAGAACTTTCTTATGCTGCTTTATAGAAAATTAGTTTAATTAAGGAGAGTTTTCTCATATTATTTATGAGATTTGGAAAATTTAGTCCAATGTAGAGCTGGGGATTTAATGCATAGTGAAGATCATTGAGTCTGGGAGGAAGTATTTAGGTCATCAGTCAGTCACATTGTCATCAGGACAGGACAGAGAGTGTGGAGAAAGTTTTCATTAGACTCCAGGAAAGTTGGGTGGATTTGGATTACCTTAGCTATGCATGAGAAAATCCTAAGTGCTGTCTTTGTGGGTGGTCTTAAGAATCATCTGGAAAGTTCTAGTGTTAGCTAGGCTTGAGAGAAGTATATTTTGTCCCTCCATTTTTGAAGTTGAATTGAACAAAGATCTAAGGCGGGCGTGGCTGCCTATCAGTCCTCCCCACTGGAGGGGGGAAGGAAGACTTTGTATGTACTTGCCCACTTCCTCGCCCGTGGGAGGAGCTACAAATGTTCAGCCCTTCAAATGCAACGCCCATAAGGAATTAACAATCCAGAATCAAATACTGGATCCCTATTATCTATACAATCCTTAGGATCTAATTCCATTGCCTCATAGCAAACATGCTCCATGATCTCTCATGGCTAAGGGTAATATCACATGTGTAGGAGTAGATAGTAATTGCTACTCCTCTCACCAATTAATCACTGTCTTAAGGGTGTGCAAAATTGGATCCAACTACTCTGCTGCATCTGTGAGGGGGGAGGGAGTAGTAGTAAATAAAAATACTTTCCCACCTCTGTAAATAAAAATATAAAATTCAAATTTACATGACTGTCTTCAATTAATAACCATTTTTTTGAGTTTCTGGTAGATAATTTCAGGTTCCTGGTAGATGGATCATCTCGGACAGGATATATGCTGCTCCTACTTAATCTGATGTTGTAAAGAAAGAACCACTCCCTCCAGCAATGTTAGTGCAGGAGACCGAGCTGAAGACACTCGCTGAGGTTTGTAAGATGGCTGAGGGTAAGATTGAATCCAGGTATGCCTTCGGTATCACTCATTATTATGGTCTAATCTGGTGAAGCAGAGATTTTGTTTGATCCATGGGTAAGCCCATCAATAATGAATGCTGAGTGAATGAAAGATGTTTGATGCCCTGATGCTGCCTGAGAAGGAAGAGGCTACATTATTACCTGAAGTCTACGCTAAGTGGAAATCTGTGTGATACAGGATGGCTTAAGGCTTAAGACTTCCAAAAAGTTTGTCTTTTTCAGATACAGGCTACAGAGGCTGAAAGGAAACATCAAAGGATAAAGGTAGAAGTGATGATTGGAGAGTTGGTAAGAAACTCTTTCTTCAGAGGGCACTCTACCTAAAGAGGATGGATTCAGAACATGGGCAAATCAAGAGAGAGAAGGTGTGATTGGGTTCTGTGGTGAATGGCTCTTGGGTTCAACAATGCTGCCACTAGGTTAGTTAAAGGTGAATACTATAATGATGATGGGAGAACTATGGGAGTTCCAGGAAGGCATATGCCAAGGTCATCTTACCCATTTCAGAGACTGCAGATTGACTACATTCAGAACAAAGGTGGAACAGTGTGAATATGTCTGTGTCTGTATTGATCTCTTTCCAGGATATACGGAGATTTGGCCTGTAGCAAAGGCTACAGCTAAAAGATACTGACTGAGGTGAGAGTACCTATCCCTGGGGCTTTTCTCCATCCGGTACACATCTAACCAGAAGATAGGCCTAAGACCTTATGAAGTACTCGTTGGGAATGCTCCTGGATTAGGTGTCTATTTCCCCAATAGTTCCATATGCAGCATAGTAGTTTTCCAAAATTATGTTGTCTGTTGCACAAATTAATAGTTTAGTGTGTATTTTCAAGTTTTAGTTATTTCCTAGATTCCAGACTGTATAGAAGCAATTCATTCTTTACAATCAGGATATTGGGTACTGGTGAAACGAGAGAAATGCGGAAAGTTCTAGAGCTACGGTTTGAAGATCTACAGTACATCAAGTCCTGATAACCGCCGCCACTGCTGTCGAATTGCAAGGAGAAACTGATCGTATTGCAATCAAGTGCCAGGACTATGAGCCATAATGTTTTGTTTCATGTCGTATTGTTTGTTTCATATTGTACAAAGGGGAAATCAGAGTAAAATCAAATTCCAACTGTGTTATTGTCACGGCCTTTGGTTTGCGCTGTGACACTGTTGCCACACTTGTGGTTGCCCGTGGCAACGTGTTGCTGTGAGAGCATGCGGTGGCTGTGTCTCGTGATTGCCATGACATGATTGCCACGCATGCTGTTGCCGGTGGTAACGTGTGGTTTAGTATGCTTGTGTGTGCACTTCCCCTTTAAGTTGTAGCCTCCCCCTGTCTGGTGCTGTAAGGGTTTACTCCCTCACTGGGTGTGGTCACTTGGCTTATATCTTCTGTGGTTTCCTGGCTGGAGTCAGTTGTATTTCAGCTGTGGTTGGTGCTGGAGCTCTGCTTCAGTCCAGAGTGTTCCATCTGTTCAGTGAGGGCCACCCTTGTGGTCATCAATGTCATCCCGTTGTCTCCTTCCCTTCCTGTCCCTATTTTTTTATGAAGTGGGTTATGTTCAGGGTGTTTGTATGTCTAGTTTGGTGTTACATGTCTGGTGTTTGGTGTCATGTTTTCTAGACATTCCCCTGTCTCATGTTTATTGCAGCTATGGGTGTCCTGGGTTCCTGTGTGGTTTGTGGTTTGTGCTGTGTCCTTTAATGTTGGTGTGGACAGCAGCACTTGTGCATGGGTTCCAGTCAGTGTGTCTGTGTCAGGTAAGTGTGTTATTGGTTTTGCTTACCTGCTATCTCCTTATGCTGTATGTGTTCCCCTCTCCTTGCAGCCTGGCCTCAGATAGAGACTCCTGTTCCTCCATTACTGGGATGAACAGGTCGTCTTTTCCCTGCTCCTTGGTAAGGGATTATCAGGGCGACTTAGGGTCTCTAGCGGGGTCGGCTCATACGGTGAGGAGTCAGGGAGAGGATTAGGGACGCTGTAGGAGGTGACCTGCTCCCTTATTACTCCTTTTTGGCCAGGCTGATTCCCTTTTTACCCTTTGACACCGCACGGTGGGGGTTTCCCCTACTCCCCACCGTGACAGTTATATTATCAAGATGAGTCAGAAACAAATAAGTTGACTTTTGCAGTATAGTGGACTGTAAGACAGATGACAGATAGGACACTTGGTTTTGGTCTGATAAATACATCTGTGTGACTGGAACTGACCCAGTCTATGGTAATTGTGTTTAGATATGACCATACCAAATGTGGATATTGGAGATTAACAGAATGGAACACTAGTCTGAAGTGTTGGGAATAAAAACCAGTGGAAACTACCTCTAGAGTCAGTAAAGCTGAAGGTTTGTCACAAAGGATGACTATCCTGAAGGGAACACCACCAAACAGTTGTAAACATGATGAGTGTAATCCTATGTTCCTGTCCATTAGAAATCCTATCCAACAGGATTCGGGGATATATGTGTTAGGAGCATGTGTAAGTGACCAAGATCCCCTAGGTCATGAATGTCAAACTCATGGCCCTCCAGATGTTGCAAAACTACAACTCCCATCATTCCCTGATAGCTGTAGTATGCCCAGGCATGATGGGAGTTGTAGTTTTGCAACAGCTGGAGGGCCACGAGTTTGACATCCCTGCCCTAGGTGAATCCAGAATGTTGGTAAGGGAATTACCTCAAAGTTCAGTTGCATCTGTGGCTCCTACATCCTTACCTATAATTGACATTAAATATTTGGCCAATTTAAAAATAATATGACAAACTGGCCTTAGAGACAGGATTATATACAGGAAAGCCCTTTGGTGTTTTCCCTCTAGGATATTGTTAATTCAGCTGAAGATGACAAGTAGTGACTGATAGTTCCTGACAGTTGGTTCATTAACCAAAATGATCAAAACGCAGATATCTGGTGATTGTGTGGAGATTTGAAACTCCGACCCGGGATGCAGGTGGAATGAAATAGCCAATGTACCCTGTTCAAGTACTAATGCAATTTGTGAGATCAAATCAGAAAACAATGTCCGGTCACGACTAAGGAGATCACTCCCTACATCCTTTGACTCACATGTATACATGGATGCCATAGGAGTCTGTAGAAGAGGTTCTGACTAATTTAAAGCAAAAAGTCAGATAGTTGCAGGATTTTAGTCATTAATTCCCATGATTAGTAGTAGTAATAAAAATAAAATAAAATAAAAATTGATTAGATTAACATCTCTATTGTCACCTATGCAGAGAAGGGGTTTGTATATGGCAAAAATGGTAAAATGTCACCTGAGAATTTAACAGACAATTTTTTTAAATTTAGGTCCCTGTCACCTATGCAGAGCAGAGGTTTATTCACGGCAAAAATGGTAAAATGTCATCCAAGAATGTAACAGACGCTTTTGCACCCTGCTCCCTCTTTTGCTGTGCTGGTGGCTCTGTGCGACTACCGCCTCTTCCTCTGAACTAGACAGGTCACTCGCATGACCTTAATTCCATGTGGGGTCGAGGACCTCATCGTCTTCCACATCATCTTCCACCCAGTCTTCACCCCTGCCCTCCTTGTCGGTCTGCACACTGCAGAAAGCCACAGCAGTTGGCACCTGTGTTTCATCATCATCCGAGACGCGCTTCGGTGGTCCTCCCATGTACTCACCCTGAAACATAAGTGGTTGGGCATCGCTGCACTCAATCTCTTCCACTTCTGGGGCAAGGCTAGGTGGATGGCCCTGGGAAACCCTGCCAACAGAGTCATCAAAAAGCAGAAGAGACTGCTGCATGACTTGTGGCTCAGACTGCTTGGCTGATTTGCAAGGGGGTGAGGTGAAAGACTGATGGACATGGGCTGCAGGTGCCAACTCGGATCTTTCAGCAGGGGTCCGGGTGGGAGACAATGTAAAGGAACTGGAGGCACTGTCAGCAACCCAATCTATCGCCTGTACTTGTTCTGGCCTCACCATTCGTAGAGCCGCATTAGGCCCGACCAAATACCGCTGCAGGTTCTGTCGCCTACGTGCACCTGAGGAAGGTGTTTCACTTGTGCGTGTAGCTGGCACAGATCGACCACGTCCTCTCCCTGCAACAGGAGCTCCACCAACACCAGCAGCACCACGACTTGGGCCACATTCCTTATTTGACGCTCTCCTCATTCTTTGCATTCACCAACCAAACTAACCTATGGTTTATGTCAGGCGACAATGTAACTGTCAATAGTCAACAATTAAGTTCAGTGACAGTAAGGCCGTGCCGGTGTCATAAAGAGGAAAAATTTATTGAGCTCTCCTCATTCTTTGCATTCACCAACCAAACTAACCTATGGTTTATGTCAGGCGACTATGTAACTGTCAATAGTCAACAATTAAGTTCAGTGACAGTAAGGCCGTTCCGGTGTCATAAAGAGGAAAAATTTATTGAGGTGGTTTTTATGACAGAATTTTAGACAATTACTTCACGGTCACAAAAAATGTTAATTTGTCAACCAACATATAACTGCAGTATTTTAAGCTTGTATTTGACTCTCAGAAATGCAGCAAAGGCCGCAAATGTAGGGTCTTGCACAAAATGGGTGTTTTTTTAAACCCAGAATATAACTGCAGTATCTAACGCTTGTATTGGACTGTCACAAATTCAGCAAAGGACCCAAAATATATTATCTTGCAAAAACTGGGTGTTTATTTTAAACCCTGAATATAACTGCAGTATTTAAAGCTTGTATTTGACTGTCACAAATGCAGCAAAGACCCAAATGTAGGGTCTTGCAAAAAAAAATTGTGTTTTTTTAAACCCAGAATATAACTGCAGTATTTACAGCTTGTATTTGACTGTCACAAATTCACCAAAGGATCCAAAATGTATTATCTTGCAAAAAATTGGTGTTTTCTAAAACCCTGAATATAACTGCAGTATTTAAAGCTTGTATTTGACTGTCACAAATGCACATATGCTGTGCTGGTGCACTGAACTTGCACAAAATGTCCGGCGACGCCCACCTAACAGACGGATAAAGGTTATTTTTCTGTGTCACTGCGCTCAGGGCAGAATAAAAAAATTGTGCACTGCTCCCACAAAACAAAATCGCTGTAGATCGCAGAGTTAACAGATTCTTTCCTATTCTCTCCCTCACAGCAGCAGCATCCTATCCCTACTCTAGTAAGAGCAGAGTGACGTGCAGCGCTACGTGACTCCAGCTTATATAGAGGCTGGGTCACATGCTGCACTGGCCAATCACAGTGATGCCATTTAGTAGGCATGGCTGTGATGGCTTCTAAGGGCACACAAGTTAAACGCACACGAGTTAAACGCTTGTTTATTGGCTGCTCTGCAGCCTTTCAAAAAGAGCCATTAACTCGGCAAACACCGAATTCAAACTCAAACTTTTACTGAAAAGTTTGGATCCAGGGTCCAAAAATCCTAAAGTTCGGTACAAACCTGTAACTGGGTGCCGAAGGTGCACTTGGTCTCCCATCAGCCGCAGACCTGCTGCTTAGCTTCGGAAGCGAGAATCTGTGTTTGACCTCGTTCCCAGGGCAGCTTTGCTAGCTGGGAGGCTCCCTGCTTCTAGGTCTGCCTTGAGCGCCGAGCTGATCACTCGGTGCTCGACTGGTCGGTCTGTCAGACATGTGACGCTGGCCACGTCACATGATCCTCACTCCCCACTATAAATACAGGCAGCCTGCTAGCCACAGGTTGCCTGTTAATTTAGGTTCCTGGCAGTTGTTACCTGTGTACTTACCTGATCCTTTGCCTGCTCCTCCTGTACTGCGCATCCTTCCTGGTATATTGACCTCGGCTTCCACCTGACTATTCTTTGCGGACTCCTTTTTGGTACTTCTCGACTCTCCTGGTATTTATGATCCCGGCTTCTCCTGACATTTCTTTGCTTATCCCTCTGTACTGCGTTGTCCTCTTGGTTTTGACCCGGTCCGTTCACTATCCGTTATTTGTCTTGTCTGTCCTTCCCGCACGTATTCTAAGTTAGTGTCACAACCAGACAGCTGAGAAGCTCTGACAGAGGCCTTTCAGAACCTCCTCTTTGAGTTTCTGTGTTGTGGTATTCAGCTCCTCCTCTCCTTAGCCTCTCTCAGCTGTCATGTGTTGGACTAATTGCTTCCCTTTAAATTCTTCCCCAGAAGGCTTTTCTGGGCGGCTTATATTTCTTCCTGGAGTATGTGTGCATGCCCATCTGGTTCTCCTCTCCTCTACAAAGTTAAGTGTTATACTGTTATCTGTTATTTCCTGTTTGCTGGATCCCAGGTGACCCTGACTCCCTCCGTGTCTGGTGTAGGGAGCCGGTGGTCGTGTCCCCTCACTATTGTAGGGTGCTCAGGGATTATATAGTCAAGGTACGTGGATATGCATACCTCCACCATTCGGATCTATGCATAGGCTAAGCAGCCAGGGAAAGTGCCAGGTCTTCTACAGGGGTCTCCCTTTTGTTCCTTAGCTGTTGGATCCAGCGAGTCATTTATGCATGTTGTTTTGCCTTGTTACCTGTACACATTCCGTGACATTATAAGCCGCCAAAACCGTCTTAAGCATGGATCCGGTTTCACTTTTGGCTGAACGCTTCCAGGGTCTTTCATTGGAGGTAGCTGACCTCCGTAAGACTTTTTCTCAGCTTCAAGTGACCGGTTCAGCTTGCGTTCATGGAGCTTGTTCTGAGCCTAAGATCTCGCTCCCGGATACGTTCTCCGGGGGTAGTGAGAATTTTGTGCGTTTTAGAGAGGCTTGCAAACTCCATTTTCGCCTTCTTCCCCTTTCCTCTGGAGATGAGGAACGGAGGGTGGGGATCATTATATCGCTGCTCAGAGGTAACGCTCAGTCCTGGGCCTTTTCGCTGCCGGAGGGGGCACGGCCTCTCCGTTCAGTGGATGAATTCTTTTTAGCCCTGGGTCAGATATATGATGATCCGGATCGTATTGCTCTGGCGGAGTCTAGACTACGTCTCTTATGCCAGGGTAAACAATCCGCAGAAATATACTGCTCAGAATTTCGGAGATGGGCAGCTGATACTGGTTGGAATGATGCTGCACTCCGAAGTCAATTTTGCCATGGTCTTTCAGAGGGATTGAAAGATGCATTTGCCTTTCATGAAAGGCCTATTTCTTTGGACTCTGCTATGTCTCAGGCCGTTCGTATTGACAGGCGTCTTAGAGAGAGAGAGGAGAGATCTCTCCTTCATGTCATACTCGGTCCCAGGACTGTGCAGCGGTCCCATTCTGTGCGCAGGGGTCTCAGTCGCTGTCAGCCCCTTCTGAGCAGGAGCCCATGCAGCTGGGGTTGATTGCTTCTGACAATAGAAGATTCAGCCCGCATGGGACGGTTTGTTTTTGTTGTGGAGGTATTAATCATTTGGCAAATATTTGTCCCTCTAGGAGATTCAGGCAGTTCTCTGGGTATAATAAAGAAACAAAGAGGAAAAAATCTTTGAAAAATGTTCCGTCTGTTACTATTGGCAGGGTTGAGGCGGAAATTGAAGGTTTTCCGTTTGCTTGTAGTTCCCGTTTTGTCCTGCCGGCTAGGGTGGCGCTAGAGAGCAAGAACATTTTTGTGAGATTTTGTGGATAGTGGAGCAGCGGTCAATCTCATTGATAATCAATTTGCGATAACTCATGGTTTCCAGGTGTGCGCTTTGAGAAAGGATATTCCTGTTTTTGCTATCGATTCCGCTCCACTTTCTCAGAAATCATTAAAGGGCATAGTTCACAATATCCGTTTGATTGTGAGTGATGCTCATGTTGAGGATGTGTCATGTTTCGTCCTTAGCGGTTTGCCTACTCCTCTAGTGTTGGGGCTACCCTGGCTCACTAAACATAACCCCACCATTGATTGGCAAGCGAAGCAAATAAATGGTTGGAGTGACTTTTGCAGAGAGAATTGCCTCATGACATCTGTTTCTGAGGTTGCTACTAAGACTATACCATCTTTTCTCTCTGAATTTTCGGATGTCTTCTCTGAGAGTGGAGTTCAGGATTTGCCCCCGCACAGGGAGTACAATTGCCCTATTAATCTCATCCCAGATGCCAAGCTGCCTAAATCTCGTTTATACAATCTTTCCCAACCTGAGAGGATCGCTATGCGTGCTTATATCTCTGAGAGTCTGAGAAAGGGACACATACGACCCTCGAAGTCACCTGTTGCCGCTGGTTTTTTCTTTGTTAAGAAAAAAGATGGTTCTTTAAGACCTTGTCTGGATTTCAGGGAGCTGAACAATATCACAATTCGTGACCCTTATCCGCTTCCTCTGATCCCGGACCTATTTAACCAGGTTGTTGGGGCTAAAGTCTTTTCCAAATTAGATTTAAGAGGGGCATACAACCTGGTCAGGGTCAGAGAAGGGGACGAATGGAAGACGGCCTTCAATACCCCTGAGGGCCATTTTGAAAACTTGGTTATGCCTTTTGGTTTGATGAATGCTCCAGCCGTTTTTCAGCATTTCGTGAACAGCATTTTTTATCATTTGATGGGAAAATTTGTATTGGTGTATTTGGATGACATTTTGATTTTTTCTCCCGATTTCAAAACTCATAAGGAACATTTACGTCAGGTCTTGCTCATTCTGCGGGAGAATAAATTATATGCGAAACTGGAAAAATGTGTGTTTGCGGTTCCAGAAATTCAATTTCTGGGGTTTCTTCTCTCCGCTTCTGGTTTTCGCATGGACCCCGAGAAGGTCCGCGCTGTGCTTGAGTGGGAGCTTCCTGAGAATCAAAAGGCGCTGATGCGTTTTTTGGGCTTTGCCAATTATTACAGGAAGTTCATTTTGAATTATTCTTCTATTGTTAAACCACTCACTGATATGACCAGAAAGGGGGTAGATTTTTCTTCTTGGTCAGTAGAGGCGCGTAAGGCTTTTTCTGATATCAAGGAGAGTTTTGCTTCCGCTCCCATCTTGGTGCAACCTGATGTTTCGTTACCCTTCATAGTTGAGGTTGATGCTTCTGAGGTGGGTGTGGGGGCGGTCTTGTCTCAGGGTTCCTCTCCTGCCAATTGGCGACCGTGTGCCTTTTTCTCAAGAAAACTCTCCTCCGCAGAGAGAAATTACGATGTGGGAGATAGGGAATTGTTGGCCATCAAGTTGGCTTTTGAGGAATGGCGCCATTGGCTAGAGGGAGCCAGACACCCTATTACCGTATTTACTGACCATAAAAATCTGGCCTACTTGGAGTCAGCCAAGCGTCTGAACCCGAGACAGGCCAGATGGTCGTTGTTCTTTTCTAGGTTTAATTTTGTTGTCACGTTCCGCCCTGGAGTTAAGAATGTGAAGGCAGATGCCCTGTCACGTTGTTTTCCGGGAGGCGGGAATTTTGAAGACCCGGGTCCCATTTTGGCTGAAGGTGTGGTGGTCTCTGCTCTTTTTCCTGAATTGGAGGCAGAGGTGCAGGCAGCCCAGTCAGAGGCTCCTGATCTTTGTCCTCCTGGGAGGTTGTTTGTGCCTCTCGCTTTAAGACACAAGATTTTTAAAGAACACCACGATACGGTCCTTGCTGGGCACCCGGGGGTAAGAGCCACACTGGATCTCATCGCTCGGAGATTCTGGTGGCCTGCGCTTCGTAAGTCGGTTGAGGGTTTTGTGGCAGCCTGCGAGACTTGCGCTCGTGCCAAAGTCCCTCATTCACGGCCATCAGGTCCTCTCCTTCCCTTACCCATTCCTTCCCGTCCTTGGACACATCTGTCCATGGACTTCATAACGGACCTGCCTCGTTCCTCGGGGAAGACTGTGATTCTGGTGGTGGTGGACCGTTTTAGCAAAATGGTGCATTTCATCCCTTTTCCTGGTTTGCCCAATGCTAAGACGCTGGCGCAGGCATTTGTTGATCACATTGTCAAATTGCACGGTATTCCTTCAGACATAGTCTCTGATAGGGGCACGCAGTTTGTTTCCAGATTCTGGAAGGCTTTCTGTTCTCGCTTGGGGGTTCGGTTGTCATTCTCTTCTGCTTTCCACCCGCAGTCGAATGGTCAGACAGAGCGCGTCAATCAGAATCTGGAGACATATCTGCGTTGTTTTGTGGCGGAGAATCAAGAGGATTGGTGTTCTTTTTTGTCCCTTGCTGAGTTTGCTTTAAATAACCGTCGTCAGGAGTCCTCTGATAAGTCACCATTTTTTGGTGCATATGGGTTTCATCCACAGTTTGGGACTTTCTCGGGAGAGGGGTCTTCTGGTTTACCTGATGAGGACAGATTCTCCTCGTCTTTGTCATCTATTTGGCAAAAGATTCAAGATAATCTAAAGAGCATGAGTGAGAGATATAAGCGTGTGGCTGATAAGAGACGTGTGCTTGGTCCGGACCTGAATGTTGGTGATCTGGTGTGGTTGTCTACCAAGAATATCAAATTGAAGGTTCCCTCCTGGAAGTTGGGTCCTAGGTTTATTGGGCCTTACAAAATCCTGTCTGTCATCAATCCTGTTGCATACCGTCTTGATCTTCCTCAGACTTGGAAGATCCATAATGTTTTTCATAAGTCCTTATTGAAACCTTATGTTCAACCCATTGTACCCTCGCCTTTGCCTCCTCCTCCGATTATGGTTGATGGGAATCTTGAATTTCAGGTCTCTGGGATTGTGGATTCTCGTCTTGTCCGCGGTTCTCTTCAGTACCTTGTTCACTGGGAGGGGTATGGTCCTGAGGAGAGGATGTGGGTCCTAGTGACGGACATTAAAGCCTCTCGTCTCATCAGGGCTTTCCATAGGTCCCATCCTGAGAGGGGAGTCCGGAGTCCACTCGTAGAGGGAGGGGTACTGTCACAACCAGACAGCTGAGAAGCTCTGACAGAGGCCTTTCAGAACCTCCTCTTTGAGTTTCTGTGTTGTGGTATTCAGCTCCTCCTCTCCTTAGCCTCTCTCAGCTGTCATGTGTTGGACTAATTGCTTCCCTTTAAATTCTTCCCCAGAAGGCTTTTCTGGGCGGCTTATATTTCTTCCTGGAGTATGTGTGCATGCCCATCTGGTTCTCCTCTCCTCTACAAAGTTAAGTGTTATACTGTTATCTGTTATTTCCTGTTTGCTGGATCCCAGGTGACCCTGACTCCCTCCGTGTCTGGTGTAGGGAGCCGGTGGTCGTGTCCCCTCACTATTGTAGGGTGCTCAGGGATTATATAGTCAAGGTACGTGGATATGCATACCTCCACCATTCGGATCTATGCATAGGCTAAGCAGCCAGGGAAAGTGCCAGGTCTTCTACAGGGGTCTCCCTTTTGTTCCTTAGCTGTTGGATCCAGCGAGTCATTTATGCATGTTGTTTTGCCTTGTTACCTGTACACATTCAGTGACAGTTAGGGACTGCCGTCCAGTTGTCCCCTGTCATCAGGACTCGTGAGGCAAGTAGGCAGGGCCAGGGGTGAGGGTGGAGCGCAGTGGTCACTATCCTCCCCCTGTGTGTGTGTGTGTACGTGACCGTTACAGATTAACAGGCCAAATAACCACTGTATAATGAATCCTCTGGTGACCCTGACTGACCATGTCTCTAATTTGACGCAGATGGTACAGGAGCTAGGGGAAAAACTCAGTTCTTTTGAGTTAGGGCAAGGTTCTTCCACTCCTCAGGCCTCCAGTCCGCATTTTGAGCCCCAGATTAAGCTCCCAGAACCCTTTTCTGGAGACCGGAAGAAGTTTCTCTCTTTTAAGGAGAGTTGCAGACTTTACTTCCGTTTGCGCCCCGTGTCCTCTGGCCCCGAGAGTCAACGCGTGGGCATTATCATTTCCCGACTACAGGGTGATCCCCAGGATTGGGCGTTCTCTTTACCTGCTGGCGCCAGTTGTTTAACTTCTGTGGAGGGGTTCTTTCAGGCCCTGGGTACCCTCTATGATGAACCAGACAGGGCTGTAGTAGCCGAGACGGCTCTAAAGGCACTGGTTCAGGGCAATCTACCTGCAGAGGATTATTGCACCCAATTCAGAAGGTGGTGTGTCCCCTCAGGATGGAACGAACTAGCCCTGAAGAGTCAGTTCAGGTCAGGTCTGTCTGTTTAAAGGATCTTCTGGTCAGTTATCAACTTCCAGAGACCTTAGAGGAGATGATGACCCTTGTTGTCTGACTTGACCGACGGGTTAGAGAGAGACGACAGGAACAACAGTTCTCTTCCCAGATGGTGGTCCAGCCAGAGGCCTATCCCAGAGACAATGCTGAGGTCTCCACCGAGGAACCCATGCAGGTTGGCATGACCCGAGGGAATCTTCGCCGCAGACATGGAGAATGCTTTTACTGTGGAGATCCTGACCATTGGATCAACCAGTGTCCTAAGAAGGTCCTTTCTGTCAAGTCTCCTAAGGCAAGGCAACCTAAAGACCAGGTACACCCTGATTTTTCTAAATATAAGCTTTTGGTACCCATTACGATTTCTCTGGGGGTAGATAAATGGCCGGGTAAGGCCTTTATTGATTCTGGCTCAGCGGCCAGCTTTATTGACTGAGTACGCTGTAAGATTGGGTATTCCAATGTTTGCTTTACTAACTCCTATCCATGTCATGGCTATTGATGCTACTCCTCTTATTGGTGGTACGGTGAGCTCATGAACCTCAGAGATTTCGCTAACCGTGGGTGTGTGCCACTCAGAGAGATGTTCCCCTTTTGTCCTGGAGAACCTACCGGTTGAGGTGGTACTAGGGTTGCCTTGGCTCCGACTACATAACCCCACTATAGATTGGTCCAAGGGGAAGTTGGTGAGATGGGGGCCTAAGTGTGACTCGTGCTTGTCCGTGGTACAGGCTGGGGTCTCAGTAAAGTCTGATACTTTACCTACTGTTATTAGGGAATATTCTGATGTATTCTCATCACCAACCGGAGGTTCTACCCCCCCATAGACCTCATGATTGTACTATAGAGCTAGTAGAGAAGGCCAAGTTTCCTAACGGGCGAATTTATAATCTTTCTAAGCCCGAACGCAAGGCCATGGAAGATTATATTAAGGAGAGCCTAGGTAAAGGGCATATTAGACCTTCTGTCTCTCCTATAGGGGTGGGGTTTTTCTTTGTTAAGAAAAAAGATGGTGGTCTTAGGCCATGTATCGATTATCGGAGATTAAATAAAATCACTGTCCAGAATAGATACTCCCTCCCATTGATTCCGGATTTATTTAACCAGGTTCTGGGGGCAACCTGGTTTTCCAAGATTGACCTGAAAGGGGCATACAATCTAATCCGAATCAAGGAGGGAGACGAATGGAAGACGGCGTTCAATACTCCGGCAGGACACTTTGAATATCAGGTGATGCCTTTTGGACTCAGCAATGTCCCAGCTGTGTTCCAAAACTTCATGAATGACATTCTTAGGGAGTTCTTAGGCAAATTTGTTATTGTCTATCTTGACGACATTTTGATATTCTCTCCCGACTTCGAATCCCATGTGTCTCATGTTAAACAAGTATTAGAGGTGTTGAGGCAGAATCAGCTATCCGCTAAGCAAGAAAAATGTGTCTTTGGTGTACAGGAGATTCTGTTTCTAGGGAATGTTCTGACTCCTCATGCCTTCAAGATGGATCCTGGTAAGGTACTAGCAATTAAGGAATGGGTAAGACCTTCATCCTTAAAGGCCTTACAACAGTTCTTAGGTTTCGCCAATTACTATCGTAAATTTATTATGAATTTTTCCGTAATTGCTAAACCATTGACCGACCTTACTAAGAAAGGGGCCGATTTGGAGAATTGGTCTACTGAGGCCATTTCTTCATTTGAAAAATTAAAAAAGGCATTCAGTAGCGCTCCCATTCTGATCCAGCCTGATCAGGAGAGACCTTTTATTGTGGAGGTGAATGCGTCCGAGGACGGCGCAGGAGCAGTCCTTTCACAAGGTCCTGCTAGCCTCACTAACCTGAGACCATTTGCCTTCTTCTCCAGGAAATTCTCTCCCACTGAGAGAAACTACGACATAGGGAATAGGGAGCTGCTGGCCATTAAATGGGCATTTGAGGAGTGGAGGCATTTTCTGGAGGGGGCAAGGCATTGTGTAACTGTTGTCACTGACCATAAAAACCTTATGTTTCTCGAGTCTGCTAAGAGGTTGCATCCCCGTCAAGCCAGATGGGCTCTGTTTTTTACTCGTTTTGATTTCTCCATTACGTTCAGGCCGGGAAGTAAAAATGAAGGCGGACGCATTATCTCGGAGCTTCCATGCTTTTCAACCTACTGAGGTACCGCCTGAATCCATCCTACCAGCAAAAATCTTCATAGCAGCTCTAACCCAGGATATCTCGGCTCGCATTAGGTCTGAACAACATCTCACCGGTATCCACCCCAACAGATAAGTTGTTTGTTCCCGTACAATTTCGTCTCCAGCTGTTGGGTGAGTGTCACGATTCTGCCTTTTGTGGACATCCGGGTGTTGAGGGCACTAAGGATCTGGTTTCTAGATCTTATTGGTGGCCCACTCTAACTAGGGATGTCAAGTCCTACGTGTCAGCCTGTGAGGTTTGTGCCAGGTCCAAGACACCTAGGACTCGCCCTGCTGGTAACCTACGACCCCTACCCATTCCCAGTAGACCCTGGTCCCATAGCTCAATGGACTTTATAACTGACCTACCGCCGGCCGAGGGTAAGACTGTAGTTTGGGCAGTGGTCGATAGGTTTAGCAAGATGGTCCATTTCATTCCCCTGTCTAAACTCCCGAATGCCAAAACCCTGGCATCTATTTTTGTGAAAGAAATTGTTCGATTGCATGGTATCCCGGAAAATATTGTTTCTGACAGGGGTGTGCAGTTTGTGTCCAAATTCTGGAGGGCCTTCTGTCAAAAATGTCAAATTTCATTGTCTTTTTCCTCTGCCTACCACCCTGAGAGTAATGGGCAGACTGAACACCTTAATCAGTCTGTGGAACAATTCTTGAGGTTGTATGTTGCTGATGACCAGGAATTATGGGTGAAATTTCTTCCATTGGCTGAATTTGCTTTAAATAACCGTGTCAATCCTTTTGCTGGGGTTTCACCTTTCTTTTTTAACCATGTTTTCCATCCCCGTTTTCATTCTGGGTCATCCGTCTCCTCCTCTAACCCTGAGGCAGATAGGCTCTCCTCTGAACTGTGCACAGTTTGGGCCCGGGTTTAATCGAACTTAGAAAAGGCTCAAAGTTCTCAGAAACTCAAGGCCGATAGGAGACGTTCAAGGGGGGTGAATTTTCAGGTTGGGGATAAGGTATGGTTGTCCTCCAAGAATCTCTCTCTTAAGGTAGATTCTAAAAAGTTTGCTCCTCGTTTTATTGGACCATATAAGATCACGGAGGTGATTAACCCGGTATCATTTAGGTTGGAGCTGCCCGAGTCATTCCACATTCATAATGTGTTCCATAAATCTCTACTTAAAAAATATTTTGAACCGGTAGTACCATCGAAAGCCTCGCCTCTGCCGGTTCTTGTTAATGATGCTGTTGAGTATGTGGTGTCTAAAATAGTGGATGTCAGGAAGGTGCGTAATTCCTTGCAGTACCTGATTCACTGGAAGGGGTATGGACCTGAAGAGAGATCTTGGGCACCTGCCAGGGAGGTTCATGCTCCTAGACTTGTTCAAAAATTTCATTTAGAACACCCTGAAAGGCCATCGCCTGAAGTCTTGGGTCCAGTGGCCCCTCGTAAAAGGGGGGTACTGTAACGGGGTGCCGAAGGCGCACTCGGTCTCCCATCAGCCGCAGACCTGCTGCTTAACTTCGGGAGCAAGGATCTGTGTTTGACCTCGTTCCCAGGGCAGCTTTGCTAGCTGAGAGGCTCCTTGCTCCTAGGTCTGTCTTGAGCGCCGAGCTGATCACTCGGTGCTCGACTGGTCGGTCTTTCGGTCATGTGACGCTGGCCACGTCACATGATCCTCACTCCCCACTATAAATACAGGCAGCCTGCTGGCCACAGGTTGCCTGTTAATTTAGGTTCCTGGCAGTTGTTGGATACCTGTGTACTTACCTGATCCTGTTCCCTGACGATCCTTTGCCTGCTCCTCCTGTACTGCGCATCCTTCCTGGTATATTGACCTCGGCTTCCATCTGACTATTCTTTGCGGACTCCTTTGGTACTTCTCGACTCTCCTGGTATTTATGACCCCGGCTTCTTCTGACCTTTCTTTGCTTATCCCTCTGTACTGCGTTGTCCTCTTGGTTTTGACCCGGTCCGATCACTATCCGTTATTTGTCTTGTCTGTCCTTCCCGCACGTATTCTAATTTAGGGACTGCCGTCCAGTTGACCCCTGTCATCAGGACTCGTGAGTCAAGTAGGCAGGGCCAGGGGTGAGGGTGGAGCGCAGTGGTCTCTATCCTCCTCCCTGTGTGTGTGTGTACGTGACCGTTACAGAACCCGAACTTTACAGTTCAGGTTCGCTCAACCCTACTCTCCATTCAGAATGCATGGGGATAAAACTGATCAGTTCTTTTCCGGTATAGACCCCCTAGGTTGGAAAAGAAAAACGCAAGTGTGAAAGTACCCTTACTAGGAACAGCTCTAGTACTGATCATATATTGCATACAATTACTTAGATTTGGCAGAGCTGATAGTTAAATTTATTCTGATTTGTAAAAGCATACACTGTAGAGGCAGTGCAATTATTGTATACTTTCCTTATCACTGTATGTGCATTTATTAGCTGTGGTTCCTCAAATATAAGTTCCAAAGGCATGATAGGTTCTTAATCCATCAAAATGGATGCATATTGCTAATTGTATGGAAGAAGTTTCCCAAATCACACCCCTTCCTGACATCACTTCCTGATTTGCCGCTACACCACACACACTTCCTGCTCTGCCCATCCTCTGCATATAAGACACTAACGCATGTCAACAGAGCCTAATGCTAATAATACTGAAATTAGGTCAGACAACGAGGCTTTGTTTTAGGCTGAACCTCTACTGTTCAGTCCCATCGTATGCAGCTATTTTATTATTTCCCATGTTTTAAAGGGGTTGTTCAGTTTGGAAAACCTATTTGCATATATGCTATTAGGGAATCCTGAGAGGGGTCGGGGGTCCTCTGTTCAGTATCCTAATCTTTTGGCCAGATTGTAGAGTAAATTACTTTGTTATCCACCTATTGTCCGCTTGTGGTTACATAACTTTACTTGTAGTACTAATTAACTTTCATTAACTCTCTTAAGGGTGTCAGGGTGCTGCAATACTGGCAGTGAGTTATGTTATAAGTTTTGCAGCGTTCATAGTTTGTTTCTTTATGTTTTGCTACTTTTTCCCCAATAAAAACCTTTTAAGTAAAAGAGAAAAAAGGAAGAAAATGTTTTTGCATCGCCGCATCCCAAGACCCATAACTTTTTACATTTTTATTTCTATGGAGCTGTGTGAGGGCTTGATTTTTGCAGGACAACTTGTACTTTTCATTGGTATCATTTACACTTTTTAAACACTTTTTAGCAAAAAAAACTAAAAAAAAACCACCAATCTTGGCATTGTTTTTTTTGTTTTTTACGCCGTTCACTGTACAGGATAAATTAGTTGATATTTTTGTAGTGTAGATCGTTACAAAGATGGCAATACCAAATATGTGGAGATATCAAAGAGAATCACAGCTCACCTGTGAACAAGGTGGAGAGCAGTGAAGTGCGAAGACTCTTGAAGGCTCCAAGTATATAACCAATGAAGAAGTCAGCTCACCCAATCCATAAAACCAAGAACCTTTATTCATTTTCTGGGGCAGAAAAACACAGTACATAGACACATCCAACAGGTTTTGGATCTAAACAGAATGATCCTTCCTTGTGGCATAACAAAATGACACGAAGGCCCCTTTCACAACGGCAAGAATTCCACACGGGTGCAATGCGTGAGGTGAACGCATTGCACCCGCACTGACTCCGGACCCATTCATTTCTATGGGGCTGTGCAGATAAGCGGTGATTTTCACGCATCACTTGTGCGTTGCGTGAAAATCGCAGCATGTTCTATATTCTGTGTTTTTCAAGCAACGCAGGCCCCATAGAAATGAATGGGTCTGCGTGAAAATCGCAAGCATCTGCAAGCAAGTGCGGATGCGGTGCGATTTTCACACATGGTTGCTAAGAGAGCGCGATTACGTCATTAAAGGTCCTTTTGCAGGTCCTCAAAGAAGAAGAAAGAAGACGATGCCGGCTGCGCGAACAAGTGGATGAGGTGAGTTAGTTTTAATTTTTTAACCCCTCAAGGCACATTTTAGTAAGCATTCTGTATTAGGAATGCTATTAATTTCCCTTATAAGCATGTTATAAGGGAAAATAATATAGTGATTAGACTTTAATGGGGTTGCTCATCCCTATCATCTACTAGCAACCATGCATGAAAATCGCGCCGCATCCGCACTTGCTTGCGATTTTCACGCAGACCCATTCACTTCTATGGGGCCTGCGTTGCGTGAAAAACGCACAATATAGAACATGCTGAAATTTTCACGCAACGCACAAGTGATGCTTGTAAATCACTGCTCATCTGCACAGCCCCATTGAAGTGAATGGGTCCGGATTCAGTGTGGGTGCAATGCGTTCACCTTGCGCATTGCACCCGGGCGGAATTCTCACCCGTGTGAAAGGGGCCTATGGGATTCAGATATCATTAAAAGGTGGGTTTCCAGGATTTTAATAGCAGTAAGCAGGAAGAGAGACAGGAGATGGCACACGCGGACGGTGAGTGCCTTCTCTTCATACCGCTGATCTGATATTGATGACACATCCTGAGGATAGATCATCAATATTAAAAGCCTGGAATACCCCTTTAAACAACAGGCCAAACAATATGTAAATATACACCATATAGGAGAACTATCAAAAGAGAAACTGTTAATGTAGAATAACAGCATATTTCTTATTTATTCCACATGGAATTTAAGTATTTAATTGAACAATCCAACATGTTTCATTAATTTTAATGTTTTCTGTGATGATCACCCCCCTTAGAGGGGCAGTGACTCGCCCAATCCCTTCTATAACACAGGTGGCAGTATCGCATTTGTGAACTGTTGCCAAAGTCATGGTGGCCACTTAAACATTGTGTCTGAACACGTGGGTTGTCTGCCCAAGTACAGTTGTATATCCCACATATTGCAGAGAACACGCTGTACATAAGAAGAAAAATTCGTTCCAGCTCACCTTCCTGGTCGTATATATAGTCCCGGCTCCTGGGGCCCTGGGGAGTGTTCCCGTAGCAGGCAGTAAAAAGTTAAAGGAGGATCCCGGAGACAGAAAAGTCCTCTATCAGCTCTTGTTTATTGTTGCATAAATAGTACAGACAACCGTCAGGTACACGGCAGGATGACGCGTTTCGGGTGAGTACCCTTAGTCGTAACAACTAACTGAGCGTGACCCCTCCATATAAAGGGGTTGAAACCAGAAATCCTCCAATAGGAACGAACTGATTTCAAGCAACATGTTGCTACACACTCAGACACACCTTTTTTCGTTTTTTTTAAACTTTAATCAATTGGTAATTGGTATCACACTGTGCGGACATTCCTCCGGCCTACTAACCCCGGGTTGCCCCGTGTGTACAATCCGCAAGAAAACCGCACAATGTGAACACTCAACCAATTCTTTAATTGAACACATATAATATAGATAAGAATAAAAATAAAACCAATCACAAGTACAATGGCCCTCTGCCTTTCGGCACGTAACTAATTTGATGTCACGAACCAGCAATCTTGGTTGGACTAAATCTGGCCTATTTAATATAGGTGACAGAGTAAAATAACTCCACCATCCTACTAGCAGGCTAAAAGTCCAACCACTTGCAGGTGGTACAAACTTGATACATATATGTATCAGATGAAAGGGTTGATAATCAATACAATCCTGGATGTATACTGTTAATATCTCTCGAGTACAACCGGCGTGAACAAAATGGAATTAATTTTGTTAAACACCGGAAGGAATCAACAGAAAGAGAAACAGACACAAGCATGAACATAAAAACCGCTCCGTCTGACCAACGTTCTAGTAAGTGGATGAACAGAGATGCGCGTAAATCAAGAATGCATAATCTATACATGTCATGCATCAATGCTAGGAACCAGATAAACTGTCCCATCACATGCAATATAGTATGCTATACATCTAAAACATGTCAGCCTGGAAGTTATTACATAGACACAGAATATTGATGGGAAATATACTGATAAACAGTTAACAATGGTGACAGTTTTATGCTACACATAACCAGAGTTCTACTGATAGATATATATAAGTTCTTTTTTAAGATTAAGACCCTTTGGAACTCTGGTTCCCAATCTAAAAATCCAGTAAGCCTCGCGAAGAAGAATTTTCTTTCGATGGTCCCCGCCTCTTTTCGGAGCTAATACTCGCTCTATGGCATAAGCCTGGAAAAATGACAACTGGCGAGAGTGTTCCTGGATAAAATGTCTTGCTATGTTTGAGATGTTTAAGATGTTAGGGTTGTTAATATAATTGAGATGTTCTAATACTCGACTTTTAAACCTGCGAACTGTGCTGCCCACATACATCAAATCACACCGGGTGCATCGGATGACATAAATAACACCCTCCGTGTTACAATTGATGTATGTACGTATTGGATAACTGCATGTATGATCTGCATTATCGAATGATCTCATAGGGAGCACATATTCGCAGGTTTTGCAGCGACTACTACCACATCTCGTAAATCCTTTGTAGACGAGCCAACTTGACTTGACATTAGTTCCACCACCGCTGGCAGTGTAGAGAGACGGGGACAGCGAACAGGACAGCGTGGGAGCCCTTCTAGAAACAATTCTGCAACCTGACTTAAGTGCTTGATATAAAATTTCATCATCGAACAAAATAGGTAAGCATTTTTTTATAGCAGAACTGATTTTATTAAATTCAGTACTATATGTCAAAGACAGGGTAGGAACACTGTCCCGACAACCGTCAACTCGTGTCTCCACACTGCCAGCAGGGGTCTTGACCGGCCTCTGCTTTGATTTCCCGAACAGCATATCTTTTCTCTCCTTTTGCAAAGCTATCTCTCTTCCTCTATTAATCATCCAACATGGATAGTCCCTGTCCCTCAATCTTATCTCCACCCTGTCCAGTTCCTCCTTTAATCCGTCCATTCCACTGCAATTTCTAACAGCACGGGTAAATTCACCCACAGGGATTGCTCTGACGGTGTGTATTGGATGATGACTCTTGGCGTTCAGTATAGAATTTCCTGACACCTCTTTCCTATAAGTGACGGTCTGCACCACCCTGCCAGGGATCCCGCGGAGTGTCAAATCAAGGAAATTAATCCGAGACTCATGCGTAATACACGTGAACCTCAAATTATAATCATTATGGTTCAGATATGCCTGGAGGTCCGGTACGGCAGAAACACCGGCGGCCCACACCATAAGTATGTCATCGATGTATCTGCCGTACCAGACCAAACCAGACATAAATGGATTATCCAAGTTGTAGATATATTTTTCCTCCCAATATGACATCGTCAAATTTGCTAGAGATGGGGAGAATCTCGCTCCCATTGACACTCCGCGGGTCTGAAGATAATGCACACCGTCAAACACAAAATAGTTGTGGGTTAAAAGATATGTTGTAATCTCACACACAAAATCGATATAACCGGAACTGAGTCCGGTATATCGATGAAGATGGTATTCTAATGCCATCAGAGCAACCCCATGTGGGATGGACGGATAGAGGGAAACTACATCAGCTGAAATCCAGATATAATTCTGTTCCCATTTGAAGTCGTACATAGCACGCAGGACATCACCCGTATCCTTTAGGAACCCCGGTATACGTCTGACTAGGGGCTGGAGGAGATGATCCAACCAGCTCCCCAGACGTTCTGTCAATGACCCTATACCAGAGACTATGGGACGGAGGGGGGGGGGGTGGACGCCTTTATGGACCTTAGGCAGGGCATGAATAATTGGTGTGACCGGTGTATCCACGCACAAGTATCTATGTTCACCGTCATTGAAAATACCCATATCCTTTCCTTTGGATATCAATGACAGGTAACTGTCCATATATTCCAATAGCGGACTTTTAGTTAATTTATTGTACGTGGATGTATCAGCCAACATATCCCGTAATTGCCTGCCATATATCTCTTTGTCCATTACGACCACCGCCCCCCCCTTATCCGCCATTTTGATAACTATAGAATCACATTCTTGTAATTCCTGAAGTGCTTGAACTTGGGATGCATTGAAATTCCTGGATTTATTCTGTGCCTTGCCATCAGCTTCTATGTTCCTGAGTTCTTTTTCCAAAACATCCTGGAAGATATCCATACTACCCGTGCGAGAAATGACAGGGTAAAATTTGTTATTATTCGTATGGAATCTTCCAGGTGACCTGGGAAGCTCTCTGATTCCTTGTTCCTCCTGGAGACCTACCAAACAACAAAGGGACACCTGTTCTTTAAATAATAAATTTTTGAAGGAATTATCTTCATAATAAGGTGTCTCATTGTGTGGGGTGTCCACGGAGGATGGAATATCATGGAAATGACGTCTGACTGTAATATTACGTACAAATTTGTTAATGTCAAGAAGAGTCGAAAACATATCAAAATGATTAGTGGGTGCAAAGTTCAAACCCAAAGACAACACGCATCTCTGTTCATCACTCAGAACAACACTGGACAAATTGATAACACTCAACTGATCTGCCCCTATTTCTGTTTCGTTTGCAGTCGAGTTGTTCTTAGATGCCGCTGACTGATGTCTCCGTCCACCCCTTGTTCTACGTTTTTTGAGGCAGTAATAGCATCTCTTTTATTTTTCTCTATTTTAGATTTTTTATAATAAGAGCTGAGACTGCCTAATTCATCTTGTGAAGAGGGTTGGGCGGAGACCTCAGTCCGGGAATCCAACTCGGCTGCAGCATATGAAAAATCAGACCCCTCGGTGTCTGAAGAGAAGCTAACTCTAGATACACGTTTCGGCAGTATCGCATTTGTGAACTGTTGCCAAAGTCATGGTGGCCACTTAAACATTGTGTCTGAACACGTGGGTTGTCTGCCCAAGTACAGTTGTATATCCCACATATTGCAGAGAACACGCTGTACATGTAAGAACATGTTGCAATTAATATATTGGGAGATTTTAAATAAAGTTTAATTAGCCGTAAATTGCACTTCCTGAAATACCTTAGTGTATGTAGAACAGATACACATCCCTAGCTGCCTGGATGTGATGACCATTTTTCCATAATTAAACTCGGTGACCTTTTATGGCCAAGAGAAGGGGCCGTTTTAGATACATATTTAATGCCTTGTTGAATAACTTGATCAAATCCTGCATTAAAAAAAAACATATCTGAGCGTAAACCTCACTATAACTGTCACAGATTAACAGGTGACGATCCACTGTGCCAACTAACTGGTTTGGCTTTAGGCTAAACCCTAATAACGTTATTCCGATGCTCCCGTGGTATTCATCCTTTAACAGAGATCTGGACTTCCCTGCAGAGGAGCAACCAGACTGCTACCTCTTGGTATAGTCCCTGTATACTTGGCAGCTGACTTTTTGCTATATTTTGCGAATATTCGCTTGAATTTTCGTCAAAATCGAATATTCGTCATTATTGTATTTATCGCGATTAATATGCAATTTAATCATTCGCATATTGCGATTTTTAACTTAATAATAAGGCAACTTTCCTATTCTTTAATCTTGGAGATCTAGATTTAACACAAATATAGCACTATATTCTATGTCTTTGTTAATAAAAGAATCAAAATAGCGAAGTATTCTTTATTCTACATCAACGAAGATAGCAAAGTATTCTACAGGGTGGGCCATTTATATGGATACACCTTAATAAAATGGGAATGGTTGGTGATATTAACTTCCTGTTTGTGGCACATTAGTATATGTGAGGGGGGAAACCATGGCGGCCATTTTGAAGTCGGCCATTTTGAATCCAACTTTTGTTTTTCAATAGGAAGAGGGTGATGTGACACATCAAACTTATTGGGAATTTCACAAGAAAAACTATGGTTTTAACGTAACTTTATTCTTTCATGAGTTATTTACAAGTTTCTGACCACTTAAAAAATGTGTTCAATGTGCTGCCCATTGTGTTGGATTGTCAATGCAACCCTCTTCTCCCACTCTTCACACACTGATAGCAACACCGCAGGAGAAATGCTAGCACAGGCTACCAGTATCCGTAGTTTCAGGTGCTGCACATCTCGTATCTTCACAGCATATGCTCATGAAAGAATAAAGTTATGTTAAAACCAAGCACACCATTGTTTTTCTTTTGAAATTCCCAATAAGTTTGATGTGTCACATGACCCTCTTCCTATTGAAAAAACAAAAGTTGGATTCAAAATGGCCGACTTCAAAATGGCCGCCATGGTCACCACCCATCTTGAAAAGTTTCCCCCCTTACATATACTAATGTGCCACAAACAGGAAGTTAATATCACCAACCATTCCCATTTTATTAAGGTGTATCCATATAAATGGCCCACCCTGTACATCAACGAAGATAGCAAAGTATTCTACATCTTCCTCAATTTAAGTTATTATCGCATTGCGATTACAACTTAGGCGATTTTGATAATGGTGGTATTGGGATAATTAACGGTCGGATATAACGAATATAGTACTATATCTAAGAATAGTGGATTATAAAAGTTGGATTCACAATGCGGTTAATAATAATAGCAAATATTATCGCATTGCGATTACACTTTAGCACTGCTAGATTCCATATTCGTTAACTTCGTTAATTCTAGCAAGCTGACCCATTCCATTAGAAACCCAGCAGCAGCTACAAGTTTAAATCGCAATGCGATTAATATAACTTGAATTAATTGCATTGCGATTGCAACTTAGACCTGGTTTACTAAATTGCTTTAAATTAGCGAGGAGGACGAATATATTTATTATTAAAAACAAAATATTCTCCATCTTCGCTAATTCAAGAAAGCCAACCATTGTAAACCAGGTACAAGTTAAAATCGTTATGCGATTTATTCAAGTTATATTATTTGCATTGTGATTGCAACTTGATTCTCACATCCGACAGTACATTCTAGCATGGAGGCGTTCCCATGGTGATGGGGACACTCCATGAGCACGGGAAGTAGATAGAGGCGGCAACGGGCACTGACTTGAGCGGGCAGGGAGCAAGGAATCCTCTGTACTGCTTTTGGACAAAGCTAGGGTAACAAAATAAAAAAATATATATTCTAAATATTCGCGAATTAGCGACGTGCCGATATTCGCTTAAAAATTTTGATGTTCGAATATTCGCGCTCAACACTACTAGGCACACAAAACGCACCAAAATCACGGGTACAGTCTGAACAGGCACTTATACTGATTTTTTTTTTGGGCAGAACTTGACCATAGGAAACTTGGCTGGATGGCTGGGATGCAGGGAAACTGTAGTGTCCCCCACGCTGCCCCCCACACAGTAGTGTCCCCCACGCTGCCCCCCACAGTAGTATCCCCCACACACAGTAGTGTCCCCCACGCTGCCCCCCACACAGTAGGGTCCCCCACGCTGCCCTCACATAGTAGTGTCCCCCACGCTGCCCCGACACAGTAGTGTCCCCCACACTGCCCCCACACAGTAGTGCCACCTACACTGCCCCCCCACACAGTAGTGTCCCCCACGCTGCCCCCCCACACAGTAGTGTCCCCCACGCTGCCCCCCCACACAGTAGTGTCCCCCACGCTGCCCCCCACACAGTAGTGTCCCTCATGCTGCCCCCACACAGTAGTGTCCCCCAC